>NC_030682.2:101832803-102144303 GCF_000004195.4 Xenopus tropicalis | reverse complement strand
GGGTATGTATAGATAAGGGGTTTGTACACAATGTAAATTTGCACTGCAAGGTTCTAATGTTGAAGTGAATGGTATGGATATAGCTATACAAGGACATTATACTTGCAATACAGATTTTTGTGTCTTTTACGATGCCTATGTGGTTTTATATATATATTGGTGAGACAGTGCAAAAAATATGAGATTATATATAACAACATGGATCCAGTAAACATGTGACCCTTTCTGAACCAAGACACTATACTGTATGTAATTATAGTCATAATGACATTCCGTTTATGGTATTGGAACAGGCAATGAGACCACAATGAGGGGCTGACCAAACTAATAACCTTAAAGGTAGGGAGGTCTATTGGATTAATAGGTTAAAGGGGACTTATTAGGGATTATGACTTTTATGATGATCTTTAAACATACATTTATGTGTTAATTTGGATGTTATGAGTATATATCTTGATTACTAGAATTAATTTTTAATTAGGGTTGATTTTCTATAGTGTGACTTGGTCCATAGACTACAGTGGTTTATAACTTTTTTAGTAAATTTATGGTTAACAATTGGTCATGTGGTGATGTCATGTGAGCTTATGTTTAGTGTAAAGTGTTGATGGGATTTTCGGATAATTACGACTTGATAAAGGGAGTGGATACTTCCAAAATGTTAACATTGCTGCTGACTTGAATAATGTCTTTCATGGTGGTGTCTACTCATTAAACACTACATTGGAGCATCGTTGGGAGTGCTGTGCTTAATACTATAACTTAGTGCTGTCAACTGGTGGCCCACAATCCCCCTCTGTGTGGCCCCCCAACCTGTCTGGCTGCTTTGATGGTTTACCTTTGTGTAAGCTTTAAATGGTATCAGTACTGAGATTAACTGCCCCCCTACATGGTTCACACCTCAGATTAAGGCTGTAACCCTGTTAGTGTGCTATCCACAGGGGAGGAGGCATTTGGATTTAAGGGTGTGTCTTAATATGACATAATATCATTCTTTCACATATAAATGATGGTTGATATCTCTGCAGTGAACACCAAGCATTTGAGTTTTTGCTGCACTGCATTTGAAGTGGGTGCAGTTTAAAAAAAAGGGAATGGTCAAAACTGGCTTCCATTTGTACTGTTAGCACCTTTTAATCCCTGCATTCTTTACAACTCTGGCTCAGATTGTAAGCCCCCATATTGTTCAACTCTTCACACCTTTTTCACCTGTAGGAGCAGTGCCAGCATTGTATCACTGTATGTACTGCCTGCCCTGTGCTGCCTGTGTGTATGGTGCACACACAGGCAGCATAGGGCAGATGGAGAATGGCACACACAACCAGCATAGGGCAGGCAGAGTATGGCACACACAGGCAGGGTAAGGCAGGCAGAGTATGGCACACACATGCAGCACAGGGCAGGCAGAGTATGGCACACACAGGCAGGGCAGAGCAGACAGAGTATGGCACACACAGGCAGCCAGAGCAATACAGATGCAGGCATCATAGGGCATGCAGAGTATGGCACAAACAGGCAGGGTAGGGCAGGCAGATTATGGCACACACAGGCAGCACAGGGCAGGCAGAGTATGGCACACACAGGCAGCACAGGGCAGACAGAGCAATACACAGACATGCAGCATAGGGCAGGCAGAGTATGGCACAAACAGGCAGGGAAGGGCAGGCAGAGTATGGCACACACATGCAGCACAGGGCAGGCAGAGTATGGCACACACAGGCAGCATAGGGCCTGCAGTGTACTGCCTGTGTGTGCCATACTCTGCCTGCCCTGTGCTGCCTGTGTGTGCCATACTCTGCCTGCCCTGTGCTGCCTGTGTGTGTCATACTCTGCCTCCCTTACCTGTGGGAGGTAAACCTGGCAGGGGTTTATTCTGGGAGTGTGTTGGCAGTTGGAAAAAGTCATTAAATTGCCCCTAAGGTGTGTAATTATGTGCTGGTGGTTAGTGTGCTATCCACAGGGGAGGAGGCATTTAGATTTAAGGGTGTGTCTTAATATGACATAATATAATTCTTTCACATATAAATGATGGTTGATATCTCTGCAGTGAACACCAAGCATTTGAGTTTTTGCTGCACTGCATTTGAAGTGGGTGCAGTTTAAAAAAAAAGGGAATGGTCAAAACTGGCTTCCATTAGCGGCCCTCCACTATGTATGCTAGAGAAATTCCAGCCCTCGGCACCACAGAAGTTGGACAGCACTGCTATAACTAAAGCAAAAAAGTCCAGACTTATTTGATGCTGCAAAAATGACAAGACCTTACTTAGCTAAACATGCATATACAGATGCAACTTTTCAAGGCTCTCACCTCTTTCTCAAGCAATGCAATCATAAGCATACAAGGTTCCTAGAACATTTAAAGTTAATGTCACCCACTTCAGTAAATGCAAACAGCAAGTGTTATAATTCACACAGATTCCTGGTTTCAGTGTACCATTGCTTTCCCTACGTATGCGGAAACAAATACCAAAATGTTACCGTGACAAAAATCTGTTAAACAATCAGTTACGGATCAAAAATTTATGGTCAAACTGACATAACTATGGGTGTGTGATCACCAAACGTCCCAAACCACCCCCAGTACTTAAATTCTTAAATAAAAGCATACCGATCATATTCTTTATTGAGAGAATAAAAACAAAGGTAAGAAAAAAAAAATATATATATATATATTTGCTTTTTTTTTCACCTGCACTAAACCACTACATACCTAACCTAGCAAGTACTTGACTCTAGCCATTATATTCCTACTTTTCATATCAAAGGTCTCACTTAGATAACATTGTGTACATTTTTTTCAATTTCTATCATCCTACCTTGTCCTTGGGTTTTTCTCGACAAAAAATGTTCATATTAACGCTACTTTTAATATATTCTCTTTCTTGAAAGCCAGTTTTTTTTTACAGTTTTGTGATGTGGCGCTTTTTACACCTGAAATGCCTTCTATATTGAACATTATTGTTCTTTGTTCTAGAGAAAGCAGCATAATCCTTCTGTATAATCTATGATCATTATTTATTTTCTTGCATCAATTTTATTAATTCTTCCCAAAGTTATTTGGTGACTAGTGCTGTAAGAATGTTATTATGTATCTCTCATTTTCAGCCATTGGTATGACCTTGTGTGTTATATGCAACAAATGTTCTTTGTTAAGAGTTTATACAATTGGATGTGGTTTACATATTAGCAAACTAATTATCTATGAGAATTGTATGTTTTTGTTATGATGAAAGGTTAGCCAAACAGAAATTAGAACAGAAATAATTATTATATAGACAAATACAGTATTCAAGGTCACTGTCAGAATATCTCTTGGGAAAATTTCACCCAAAGGGCCTTCACAATGATACAAGGTCATCTTTTGAAATCAGAAAAGAAGGCAGCAAGGAAAAATTCCTTTATAGTAAGATCATACAGTACAGAAATTAATATTTTAAAGTGATGAAGAGTTTGTAATTAGGGGAACTGATTTGAGAGAGCTTCTAGATTTCCTTCAAATGATCATTGTAATGAGGTCTGTTGAGATTATGTTTGCCATTATGAGTACATACATTATACGATGCAAGATACTGTATATATTAACTAAAATATTTGTTGACCTATAGGGGGTCATATATAAACTTTGACAAATCTGTTTAGTAAATCTTTTTTCTGCCACCAGACTTGCTGTGTAACTTGAGTGCATAAATATTCACAATTTGCAATTATACTAAATTTAAAAAGCTAAATCAATAAGCCCCATAGTAACTTAAATTTCCCAGGTGTCAGCTGAAATACAAACTAAGGTAGATACCCAACGTGCAAAACACGACCCAGCGTTTAATAAATAGTATCCTAACTGCAGCTAGAGGGGAAATAGCAAAAGCTTGGAAAGCTAATACACCCCCTACAGAATTAGACTTTCTGGAGAGAATTCGATACAGTATATCGACGTAGAATGGAATACCTTACTGCTCTTAAACACAATACCATAGGGAACTTCAACAAAAACTGGTCAAACTGGGACTATGTGGATAGCCTAAGATCACATTAAGGGAAGTGAACCATACATAATATGACCTGAGAATGGTGTGACCTCTGATTTTCTGATTATTGCATCACTTGTTTTCAATAATCACCTTTGTCATTTCTTTGATGTTCTATTATTTTCTCTTCTTTTGCACTATCCTTTTTTTGCTTCTGTATTTCTCTTTATATAATTAAAATTCAATAAAAATATAATTAAAGAAATACAAGCTAAGGTATGCTTGTGGGCAAATGTGTACACAGTTTTCCAGCCTGTGTTTTAAAGAGTAAAAAAAAATGTAAAAAAAAATGTAACTTCCCTGCTCATGCTGCTCATCATTTGCTGTTGCCATAAGTGCCAGCAGGGGCATGTGCAGTTGAAGCGGCAGCAACTGCACTCTAGGGTGCGGCGGGGTGGGGAGTGAACAGGGAAGGATTCGATTAAGGGGGCTAGGATTACAGGAAGGGTTTTGTTCTCCTTTAACTTTTACAAAAACATGTTCTTTTAATACCTTGCATGCTCGCATAGTGATAAACAGTATCAGTTTCCAGCCTTTAGTTCACTATGTGCATGTGTGCGGTCAAATAGGCAATCCAGTGCTCTTTACAATAGATGCCTATAGTTCAGTATAAGTGGTTTGTTTGGCTGCATCGTTAATATGTTCATCTTCTGAATCATCAGTTTGCAGTCATGGTTACAGATGCTGGAATGAAACCCACTCCCAGATCACATTGATGCCAACATACTTTTCTGTTTCTAACCTTATTCTGTTCCATGTAACTAAATATTCTAAAAATCACATAATGATCAAATTAATACTGTATATCATTGTATTAAGTATACATCTATTTATTAACTAAACACATATTAAAAACAATTAACTTTGTATGGTTAAAATGCAATACTTCACTTAAAAATGTACATTCATGTTAGGCAGCATAATAAAATCCCACTGCTACAGAAGGCACCCAGTACTATAATAAGGATTTATAAAACATAATTCCCATTTTCTCTTCACCACATCAGGCTAACCATTGCTGTCAGTAATTGCTCCCCCAAAAATCTATTTTTGTACCATTTGGACTTTTTAAAATAATTTGCCTTCTTTAAAAATAAAATACATTATCTTTATACTTCACTTCATTCAAACACTTAACAATTTATACACAGACACTGCGTCAAAAAGTGTTTGGCCTCCTGCCATTGTTTTTGCATCCCCGAATATAGCCTGTGTCAGCAGATGATATTGTATTAGTTTATCAAGGTTTATTTCACATTCAATATGCCCAGCTGATTGCACAGGAGTGTATGTTTTCTTCCCAGTGCCTCAGTCAGGTCAATTGCAGAACAGGAGTTGAATGATTATTATGTGACAGAATAGCCTGCCTGTGGGAAACCAGTCAACATAAAAGTAAATTGGTGGAGAAGACTTCAATTAATTTCATAGAGAAACTGCACAAGCCCTGTTCGTTATTACTAACTAAGAAACCAAGCAATTTTCTGACAGAATCCTGAAGAAATATCCAGACAAATAAATGTAATCTCAAAACCAATCTAATAAAAGAAAAAAAAATCAGCTTGACATAAATTATCTTTTAGAAATACTGATTGTGGAGAGGATTTTGCTTTTAGCCTACTCCATCAGAACGGTGTCCCCTGAGTATTATATTTGATAGTCTTGGGAAAAAAAACTACTCAGACAAGGTTAAAAAAACATTTTCAAGTTATAAAGAGCTGTCTGACACTGCATTCCCATTTACTTCTTCTTATTAACTTGAAAAAGGCAAGATATAGATATGGCAATTACATTAATCTCTCAGGGGAGAGTAAAACAAATGATAATTTATATTAGTCATTTATGATTCAGAGGATGTTGGTATAATATAGTTATTGAGAAGCAATGCTAAATTGCTATTCGCATAACAATTTCAAAAGCAACAGTCTACCAGTTTTTTTTGCATTTCATAAGCTGTATGCAGAAATAAATTAACTCTATCAGTCTATTATTATTTGTTTTAGCTTTAAGCATAATTATATGAAAGAGGGTACATGATCACACATGCATATGTATTTTGAATATAGTCTTAATTAAACTGGAAGAAGAACATTAGTTATTACCAGTATTAAAGTACCATCATTACATTCATGGTAATGAATCTTATCTGCACAGAAATGAATAATACATGTAAAATACAAATATAGTTCAACTTGGGTTTACATCATCCATGAAGTACCTTGAGAATTGAGATCTTGAGGATTTATCTCTAGATCTCACTCCTAATTTACCCTGCACCCTTCCCTCTTCTCTACCATATTGTTATTTAAATGCTACCTTATAATTTAAACTAGGATCTCAGACATTCTTCATTGACAACAGCAACAACAAAAATCTTGCTTTGGAATTGTGTGTTTAAATAATAAATAAATGTTGCTTTTTATAAAAGCTGAGTTGATAATTTAGAAGAGATACCAAGTGACTAGGGATGTAGCGAACATCGCCAAAAATGTTGGCGGACTTTCGCCAAAACTCGCGAACTTTGCGAACCCCATAGACTTCAATGGGAAGGCGAACTTTAAAACCTAGAAAAGCCATTTCTGGTCAGAAAACTGATTTTAAAGTTGTTTAAAGGGTGCCACGACCTGGACAGTGGCATGCAGGAGGGGGATCAAGGGCAAAAATTTCTCTGAAAAATACTTTGTAAAAAAAACGGCAAAAAAAACGCAAAAAAAAAACGCCAAAAAAATAAGGCCAAAAAAAAACCGTAAGCTATTCCTATGTATACGCAAAGGCGAAAAACCGAAGCGAAAAAACGCGGCGGAAAAAAACGGAGGCAAAAAAACGCGGCGCAAAAAAAAACCTGGCGAACCCAAAATGGCGACCATCGCCAAAAGTTCGCAAATTTGTGGACTTGCGAACACCCGATGTTCGCGCGAATTAGTTCGCCGGCGAACAGTTCGCTACATCTCTACAAGTGACAACATGAACAACCAAGGTAATGCGTGTTCAGCAGGTAAGTACAGGCTTAAACATGGCTTGAAGCATCAAGGAGCATCAAGAGAGGAAATAAACACCATATTGTCATAAACTTTTGGGGCATATTTATTATGCTGTGTAAAAAACAGAGACAAAATTCGCCACACAAATGACATTTTTTTTTCTTACACAGATTCTATGTAAATAACGAAATAAAATCTAATGTTCAGATGGCAAAATTCTTTTCACACAAATCATTTAAACATCAATTTATACCGATAGGAATGTTTTAATCCAAAAAGGATTAATTATATCTTAGTTGGGATCAAATATAATGTAGTGTTACTACAGGAAAAGGGAAATCATTTTTAAAAATACAAATTATTTAAAGGAGAAGGAAAGGCTAAGTCACTTGGGGGGTGCCAAAATGTTAGGTACCCCAAGTGACTTAGATCGCTTACCTTTAACCCCGGGCTGGTGCCCCTGTACGGAGAGAACAGTACCAGCCCGGGGTAGCAGAGAGAGCTTCCTACTTCCTATTCACTTGCGCGCGCATGCGCAGTAGAGTGAAAAGCCGAACTTAAACAAGAAATTTGGCGTTTCACTCTACAGCGCATGCGCCGGCCCACGGATTTCACCGGCAAAAGAAAAAGGAAGGAGGAAGCGCTCACTACAAGTACCCTGTGCTGGTGCTTTTTTCTCCTAACAGGGGCACCAGCCCGGGGTAAAAGGTAAGCGATTAAAGTCACTTGGGGGTGCCTAACATTTTGGCACCCCCAAGTGACTTAGACTTTCCTTCTCCTTTAATTGAAATGGAGTCTATTAAAAGCTTCTAAAAAAATAACAGATAAGAATTCTAGGTGAGGTTAGCAAGGGTTCCACATATGCACTGATGGCTAAAAGTTAGGGAGCTGGCAGAAACACTGGAGGTAGACAGGAGCAGCAACTTTCAGTCAGAAGGTTAGGTGAGAACCAAACATGTAATAAAGTCTGCCCAGACACTTTAATGAGATGGAGTTAGTAAGGAGCTAAGTCACCTTAGTACTTAAACCAGCTGAGCTAAATGATGGCCAGCTGAGGGAACCAAGCAGTATAGAGTCTTAAACTAGTAATGGGTAGAGATTGCTGTAAGAAAATGGGAACCAGCATCTATACACTCTGAGCAGCAGTAAGCTAGATCTCCCAACTAACTGTCGCGTACAGTATTAACTTGAACTAATGTATATTGTGCTGGAGTTTAATGTTGCAGCATTTATTTCACCCCCATATGTAATAAAAAGCACAAAGTTTGCCCATTTGCACTAACCCAGGGGTCCCCAACCTTTCTTACTCGTGAGCCACTGTCAAATATAAAAATACTTGGAGAGCAAAACAAGCATCATAAAAGTTCATGGAGGTGCCAAATAAGGGCTAAGATTGGCTATTAGGCAGCCTCTATGCACACTATCAGCTTACAGGAGACTTTATTTGGTAGTAAATCTTGTTTTTATTCAACCAAAACTTGCCTCGAAGTCAGGAATTCAAAAATAACTACCTGGTTTGGGGGCACTGAGAGCAACATCCAAGGGGTTGGTAAGCAACATGTTGCTCATGAGCCACTGGTTGGGGATCCCTGCATTAACCCATAGCAGCCAATAAGATGTTTGCTTTTAAACAGGTGACCAGAAAATGTTACCTACTAATTGGTTGCTATAGGTGATAAGAACTGTAGCACACTTTGCACCTTATATTACATAACCCCAGGAAACCATTAAACCAAATAGAAATCCCTCTAGGTTCTCTTTATTTTGTAAATCTGCAAAATGCACTTATAGCAGACTCCATCTTTTGTACAATATTTCTTAAATCTTGCATTTACTGAAAGAAACATTTACACCATTTCTAAAAGAAATTATTTTGTCACTTGTGGATTTTTGATAATAACTTTCAAATTTCACAATTTACATTTCAGTCACCAAAAAAAAAATAAATCAAAAAATGTTCTAGCTTACCTTAAATAAATAAATAAAGAAATAACAATAACATTCTGAGAACTACATTTCACAGTCTGAAAAGCTTTGCCCTTGACATTTTTTCGTGTCTACCTTGTAATCACTTTGATGTGTGTCTTCCTTGTCATGCCGAATGGCGTTGTCATAGAAACAGGATTACAATTTGCCATGGTTTATTGACACACATTGTTTGTGTTTATTTCAAAGTTTCTGTATGAAGATGTAGAGGTTGTGACATAATGTCACGGAGAGGAAGCTTGATTAAGCAAGATAACTTTTGCATCAGTTAATTTAGATCTATTTATTTATATTTTAATACAATAATGTTAGCTTTTAAAAGTGATTAAACTATTAAATTAAATTAATCTTTTTAATAAAGCAGTCTCCATTTCACAAGTATAATTATTATTTGGCATAATTTAACATATACAGTTTAACTATTTTCCCTGGGCCAATGATCCTTTCCACCAGCCCAAGTTAAAACTATCTAAGTGCTGTGCCGGCATATCTTTACCTTCTATTTGCCCTTGCGTGGGCATATGGCACATGTGGGAATGTAAATCTGCACTGGGGACTCCTGGAACACTGCAGGTTTTGTGCTTAGTCAATTTTCCCATGGACCCGGGAAAAAAATCTAGCATTTGTTTCACTGGGGGTTGCTCCAGAATATTTTGGTACACCTAGTAAAAATAGACTTTCATTGTCCTTAAAACTGTTAAAGGGGACCTGTCATCAATCTTTTTCTATAAAATGTATAAAATGTACTTACTCTTTATACATTTTTTCTTCACTCTTGGAGTTCACAATCAATACCAGCTGGAGGGAGCCATTTTCTGGGCACTGTTATTAAGGAGGACTTTGCATCATGATCCCAAAATCTCGTTTATGTACCAGAATGGGAGCCTGATGCCCAGGCACTAGCTACATAATTATGTAGAGGGAGAAGGGAGGGGGAATTAAAGAAGTGCAGTGACATCTAGAAAGTCCTGAATGGAGAGGGAAAGTAACAGCCTGCCCAGCCTCTATGCCTGAGGAATAAAGGCAGGCAGGCAATATATAATTGACAGCTCAGATTTTTATATATCTTGTGAAAAGGTATGGATGTTTTATTATAAAACAAAAAAATTAGAAAGGACTTTTATTATAAAGGTATCAGACCCCTTATCCGGAAACCCATTATCCAGAAAGTTCCGAATTACAGAAAGGCCATCTCCCATAGACTCCATTTTAATAAAATAATTCACATTTTTGAAAATGATTTCCTTTTTCTCTGTAATAATATAACAGTACCTTGTATTTGATCCCAACTAAGCTATAATTACAAGCAGAGTCCAGAGAGGCTCTCAATTCTACAAACAATGTCCATCAGCAAACCTGGTTGGGTGAGACCATAATGCACTGTGTTAACAAAAAGGAAAAATAAAATAATTGGCATGAGGTATAATAACACCAAACACATGCCAGTGGTTGAGGCTAGTGGCAAGCAAGGCATAGTCCAGTAACAGGGCTGGCGGATGACAAGCTGAGATCTGGGAAGGCAGTAGGCAAGCAGAGTCCAGGAAACAGACTAGAGGCCAAAGCAAGGAGATTCACAGGAAAAAATGGCAAAGGATGGGGACTGGATCACAAGAACAAGGCAAGGGACAAGCCAATTTTTGTGACCTCAGAGTTGTTGGGGCAGGATCTGATGCTAATTATGTATAATTTCTGTAACAGCACTTTGTAACTGTGTCTGTGAATGTTTATAACAGATAAACATTCACCCATAGGGAAACCTGATTATTGCAAACATAAGCAACTTGACTTTTCATACAGGGAAAAAATTATGTATGCTTTGGGAAAAGAGTCATTTTATACTTAAATGCGTTCTGATGCATTTGCCTTATAGTGTGGAAAATAAACATTTTTTATTCCATTCCATTTGATCTAAGAAGCCACTGTGAGTATGGTTTGAGTTTTATATGGCATTAATTCTAAGATGAGATCCAATGTAATTTAATATTCTGTTATGGTGCTAAGAAATCTTACAGATCATGTCTGGGGCAATGATAGTTACAGTTTTTGATGTGGAATATATAATGTGAGCTACAGTTTTTCATTAGGTCAGGATTTATTGTCGTTTCAGGACCAATAGTCTTTCAGTGCTTTTATCAGGTATCCCATCAAATATGTCTAGGTGATACACTGGTTTATTGGGTGCTTTTAATTCCCCTCATCAATAATCATACCTCCATAAATATTGCTCATGTACCACAAGCTATCCCTCTGTGCAGTATTTCTCAACACAGCTAGTTATTTGCAATAATTATGCACACCATTGCATGCTTAACAAACAGCCCAAATGTACTTTTTCAACATGGCTGCTAGCCCCAGATTCTTATAATATGACACACGTGCATGTTGGGGGTTGCCTTCATGTTAAGTTTTTGTACTGTGGGTCTAGTAGCATCTTATCAATGCTTTATATCATGGTATACAAGAAAAGGACAATGAGATTCATATCATCACTATGTTTACTAATGTAAAATAAGTAAGCTTTTTTTTCAGGCATCTGTAGAAATAACATTGATGCGGTGTCAATATATTGTAGTTTGACACAGAGAAATAAATTGTGCATGAAATAAAAAGATAACTTCATTACTGAAGGGCAGAAAATAGAACACTTCAAAATGCACCATGAAAAGATGCTGTGCTTGATCTGTCAGCATTTATAGAAGTGGCAGAGAGCCATTTTCAACCCAGTGTTAAATGTAGATTATTTTGTTTAGCTATGCATTTGTTATGTTTGTTCTTATTTTAATAACAACATCTGTTTATTTTCCTTAAGAATGAATTCAATTTAAGAATTTGGCCTGTTTGCCTTGTTATGCCACAGAACCTACACACTATACATTAAAGGCACCTAATCTCATCATGATTGCTAGCATATGCATCAGGCATGGCTGCATCTAATACATGTATCAGAATCTATTAAGCAGTCATAGTTTAGTACAAGTATGGGACCTGTTATTCAGAATGCTTAGAACCTGGGGTTTTCCAGATAAGGGATCTTTCCATAATTTGCATCTTGATTCTTTAAGGGGCACCTTCATTAAAGTACGACAGGTCCGATTACAAAAAAATGGCATTTTTTCTAAAGTCTACAACTTTTGCGTATTGTCTGCGATATTTTCGTTAATTTGCGTGACTTTTTCGTACTTTGTGACAATTTGTGCAACAAAATCATATTTGTCGCAACGAGTACAAAAGTTTCGGATTCATTCAAGCTTCAGTATCGTGACTTTCCTTGGGCCAGGTTGGAGCTGCAGAGTGCCATTGAGTCCTATGGGAGACTTTCCTTGGGCCAGGTTGGAGCTGCAGAGTGCCATTGAGTCCTATGGGAGACTTTCCTTGGGCCAGGTTGGAGCTGCAGAGTGCCATTGAGCCCTATGGGAGACTTTCCTTGGGACAGGTTGGAGCTGCAGAGTGCCATTGAGCCCTATGGGAGACTTTCCTTGGGCCAGGTTGGAGCTGCAGAGTGCCATTGAGCCCTATGGGAGACTTTCCTTGGGACAGGTTGGAGCTGCAGAGTGCCATTGAGCCCTATGGGAGACTTTCCTTGGGCCGGGTTGGGGCTGCAGAGTGCCATTGAGCCCTATGGGAGACTTTCCTTGGGCCGGGTTGGAGCTGCAGAGTGCCATTGAGCCCTATGGGAGACTTTCCTTGGGCCGGGTTGGGGCTGCAGAGTGCCATTGAGCCCTATGGGAGACTTTCCTTGGGCCAGGTTGGAGCTGCAGAGTGCCATTGAGCCCTATGGGAGACTTTCCTTGGGACAGGTTGGAGCTGCAGAGTGCCATTGAGCCCTATGGGAGACTTTTCTTGGGCCAGGTTGGAGCTGCAGAGTGCCATTGAGTCCTATGGGAGGCTTCCAAAATTATGCACAGAAGGTTCAAAGTCAGAAAGGTTTTCGTGCCGTTTATAATTTTCGTATTTAATGCTAGTTTTCACAAATTTAAAGTTTTACAAGTATTAATTATATCTTAGTTGGGATCAAGTACAAGGTACTGTTTTATTACTACAGAGAAAAAGGAAATATGTTTGATTTATTTTGAATTATTTGATTAAAATGGAGTTTATTGGAGATGACCTTTCCGTAATTCAGAGCTTTCTAGATAACTGGCTTCCAGAAAACAGATCCCATACCTGTATATAGACTTTGCAGATGCTTTACAGCTTGACATCGCACAGTAGAGATGTAGCGAACCTCACAAAAAAAATTCGCGAACCCGTTTGCGAACTTCTGCCAAAAAGTGCGAACTTTTGCGAACCTTGCGAACCCCATAGACTTCAATGAGAAGGTGAACTTTGAAACCTAGAAAAGCCATTTATGGCCAGAAAACTGATTTTAAAGTTGTTTAAAGGGTGCCACGACCTGGACAGTGGCATGCTAGAGGGGGATCAAGGAATGCCAGAGGGGGATCAAGGATCAAACATTTCTCTGAAAAATACGTTGTTGTAATCAGTAATCAGAAAATAAAAGCAAATAAAAAGGACTATTGGGTTACAGCAGATGAGATCAGCAGTAGGGATGTAGCGAACCTAAAAAAAAAAGTTTGCGAACATGTTCGCGAACTTACGCCAAAACCCGCGAATATTCGCGAACTTTGCGAACCCCATAGACTTCAATGGGAAGGCGAACATTAAAACCTAGAAAAGCCATTTCTGGCCAGAAAACTGATTTTAAAGTTGTTTAAAGGGATGCCACGACCTGGACAGTGACATGCAGGAGGGGGATCAAGGGCAAAAACTTCTCTGAAAAATACTTTGTTGGCACAGCGTTGCACAAAAAACGCAAGCTATTCTAGCGAAAATACGCGCCTTTTTTGCTATGTCGCGCTAAACACCATGAAAACGGGTTTTGCGAAAAAACGCCATGTGTGACTTGTGCGGCGTATTGTACAATACTTTTGCGACGATAAAAAACGCAGCGGAAAACGCGGCGCGAACCCAAACTGCGAACATACGCTGAAAGTTTGCGAACATACGCGTTCGTGAACACCCGATGTTCGCGCGAATTTGTTCGCCGGCATCTCTAATCAGCAGGACAGCTGTCCCCAGCAGCTACATACAGAGCAGTAGAAAGTAGATTACTAGTCAGCAAAGCTACCTAAACTGTCCCTCAAATCCCTGCACAGCTCTCTCCCTATGCTAACTCATCAAGCACACACAGACAGAATGTAAAATGGCTGCTGGGCTTCAGTTTATATATGGAAGGGAGTGGTCCGGGGGTGGTCCAGGAGGGAGAGCTGCCTGATTGGCTGCCATGTATCTGCTGGCTCTGGGGTGAGAGGTCAAAATTTGGCTCCAGCTAATGCGAACCCAAAATTGCGAACATCGCTAAAAGTTTGCGAACTTGCGAACATCCGATTTTCATGCGAATTAGTTCGCCGGCGAACAGTTTGCTACATCTCTATCACACAGCTCACAAGACACACATGGCACACTTGCACTTGACCTATTCATAATGAATGAGCCAGAGCTCTAGATAGAAGTTTGCTCCATGTAAGTGTTATAAAGTCATGCAAACACTGCACATGAGCCTAAAGGTGGCCATTCACAGCCATTAAAAGCTGCTGATGGACAAAGTCACCAGTTTATTGGAGGAGGGTGCCTTTTTTGCTTTGGCTGAAGATGGGGCATACATGACTGACCTAAAGCTAATGTGAGACTTAGTGGATTCGCTGCTGCGTAAAAAAAAAAACCTCGCAACTACCTTCTGCGGTTCCCACTGACTTTCATGGATACAGAGGAAAAGTAACATAGTAACATAGTAAGTTGGGTTGAAAAAAGACATACGTCCATCAAGTTCAACCATAGTGCCTATATTTAACCTGCCTAACTACTAGTTGATCCAGAGGAAGGAAAAAAACCCCATCTGAAGCCTCTCTAATTTGCCACAGAGGGGAAAAAATTCCTTCCTGACTCCAAGATGGCAATCGGACCAGTCCCTGGATCAACTAGTACTAAGAGCTATCTCCCATAACCCTGTATTCCCTCACTTGCTAAGAATCCATCCAGCCCCTTCTTAAAGTTATATAATGTATCAGCCAGCACGACTCGGGGAGGGAATTCCAGAACTTCACAGCTCTCACTGTAAAAAATCCTTTCTGAATATTGAAATGGAACCTCCCTTCTTCTAAACGAAGTGGGTGCCCTCGTGTCCGTTGGAAGGACCTACTGGTAAATAAAACATTAGAAAGGTTATTATATGATCCCCTTATATATTTATACATAGTTATCATGTCACCTCTTAAGCGCCTCTTCTCCAGTGTAAACAGACCCAACTTGGCCAGTCTTTCTTCATAACTGAAACTTTCCATACCCTTTACCAGCTTAGTTGCCCTTCTCTGGACCCTCTCTAACTCAATAATGTCCCGTTTGAGCACTGGAGACCAAAACTGAACAGCATATTCTAGATGGGGCCTTACCAGCGCTCTGTAAAGGGAAAGAATAACCCCCTCCTCCCGTGAATCTATACCCCTTTTAATACAGCTCAAAACCTTGTTTGCCCTTGCAGCTGCTGCCTGGCATTGCTTGCTACAGCCAAGTTTATTATCTACAAGGACTCCAAGGTCCTTCTCCATTATGGATTTGCCTAGTGCAGTCCCATTAAGGGTATACGGGGCTTGCATATTTTTACATCCCAGGTGCATGACCTTACATTTATCCACATTAAATCTCATCTGCCACTTAGCTGCCCAGATTGCCAGTTGGTCAAGATCCTGCTGCAGGGATGTCACATCCTGGATAGAATTGACTGATCTGCAGAGTTTTGTGTCATCTGCAAACACTGATACATTACTCATAATACCCTCCCCTAAGTCATTTATGAACAAATTAAACAAAAGTGGACCCAGTACAGAACCCTGAGGGACCCCACTGAGAACCTTACTCCAAGTAGAGAATGTACCATTAACAACCACCCTCTGTACCCGATCCTGTAGCCAGTTTTCTATCCATGTGCAAACGACTTCACTAAGACCAATAGACCTTAGCTTAGAAAGCAGTCGTTTGTGGGGAACGGTATCAAACGCTTTGGCAAAATCCAAATAGATTATATCTACTGCATCCCTACTGTCCAGCTTCTTACTTACCTCATCATAAAAAGCAATTAAATTGGTCTGACATGACCTGTCCTTCATAAAGCCATGCTGATTACTGCTCATAATGGCATTCTCCACTACATAATTTTGAATGTGATCCCTTAACAAGCCTTCAAAGAACTTGCCCACCACGGATGTCAAACTTACAGGCCTATAATTGCCAGGCTGAGATCTTACTCCCTTTTTAAATATAGGAATGACATTCGCCTTCTTCCAATCCCTAGGTACCATACCTGATGAAAGAGAGTCTGAGAATATCAGAAACAAGGGCCACTGTAATTCTGCCCCTAGCTCTCTCAGTACCCGAGGGTGTATTCCATCTGGCCCAGGAGCCTTGTTTACATTTATCTTGTGTAACCCTTTAAGCACCATATCCTGTGCCAACCACTGTGTAGTTGGAGCTGAGGCAACAGTGCAGCTATTGGGTGGGACTTGGCCCTCTGGCTCCTCTACTGTATACACAGAAGAAAAGAACTGGTTAAGCACATCTGCCTTTTCTGTATCCGCTGTAACCATATTGTTATTATAACTCAATGGGGCCACACCCTCAACCTGCATCTTTTTACTATTAATATACTTAAAAAACTTTTTGGGGTTAGTCTTGGCCTCGGCCGCGATGCGCTCCTCATTTTCTATCTTTGCGTTCCGGATTGCTGTTTTACATCACTTGTTATAGTGTTTATATTCATTGAACGCAGCTACTGTCCCCTCTGACTTATATTTCTTAAAAGCTTTCCTTTTTCTCCCTATTAACTTCTTTATCTCAGAGTTAAGCCACATAGGGTGATTCTTAACACTTCTACTTTTTCTCATTAATGGAATGAATTGAGAACAGTAATGATTCAATATCATTTTAAAAAAGTGCAGGTTAAAGTAAATTTTTCGCACTGTAACACTGGCACTGATACACAACATTGGTTTGTTTCCCAGCTATGCAGTCTCATGAGGGCTAGTGATAAGCAAATCTGTCCCGTTTTGCTGAAAATTTTGTGAAACTGTGCAAAATTAGCAAAATGTGACATGCGCTTTTTTTTTTTTATGCACGAAAATTTTTTGTTTTCTGCAAATTTTTCACTCATCACTAATAAAGGGTCCACTGTAACTAAGTATAAATGAACAAAAAGGACAAAAATAATGCAAAAAACAACAACAAATTTTTAAAAGCACGATTAGCTTTTTCAGGGTAACAGTTAGCAAGGGTGATAGGGATATTACATACCAGGTGACAAAAAACTATGTAATTTCAGCTAGTGATTCAGCCTTTAGAACCCATCTCAAGGTGGGCAAATTTGGGAAAAATCTATTCGTTTGGCGACCTTGCCAATTTCTCAATCCTTCTGAGATCTGAATGATTTCTTATTCTGGTTTCCTTCAGGGTGCTGTTCACCTTGGCCTTACCTTCTAAATTCTCCGACTCTTTTTGATCCCTCCTTCAGTTTCCTCTCAGAGCAGATATACACCAAAGGCACTGCATTCTCAGTTTCTCTGGCTCCTTCTACTAGATGACAGGGTGGTCATTAGTGATAAGCGTATTTTTTTCGGTAGGCATGGATTCACAGCAAAGCCATTGGCGAATTGTTTTTCGGCGTGCGGTAAATCGGTTGCGCAAAAAAAGGGCATGGTTGAGGCCAAAAAGGCGCAATGGCATCAAAACAAGGCACATCAAAAAAGCGCGTGTGACATTACATTAACATTTATTTATAAAGTGCCAACATATTCCGCAGCGCTGTACAATAAGTGGGTTACATACATTGGACATACAGAGTAACATATAAAGCAATCAGTAACCGATACAAGAGGTGAAGAGGGCCCTGCCCAAAAGAGCTTACAATCTACAAGACAAAAAATAGCCGCGGGCAACAAAAAAAAATCGATGCCGCCGACAAAAAAGACACAGGCGACAAATAAATCGCACAGCAAATGCGTTTCGCAAATTTTATGGTGAAGCAAAACGGGACAGATTCGCTCATCACTAGTGGTCATTATTTTATAGTGTAACAAGAAACACAATGTACTTCTAACTGCATAAAGTAATAAAACAATAATTTATCTAAAGTCTGTATTTTGATACTCATAAAAGATATATATATATATATATAGAGAGAGAGAGAGAGAGAGAGAGAGAGGGAGAGAGGGAGGAGGGATCTTGATCCTTCTTTAATGGGTTAAATAATGTTTTATACCCTCATATCAGTCTGGTAACACATTACACAAGTACATACTGAAGGCAATCAAATTTTTCAGTGCAAGTGATGAAGGAGAGCATAATTTTATTAAGTCTACTGAAAATACATATTGCCTTTGTTCAATTAATTCCTAAAGTTATAATGTATTTTTTATGGCAAATCAGTATTCAGGCCAGAGTCTTCAATATTTCCATCAATGTCTCTACTTAAAATTACTTGAAGAGCTTTGAACTTTATGATCAGACCACAGCTGAAGTAATGCTGATGACATAGGTTTTCATGTTGTCTTAACAAGCCTCTGTGGAGTAACAAAAAAGGTTTTCCTCCAGTTATATAACCTAAAGATCAGTTACTTTTTTTTTATTGAAGAAAAGGAGACTAACCTATAAAGGGAGAGGGCCGAAAAGTACTATTGAGCAAGTAACAATTATTCCCAAAGTCAAATGTCAGCTATTTCCTTGTACAGTATATTTCAATTTTTATATAACTTTTATTGTTCCTGTAATTATAGGCATTAGGACTCCATATAGCCAAATAATGGCTTTAAAGATTAAAGCAATAAAAAGATTTGTATGAAAGCAGCTTTCCTTAATTACAAAAAACACTTACCTATGTGGATCTAGCAGATAGGAATTTGATATCCTCTTAGTGATTTTTAATTAACCCCTTCTTAACTTGTACACAGTGAAATAAAATGGGTTGAATTGTTCATAATATCATTTTTTATATGAATGTGTGATTTACAGTCTAAGGTTAAATTTCATGTCCTTATATTTTATAATAAAATGCTTGTGGTACACTGGCTATCTCAATGTGCCCCTGCAGCTGCTGCTCTTATGAGAGATGAATATTGTGCCTGTTGCATACACAAATGCTGTCAGGCTGTCAGGCAGATGATTATGGGGAATACTTGGGAATACTTGACAGTAAGATGTAGTCAAGGGACATGTAAACTGACAAACAAAGCTAACCTTTGATCCCAGTGTTCCTCTTTGGTAGAAACTGCACTGGTCCTGGGTATGTGCCTAGGAAAGTGACCAGTGACCCATAGCAGGGCGTAGGGAGGCAGGGACATGACAGTGCCGTAGGGGTTGTAAGCCACTCCCAGCTAATTTGGGATTGGTGGGTTCAAATGGCTGCAAGAAAGGGGTATAAAAGGTGGCTCTGTGCTTTCCCGCTTCCAGCTCCATTTTAGGCAGTACAGGAAAATACCCACCATCCCTTCCCAAACAGGTGAGTCGGTATTAAAGTTTGGCTGGCGGGGTGGTTGAGTCCAGGAACCAATGGTTGCATGGTTATTGGTGGTTGGCACGCCTGGCACCTCAGGGGTAAGGAGGTATATCAGGAAGTGAGTTTGTGAGTCCTGGGCTAGCATGGAAGGTGGCAGTGCTAGTGGTGTTGCGCAGTTATTGGAATGTTACGGTTGTTTGTTATACAAACGTTCAAGCTATCATATATTTATGATATGTTTATCATATGTTCATGTTATGCTATTTGTTTATGGTATGTTTTAAATTAAACTTTAGTTGTTAATAAATGTTCTGCGGCCCTTTTCATCCAAATCTGGTGTACGTGTAATTCTTCTGGGATTGGAGGGATGGGAGGGGTGGTGTGGTAGGTTGCCAAGAGGTGGAGCAAATCCCAACGATGCGCCTCTCATGCCATATTGCCATCTTCTGCTTATCCTCAGTGGTGCTTTATGTATTGACACTACACATGCACAATTGAATAATATTACAGGTATGGGATCTGTTATCCAGAATGCTCGGGACCTGGGGTCTTCCGGATAAGCTTTAAGTTTACTAAAAAAATATTTTAACATTAATAAACCCAATAGGATTGTTTTACATCCAATAAGGATTAATTATATCTTAGTTTGGATCAAGTACAAGGTATTGTTTTAATACTACAGAGAAAAAGGAAATTATTTTTAAAAATTAGAATAATTTGTTTAAAATGGAGTCTATGGGAGATGGCCTTTCCGTAATTAGGAACTTTCTGGATAATGGATCCTATACCTGTACCAATGTTCTTGCAGTTTAGTGGCTGTGGGGTAAGGTAATGATAATGATAAGGTAATATATACCCCTCTTTTTAATATGAGCTCATTCTGTTGGACTCCAAGATTGAAGCCATGATACCTGTAAGAACTATTTCCCAGTCCCCCTCGCAACCCCTCTGACCTTTTGGGACTTTGCTTTTTGAATACTGGATGATGCATGGTTTCTTCTGGAAATCTAGAATTGATCATTTCATAATTGAACAGTGGATAGTTGGATCACTCTTTTAGGTTTTTTTCAGTCTGTGGAATCAAGTGGAAAATTAATTTTTAGAGCTCAGATTGTGTTTTTGTCTTATTTATATAAGTTCAACTAAATGAGTTAATGACTAGAGATGTAGCGAAGTGTTCGCCGGCGAACTAATTCGTGCGAACATTGGGTGTTCGCAAGTTCGGAAGTTCGCAAACTTTTCGCGTATGTTCGCAATTTGGGTTCGCCGCGTTTTTTTTTCCGCTGCGTTTTTTCTCTGCGTTTTTTCTCGGCCTAAAAACGCCGCACAAGCCACACATGGCGTTTTTCAGCTTCGTACTGGTGTAAGCAAATCCCGTTTCCATGGTGCTAATAGTGCGAAATAGCAAAAAACGCCGCGTATTTCCGCTAGGTCTGCCAACTGCCTTTGCGGTTTTACGCAACGCTGTGTCAACAAAGTATTTTTCAGAGAAATTTTTGCCCTTGATCCCCCTCCTGCATGCCACTGTCCAGGTCGTGGCACCCTTTAAACAACTTTAAAATCAGTTTTCTGGCGAGAAATGGCTTTTCTAGGTTTTAAAGTTCACCTTCCCATTGAAGTCTATGGGGTTCGCAAAGTTCGCGAATATTCACGCTTTATGGCGTAAGTTCGCGAACGCATTCGCGAACTTTTTTTTTTGAGGTTCGCTACATCCCTATTAATGACAAACAGGGTGGTTCCTTTGAGTTTGCTACTTGTCTAGTAACCTATACAAACCAATCCACAAGGTAGCTGATCTGAACCTATATCTGGTTGATATAGGTTACTCTATGAACGCTGGTCAGCCCCCCCCTCTCAAGAAATGAATACAGGTATATCTGTAGTAGTGATGGATGAAAATTCGGCAGGCATGGATTTGCGGCGAATTTTTGCGTTTTTCCATTGTTGTCACAGAAAAATTCCCCGCACGTCCAAAAAAAGAATATTCTCACTCGTCAAAGTAATTGACGCACATCAAATGTATTGTTGAGCATCAAAAGAATTGTCTCTCTCATCAAAACAATTTTCTGATGCGCAACATTTTCCCAATTTCGCGAATTTTTCACTGTTTCAAGCATTTTTTGAAAGATTCGCAAATTTTTCAACGAAGCGAAACGGGACAGATTTGCTCATCAATAATAGTCAATATTATTCCACTAATAGGACACAACCCCCCCAAACCAGACATTACACAGGCATTATATGTAACTTTTATTTTGTTCTTGTTATCTGTAGCTACTGAAACATAAAATGTATGGGGTGCTTAACTGCTGAACTCTACAATAACATTACTGATAGTGTGGAAGAAGTAAAATTCAGACAGAGAAACCTAATTCAGCAGAATTATTTTTCAAATACCTTTCAGAAGTGACATCTCAGTGGTGTGCTTGCCTGGAGTCAAGTAGAAAGCATCTGAGCATTGTTAGAGATGCTGAAACAACTGTTCAGTAACAACTCACTTGTGTATGGTGGTCAAAAATACAAGAAACTTACACAAAACTGCTGAGCGTCACTAATTACTTCTTAAACTATTTTGATTGGAGAAGTTGGGACTTGTCTAGCATTACTTTGTAAGGGATATTCATTTACTTCTTTCCAAGCAATTCTTAACATGACCATGCATACATACTTCATTATATTAAAATATATTGTATTATATTACATATATTTGCGCAGTATTTATTCAGTTAGGGACATTTCCTTTGTTTTCAGTTGCTAATACAAATTTAGCTTTAAACAGATTCAAATGTTCTCTGTATTTGAATATTGCTAATTTCTATAGACTTAGATATTTTTATGTTGCATGTTGTTTTTAATTAAAATGTATAGAGGAAAGGGTTGCATCATGGTAGCTTGGTTTTGCATAGGCACGGTATTGGCACTGCATTGTGTTAAGAATGAAATTATTTTTGTGTGATTTGTATTTGTCTTTGGTCAGATAAGCAGCATATAAATTGTAGAGCTATGGCACTGAACAAGTGAACACTGAAACCTACATCACTAACCTGTATCATAATCCCAACAAAAAATGTCCTTTTTAATATTACACTTGTTGACAAAGTGTAATCTAAAAACATCATTCCTTTCCATACACACTGGCAATAGAAGGTAGACACTGATAGAGATGACTAAATAGAATATTTATATAGATATAATTGCAAATTCTAACCTGTAACCCCTACTCTGAACTACAAGGCTACATGATAAACCAATTGTCGTCAAAAGGTAAAAGGCCAAACAAATGAATTTCAGCTAATTGTAGAATGACTTGTAGAAAATTCGGTATCCATAGAACAGCACAATATCAGTATTATTATTATTATTGTTATTTATATTGCTCTACCATAATATGCCATGTTTTAGCGAGATTATACATTATTTATTCCCATCAGCTTCTGCCCCAGTGGAATGTAAGGTTATATCTCATTTACAAATGTGGGTTATCAACATTCTATTTTAACATTTTACCCTTCTCTGATCAATTGTGGCCAACTGCACGCAACTTACTGACTTTAGGACAAACACCTCTTTAGAGAAAAGAGGTCATAATACTGATGTTATACTCTACCTTAAGAATATGTATTTCAAGTCAGCAGCAGAGGCATTCTTATAATTAAAAGTTAAGCAATTATATCGATAAGAAGGGAAAGTAATTGGGAAAAAAGCTAACATTGTCATAGAAATGTACCAGTTTGGTTAATAGTGCTAGTTCTTGTCCTAGCTAGTATTTGGGTTAACAAGGAGTTTTTCATCATAAAGGAAAACCCAGTGTAGCAAAAGATAAATTCACCTAAGGGCACTGAATTTTAGTAAAAAGAGTACAAGGGCTTACTGAAAAGCACTGGGCTCCCTAACTTTAAGAGCTGAATTATATATGCAGTACCTAGTGTACAAATACATTACAGAATTACTTTATGCAAAATATTATTTGATTTTTTTGAATGCATATAGTCTATAATTATAAAGCTATGGTGTCATGTTTACTGTACATGCTTAATATACAGTATTAATGCTACTTAATTCTTTACATGTTAATCCTTCTTAATGCCTCGTGCAGTGCTTGTAACATATCCATCCTCTGTGATAAATCAGAATATACTAGGGTATAAAAAAACACATTATAATACATGTGAATTACTAATTAACCAATGTCTGGGAGGGGTGCATGGTATAACTGCATATACCATTGTAGCTCTGCCTGGCAGGATTTGTTATATTAAGGCAGCTTTGCACATTTTTAAAATAGTGTTTCTCAGGTGTACTGACAAATAAATAAGGTTGAGGAGACACAATATTTATTTGTTTGTAGAACCACATGGTGACTCTACCTAAGCTGATCAAAAAAACCCTGCACTACACTGATGAGCCTCAAGAAAGGCGAAACGGGTCTGTAGTTGGGAATCTGATCAGCTATTATCTTGGCTTCAGCTTCAAACCCAGTGGGTGAGCTGTAGCCTATAGGATAAACCCATGTAAATGGGATTTTTTTAAGAGTTTGGAATTCATTCCCAGAATTTAGGTGTACTGACAAATGTCCCTCAGTCTGATATTTCCGTTCCAGGTGAAACCTCAGAACCTTTAAAACAAAACAGATATCTAAAGGAAAAGAAATATGGTAGGGCAGAAAGGAAACCCTGGAAAACACATGAGTTAAGTTTTGTGTCTTTTTATAGAAAATATTAAAATATTGACAATATTAAAAGTTTTGCTGAACACTATTTTTCAGCAGGCAGAGGTCGGTGACACTCCATTGCAACATATCTGTATAAAGGTTTTTGGATCTGTAAGTTTTGATGTGTATCTAGCCCTGTGTGTTCCAAGTCCTCCACTATTTAGTTGCAAGTATTGGCAATTCTAAATATGTGCAGTATACATGAATACTGCTGTAAAATGTTATGTACAACTGATATCACAGTTTCTATTCCATAGCATAAAGAAAAACAACTGGTAAAAGAAGGAAAACAGTATTCTAATGAATTAAGCTATAATTATTGAATTACACAAAGCATTACCAGTTATCATCATCTTCATTAACACAGTGCGACATATTTTGAAGACAGTAGTAAAACAAACATTCACAAATACTCCAGCAAACACTTTATCTTCTTAGTATTACGTGTTTGCATAATTACTATAGAAAGATGAAAAAGATCTGAGGCTTTTCTATAAAAAAAAAATCTCACTTATGCTCAAGCTTCTAACTCACTAGCTGCATGGTTCTAATCTTCCTTATCTCTTCTCATACTGTAGGTATCTTGTAATGTCATCAACCCCTGTGGCTAAGGGTGAATAATCTGAGAGAATGTTCAGCCAAAAACAGATGAGAAAGAAATTATACATAAACCTTTGCTATAGGAAGAACCCTGTATGTTTGCCTACATAGAGTGATCATGATTATCATCATTTATTTTTGCAGGCAAGGGATCTCCTATTGAGAAAATCATTATCCAAAAACGTTTAAAGTATGGAAGTAGGGGGCCGATTCATTAAAACACGAGTTCGAATCCCGAATGGGACAAATTCGGATTGGATACAATAATTTTTGAAGATCATAAATATCACGAAAATGCTTACGAAAAAATCCTATTAGTCACGATAATATCGTATTAGCGGTCCGAAAGTCACAAAATTTTCATACCGAAAGATTGTAAACAGCAGCAGAACCTTTCCAAATATTAATTAAGCACCCCCATCAAAACTGCACACTTTAGTTTGTTTTGATTCTTTAATAACTGTTGCCAAGCACTGAGAGAAAGAGAGAGGGGGATTAAAATAATAATAACAAAAAAATAACAACAGGTTTTATAAAATTATTTAAACATTTGACCGGGCCTTATACGTAATAACTGTAAGAAATTAAGTCTATTTAAACTTTTCATAACATATTTTGGAAAGCCCTGTCACAACAATGTATATATCTTAATGAGTCTTCAACAATATTTTTCTTAAGCAAACTGAGAATACAGCCCATTATGGTACAACACTAAATAGTGGGTTAACAGGTTACAATGTAGAAATAACTACCCTAAGATATTAAGGTGCATACCATTTTGTTACCTCCTGTATTATACATTCTTACCCCTATAAATTTAGAAATTTAGAAATCCCAGACAGTTATGGTGGATTATTCGTTGGTAAGGAGGTAATATGGTAACCAATATAATGGTTTAAATAGGTATGGCAAAAAGTAACTTCAATAGTACCATTGAACTGCAGAACATAATAAATTGCACAAAATTTACCCACATGCAATAACCCATAGCAACCAGTAAAATATTTTCTTGACCAGTAAATGCAACCTACTGATTGGTTTCTATAGTTTTCTAGACTGGTAGAAAAGTTTGCACCTTTTATTACAAATCCCACTTTGGGAGCTTTATGGGGTCTAAATATAATAAGCACATATGTAATATTAGTAGTAAATATAACATGTTCACCTCATTATATCCATACTGCATTCAACAGTACTTTGTTTGATATGTTAAACAAGATACTAAGTCAAAACAAGAATTACATTTATGGCCAAAATAAATATTACTATATTTTATTTTTATCATAGACATTTTTGAGTTAAAATGGACATTACAGGTATGTGATCTGTAATACGAATACGCATTACCCGGAAAGCTCAGATTTATGGGATGGCCATCTTCCCTTTTTATCAAATAATTACATTTATTTTAACTGATTGATTTTTTTTCTGTATTAATAAAATAACACCTTGTACTTGATCCCAACTAAGATATAATTAATCATTATTGGAGGTAAAACAATCCTATTGGATTTATTTAATGTTTAAAGTATGGAGATCCAAATTACGGAAAGAATTATTATCCAGAAGACCCCAGATCCATATCATTCTGGATAACAGGTCCCATACATGTACTGTAATAGAGATATGAGTTTTACAGGTTTCCTGTTTGCCGTTTTTTTTAATAACAGTCAAAAGTATTTTATAGCACTACTTTATACTAGTTTATTCAGGTTGCTTATTCAGATTTTCATTACATATTTACCATATATTTGTTTGTGATTTTGTACATATTTATGAAAAATCATAAATGATTAATTCACAATCATGTAAGACCACAATGAAAAACACAATGACTTTTCCTGTTATTTTCAAGGAAGTGTATAAATTGTTAATTTGCTTAAATGCTAAAGATACACTTTTCATTGCCTTTTATGACATCTTATGGAGTAACTATTACTTTTCATGATTTTTTAAAATAAATCTCCCCCCAATATTGACATTTTGTAGTTTGATATAAAGACACAGTTTTAATTTTTTTAATTTTTGATTCACAGCCAAATCTATTTTGAATTTGATCTTGGGTGTTAATTACTGAATAAGGGGCTGATTTTACTGTAATTAATCACAGTCAAACTTAAACCCTGTTTTGCTGCAAATCACAGCAAGTCATAATTCACCATTTTTTGCAACTTGCCCAATCTATTTAAAAACAATAGTGACAAATAAAAAGTTACAATTACCCCAGCTAAAACATGTTGAGCTTTCTTAGGAATCAGTGGAAAGTCAGTCTTTAGCATTCAAATAACTTGAAAATGTAATTTGGTTTTGAAAATGTGCAGCATATATGATTTATTAACTTGGGAAATTACTATGAATATGTGGTTTATTCATTTGTCAGTTTTCACAAATATGTACAAAATCATAGTAAATGATTGTGAACTACAGGGAGAGCTGGGGCAGAGTAGTGACTAGTAATGGGCAAAATAATGTGGCAGGCATGGATTCACGGCTAATTTCCACGTTTCGTCATTGGTCATTGTGAAACGGGCGGCAAAATTTGCAGCGTGTCAAAAAATTGTCGCCCGCATCAAAAGACTGTCGCCCACGTCAATAAATTGCTGTACACATAAAAAATAATTGGCATGAGCAACAATTTTTTATAACACACAACATTTTCGACGTTTTTCAAATGTTTCGCAAGATTCGCAAATTTTTGGCTGAAACGAAAAGGGACAGATTCGCTCATCACTAATTATGACGCTTTCCTTATTTTTTCCTTAGTTTCTGCCCACTGGCACAATAAGGATGGTATGAACCTATATAAAGTACAAATATTTTTATTTTGATTAATGTATATTTTTGCCTTTCTAATTAAACTTGCTTTACTGCTGAGTTGGGCTGGTCACTTTGATCACTGCTTTCAACATATAGAGAGGTCATAAGATCCCTAAATACCACCATTCGTTTTGCTATCTATAATGAGTCCACGGCTTACAATTTCTCAGAAGAAATCATGACACAAAAAGCTTTTTGAAGAATGTGTCAATTTCCTTTACAGCTTATATTTATTATAATATAATTTCTTGGAGTGCAAGATTTTAATAATACTATTTTACCATTCTAAAATGTTATAGCTAAGACTGAAGTAACTTTTTTAAGAATCTGAACTACATTATATCACAATCAAAGTATCTTTGATTGTTCTTTTGTGTAGATTACATTTAGCTATATCACATTTGCCTTCCTTAAACATATGCTAAAACTACAAATAAGTGCAAAAACTGCTTTACAGCATAAACAAGCTCAAATAAAAATAAAGAATATGTTCACCTCTTAGTATATTAAATCCCATTTGTAAAGTATATGGTATTGTTTTTTTATACTATGCTGAAAACCCTGTTTTACTATTTAGGTGTAGTGCTATTTTGGATAGGAAAACAGCAGGTATAATTGCATTTATATCTCACCAATATGATATTTTTCTGTTTTGCTAACATTAAAGCATTTTTACATATAAATATTTCAGTACAAAATCACTGAACAATTCCTTTTACTGTATACAAGCTTCATCTGAAATCTTTGGTACAATGTTCGATATGCATATAAGCTAATTTTATTAATTAACTTTGTCATGATAGTAATTCATGGAAAAATATTCATTTTAGAAGATACGTTTCACAGGATTCCATGAAAAGCAGATGTTACAAATATTTGAAAAAAAAAAAAAAGATGTACTTTATATTTGGTTAAGAACATCATCTTCCCTGTGGGTTTCAGGAAAACTTTGAATCTGCAGTTTCCAGTCACAAATATTCTGAATGTTTGGATCAATATCTGAGAATGCTGATTCTATAGAACTCAGTGATCCAGCTAAAGAGCCGGTGCCTTCAAATGCATACGTCTTTAGAGAGTCAAGTGGAAGACTTTCAATGTCTTCATTAGCTTCCTCTAATTTTTCCAAGAGGAATTCTTTAAATACAGCAATATCGGGGCCAAGCTTTAAAGACATCCTATAAAAACTTTGGATATCTGTTCTGAATCTCCTGTTTCTAGGTTTCTGCTTTCTCAGTATGGCTTGGTTTGTAAGGTGCCCTATGTCAAATGCTTCAGTGTCTTCTTCTCCACCTCCCTCGTCATCATACTTGACAATATTTTCTCTAAAATCTTCTGATTTTTCTGAAAGTGTAGTATGCTTCTTCTTCAGTTTCACAAGTAAAATGAAACCCAGCACTGTAATAAAAAAAGTAGAACTTACTATTCAAGGCATAAAGGAGAAGGAAAGGTAAAAACTAAGTAAGCTTTATCAGAAAGGTCTATGTAAATACAGCCATAAGCACTCACAGAAACGCTGCACTAAGTCCTCTATCAAAAATAGCTTATCACTATTCCTGTCCCATAAGGTAAGTTGGATGTTTTTATACTAGTACTTTGCAAAACAGTGCACCTGCTTAATTCAGGTTTGGCAGACTAGATGGCTACAGTAGGCTTGGGGAATATATTGTAATGAAATGTAATATAGGTCACTAATAAAAAAAATGGTCACAATGGGACTACAAAGTAGCATTGTGAATAATTTTGCCTTTGTGTGACTGTAAAATATCTTTTGTGAACCCTTTGCCTTTCATGCATCAGTAAGATGGCTATGAATATCTTAGCTTGCGCTAGTGCACAGTGTATGTAATAAAACTTCTTAAAGGAGAATTACACCCTCCCCAGGTATAAAAGCCTCCTTAACTGACCTACATATACCCCCCTCCTCTAGAGATGTAGCGAACTAATTCGCGCGAACATCGGGTGTTCGCGAACGCGCAAGTTTGCGAACTTTCCGAGTATGTTCGCAATTTGGGTTCGCCGCGGTTTTTACGCTGCGTTTTTTCTCTGCGTTTTTTCTCAGCCTAAAAAACGCCGCACAACCACACATGGCGTTTTTTAGCCTAGTACTGGTATTAGCAAATCCCGTTTCCATGGTACCAATAGCGCGAAATAGCAAAAAACACCGCGTATTTCCGCTAGGTCTGCCTGTTTTTACGCAACGCTTTTTCAACAAAGTATTTTTTAGAGAAATTTTTGCCCTTGATCCCCCTCCCTTTAAACAAATTTAAAATCAGTTTTCTGGCCAGAAATGGCTTTTCTAGGTTTTAAAGTTCGCCTTCCCATTGAAGTCTATGGGGTTCGCAAAGTTTGCGAATATTCGCGCTTTTTGGCGTAAGTTCACGAACGTGTTCGCGAACTTTTTTTTTTAGGTTCGCTACATCCCTACCCTCCTCCCTTCCCTATAACTTTAAAAGCTAACCCTATAGAAAAACCCAACCTAAAAGAGCAAGGCAGCAGCATACCTGGGCTTTTTTTTACCTGGGGGGGTGTAGTTCCCCTTTAATGAAAAATACATTATTTTTGCACTAATATTTGCACCATCTTCAAGCACATGTTTAATATTTGCAATGTAATAACTGTTTAGTGAACAGTATTTCATTGTGAACAGCGCTAAACATTTGAAAAAAATTCAATTTTACACATCTCCTTTGATTTTTATTACACATTAAGTGTTTCAGGTTTAAGAAAGTATTTTACAGTGTGAAGCTATAGCTTGCTGATTTGCAACATACTGAAGCTACCTTAGGTAAGCCAAAAGTTTCACAGTTCTTACTTTTACAGTCTTGGAAGATGTGTGTAACATGAAAGGGTAAAGTAACCTAGTGCTTGTTATAGCTTACATTTTCTTTACATAGCATACTAATATAGACCATTTATATCACAATGCATCCTGGTAAAATAGTATTTAGGCCTCTTACCTAAAATTAAAAATGAACAGACTCCTATTGCAATTAAGGCTCCAAAGTTAAGTCCCAGATATAGGAACATTCCATTATCTTTACAGAATTCTGTATTGCCATCCACGCCACAGTCACAAACATGGATGGTCAGAGTGTTTGTGCTGCTGAGAGGTGGGATCCCATTGTCATTTATTACAATTTCAAAATAAAAATGTGGGGTTTCATGCAGATTAAATTCATCTCTTAATGCATAAATGGTAGCTGTGTTATCTGTAGGGAAATAAACACAATACAATTTTAAAAACAAGTTACTAAACATTTTCAAGTTGAAATATCTTTACTATGGGGACGCAGCTTCCACTACCTTTGTACAGGTGGAATGGCGAATGACTTGAATGCATACTGGCCTAGTATTTCATTAATGTGGAATGCCTCACATAGTATTTTCTTTGGAGTCTGAATTCCTTTTATCAAAATGTGGTTCTCAAAGAAAAAAATAGTAGATCATTTGGCTAACAGCATCTGTGACTATTTACCTGTTTTGTAAAATAAACAAATATTCAGATGTAATAGTGTCTTAAATATTCACAGTATATTAAAGGACATGTCACCCCCAAAAATAAGTTTTTTGCCTAATTAAAAAAATGTAATTCTATGCAAATTTTCAATATGAATTTATTAAACATTTTCAGTGCTTTAAAAGTTATTTTAAATGTAATTGCTATCGAAAGCAGCATTTGCAGAACTCCTGGTTGTTTCTTTTTAAACAATGTTGCAAAGGCCAGTCTCCTCCAGCAATGTTTTAAACGCCAGAGCCACCAGGGCAGAGAATGAATAAGGACAGACAAACACTGCTTTTAAAGGAGAAGGAAAGTCATTTTGGCATTTTACTGCCAATAGATTCGCCACATAAGTGCCACCTAGAACACTATATTTATTCTGCAGAAAGCTTTACCGTACTTGAGCCCTAGAAGCTCCCTCTGTTTATTTAAGATTGCAGCTGCCATTTTAGCTTGGTCACCTTAGCTTTCTGCTGCAGCTCTAGCAATTGTTAGCATAGATCACACATTCTGATTGGAGGGGGAGTAAATGCTTATGTATTCTTATGGGAGGGGGGAGCAGGAGAAGGGGAGAGGGAGAGAACTGAGCAGACTCAGGTCCAGGGAATGAAGGATTTTTCTGAGAGAGGAAGTCAGACAACAAAGAACCTGTTTACAAAAAAGGAGACAAGAATTCATGTGTTTCTTTTGATAGAGGACTATTTTCTGTGAGTGCTTATTTATATAGACTTAGTTTTTACCTTTTCTTTCTCCTTTAATAGCAGTTAGCTATACAAATAACTCAAAAACCATTACAAATTATGTTATGAATGTATATTGCCAAGTTGCTTAGAATTTGTTTTCTTTTTATGAGGCAAACAATTATATTCTGGGTTGAGTTGTCCTTTAAATACCTAAAACTGAACTCAGAACTGAACTAAAATAAAACATTGTTTGGTTGCTCAAAGCAGTCAAACATATTCTGACAAATTAACATTCTTTGGATTGTCAGGAAATTGTTGATAAATGGGAAAATATTGACTGCTGTGAATCCTTCAGAATTCATCAGTTCAATAATTATATTACATTTTCGCAAAGACAAAAAAAAACATGTCTCAACTCTATAACTCAATTATAATAATAAAAAAGAAAGACTTCAGCAAAAACAATCATTTTCATTAAAGGGAAAAGTCCACTCAAAAAATATGCAGAAATGTAAATCTCAGTAACTCTTTAATTAAAAAAAAATCTAAACTCCTCTTTAAAGTGGTTTATATGTATCCCCTTATGTTTCCTGGTTTTGACCCTTAAAACAATGTAGCAAAAGTCCGCTTTCCTCTAGGCAGCTGAGAGAATATATACATCCACACAGACAGTGCTTTTAATAACAATTACATTTATGTATAACAATCACATTTACATATAATGGAATGAATATTGGAATATTAGTTGGAAGTATATTTAAAAAGTTGTGCATTTAAAAAAGTTACCCACGTAAAAAAAAGTTGCATAGTAGGAATAAGAAGAAAATGTCCATTGACTTTAAAGGAACAGTAACACCAAAATGAAAATGTATCAAAGTAATTAGAGTATAATGTACTGTTGCTCTGCACTGGTAAGGGCTCTGGCACACGGGGAGATTAGTCGCCTGCGACAAAACTCCCTGTTCACGGGTGACTAATCTCCCTGAGTTACCTTCCCCTGCCATCCCACCGGCGAAAATGTAAGACACTGGTGGGATGGCACATCGCGCCGCCGCGTGTGCCATCCCACAGGCGACTTACATTTTCGCCGTGTGCCATTTCCCCATGTGCCAGAGCCCTAAAAGCTGTGTGTTTGCTTCAGAAAGACTGCTATAGTTTCTATAAATACCCTGCTCGGTTAGCCACGGGGGCAGTTATTTCAGCTGGAAAGGATAAAAGGCAAAAGGTAACATTGCAGATAACAGATAAACTCTGTAGAATACAATGGTGTTTTATCTGTTATCTGCTATATAACTTGTGCCTTTTATCTTTTTTTTCCAGCTTAAATGACTGCCCTGAAAGCTACACAGCAGCTTATTTGAATTAACTATAATAGTGTTCCTGAAGAAAACAGATCAGTGCAGGTCAATGGTACATTATATTTTATTTACTTTATAAATATATATATATTTGGTGTTCCTGTACCTTTAGAGAATTTGGATTTGGAAAAAACTTGAAAAAAACACTTATTGACTTTAAGCTTTTGGAATGAGAAAAAGCGCCCATTGACTTGTAATTTTTTGCTGTTTCATGAAGACAGATTAACTCATCACTATTAAGGCCTTCACCTTTGTTATCTCTGACAGTGAAGTTTGTATTGTTTGATGCTTCGGGTAACAAAGTAAAGGAAAACTGTTGTCCAGCTGTTGCCTCATCTCTATCCACTGCACTTATTATCTGTATTGGCTAAAATCAACAGAAACAGATATAAATGCTTTGCAAATACTGTATATTACATATGACATGGCACAACACAACATTATTTAAGCAGATGTATTCTAAATAGCAAGACAAGCTATTCCTTAATACAGTGATCCCCAACTGGCTCAGTATCAACATGTTGCTCACCAATTCCTTGGATGTTGCTCCCAATCTCCCCAAAGCAGGTAGTTATTTTTTAATTCCTGGCTTGGAGGCAAGTTTTGGTTGCATAAAAACATGATGTACCACCAAACAAACCCTCCTGTAAACTGAGATTATGCATAGAGTCAACCAAATAGCTAATCACAGCCCTTATTTGGAACCTCCATGATCTTTTATGATGCTTGTGTTGCACCCCAAGTCTTTTTACATTTGACTGTGGCTCACGGGCAAAGGTTGGGGCCCCTGACTTAAAATATAGAGATAGTGACCATGGACACTGCAACAGAATGCCAAAAAAAGATAGAACTGGGTTTATGCATTTATTGACAGGAAAAATTATAATAGCATAAGAAATGAAACCAGATATAATTATATATCTATAATTTAAAGCAAAAATAATCAAATATGTTTTTTTTTTATTTTTATTATTTTGACTTTTATAGCAATCTGTGTTCTCCATTAGCAGAAAAATAATACATACATCTAATAGTATTTATTACAGATAAAGAAGGCTCAATTGAGACACAAAGCAAACAAAACCACATACATTTTTCACTGAAATAAATGTCATGCCAAGTGCACTGTTTGTACCAGATGCATTATTACATATTGCTCTCATTGTGGGCCACTTTATTACCCTATATCAATGGTCCTGAATCTGTGGCTATGACACTGGCTGAATGGGCCACTCTTGAAGTGAACAAAGGGTCCATCAGGGTAACTGTTACTATCCATTTTTTATGCATCAGTAACCTTATCATAGGCGGGGGAACAGCTAAAAACAAGTCTAAAAACCTCTGCCTACATGGTAACATTTTGACTATGTTATTATGGTGCATGATCAGATGAGTCTTTAAATAAAACCATTGGCATTTAAATATATCATCAAATATATCCAGTAAAGTGTAAAAATATCTATGAATATGTAGACGAAATGGAAACCAACAATTGACTGTAAGATCTACCTGATTTGAAATTTCAGATTGCAGCCATTCATTCCATGGCATTAGATTTAGATTCTATACTCTGCCTACAGTAACAGTGGTTGGAAATAATGATCAGGATTTTGCTGCTTGCTTTTTTCCCCTTGTTTTTGTTAAACATTTCTATGTTTAACTGCCTTGTCCAGCTGCTTAGCACTTGTGCATTCATCAAGGCTTGATATAATAAAGGCAAAGCTTTCTGAACATTGAAAACACAAAATGAAATGGTTTAAACATGATTATCACATACTGCAGCTGCTTAACTCACATGTTGGGGCATATTTATCAAAAGGTGAAATAGATCCCACCACATATTGCCAGAGGGAAATTTCCCCTTTCTTTATTCATTAGTGTGACATTTTTTAGGGGCATTTTTATCAAAGGGTGAACTCTCACTTTCAACCTTTAAAAAAATGTCCCTTCAAATGCTATACAAGTGCATACGGAGCAGCAAAATCCCCCTCCGGCTACCAGCGGTGAGCTTTATTTTATCTTCTGATAAATATTCTCCTGTGTTTGATACCCTGTAAATATGATGTGAACATACTGAACATATTTATAGCCTGTCTTTGCATGGAGAAAACTAGCTGATTGCATCTTATCCAACAAAAACACAATCTGTTTAAGAAGCAAACATTTTTGTTGTCCTCCAAGTAAACCTTATAATTACATTGAAAAAAAACAAGTTGCATGGTGTCTAGTATTATGCACTTACTTATAAAATATAGTATCCAGTTTAATTTTTACACTAAACTGTTCCTTTAAATATTTTTTACAAAAATATCAATAGCTATTGATATAACATATTTAATATAGTATTTCAACATAAAATGACTTCATTGATATGCTTAATGGATTGCTACTATTTACTATATACAGTTTTCTCTATTATGTCCTGCAAAGGTTATTTAAGGTTTCTGTCATTATATCGATATTATGCTTGTGGGTACATGAGACAACACATTAGGTATATTTACATGATAGGTTCTATGCACCAATCACCTTTTTGCATTAAGAGTAGAGATGTAGCGAACTGTTCGCCGGCGAACTAATTCGCGCGAACATCGGATGTTCGCAAGTTCGGAAGTTCGCGAACTTTCCACGTATGTTTGCAATTTGGGTTCGCCACGTCTTTTTCCGCTGCATTTTTTCTCGGCCTAAAAACGCCGCACAAGCCACACATGGCGTTTTTCAGCCTAGTACTGGTGTAAGCAAATCCCGTTTCCATGGTGCTAATAGTGCGAAATAGCAAAAAACGCCGCGTATTTCCGCTAGGTCTGCCAGCTGCCTTTGCGGTTTTACGCAACGCTGTGTCAACAAAGTATTTTTCAGAGAAATTTTTGCCCTTGCTCCCCCTCCTGCATGCCACTGTCCAGGTCGTGGCACCCTTTAAACAACTTTAAAATCAGTTTTCTGGCCAGAAATGGCTTTTCTAGGTTTTAAAGTTCGCCTTCCCATTGAAGTCTATGGGGTTCGCAAAGTTCGCAAATATTTGCGCTTTTTGGCGTAAGTTCGCGAATGCGTTCGTGAACTTTTTTTTTGAGGTACATCCCTAATTAAGAGCCCTGTGTCTGTGTGTTTTTTTAATGCATGTGTGTTTGTTGTGCTACTCCTATGTTATAAATTATATATATTTTTCTGTTCCATATAAAATAACAAATTGCATCTAGTAAGTCAATTTAATTGTCCTGGTCAGGTATCTTAGTGATCTGCCACATTTTTATATATGGGGACTCGTTTTGAAGACCAGTAAGTGTGTACTCAAAATCCATCCTGCAAACATGTTGGTCACTTGCAATTACTGCTATCTGTCTCAGACTTTATAAACTCTGCTTTAAGGCAATAAAGCCTATAGAGTCCTAGGAGGTTACATAATAAAAGGCACTACGTTTGCCCAGAAGCAGTAACCCATAGAAACCAATCAGCAGGTCAAATTTGCTGGTCATCTACTTAAAAGCAAACTGTAAGCAGGTGACCAGCAAATTTGACCTGCTGATTGGTTTCTATGGGTTACTGCTTTAAAGGAACAGTAACACCAAAACATGAAAGTGTATAAAAGTAACTAAAATATAATGTGCTGTTGCCCTGCATTGGTAAAAGTTGTGTGATTACTTCAGAAAGTCTACTATAATTTATATAAATAAGCTGCTATGTAGCCATGGAGGCAGCCATTCAAAGGAAAAAAGGCACAGGCACATAGCAGATAACAGATAAAACACTATTGTATTCTACAGAGCTTATCTGTTATCTGCTATGTAACCTGTGCCTTTTCTCCTTTTTTCCAGCTTGAATGGCTGCCCCCGTGGCTACACAGCAGCTTATTATATAAATTATAGTAGTGTTACTGTAGCAAACACACCAGTTTTACCAGTGCAGGGCAACAGTGCATTATATTTTTATTACTTTAAAGCTCTTTCATTTTTAGTGTTACTGTTCCTTTAATGAATGAGACCAGCAGCAAAGTTCTTTAACGACCCAGAACCACACTTGTCATTCACATAATGTCACCTAAGATTAAGACCTTAAAAGTTATTAAATGTCTGTAAGGTATAACGTTTAGAATCTGACTGTCAATTGTTCTTGTGAATTCAACAATAAATATATGTTACAAAAAAAACAAAAGCAAACTTTTTATTGGTTGCTATGTATACTGCTCCTGGGAAAAAGTAATGCCTTTCATTACGTATGGGAGTTTCAGTATATTGTTATGTTTCCAACCTGCCAGTTGCTTAGTACAGGTATGGGACTAGTTATCCAGAATGCTCGGGACCTGGGGTTTTCCGGATAAGGGGTCTTTCTGTAATTCAGATCTCCTATCTTAAGTCTACTAAAAAAATTATTTAAACAGTAATTAAACCCAATAGGCTTGTTTTGGTTTCAGTAAGGGTTAATTATATCGTAGTTGGGATCAAGTACAAGGTGCTGTCTTATTATTACAGAGAAAAGGGAATCATTTTTAAAAATGTGAATTATATTTTATTACAATGGAGTCTATGGGAGATGGCCGTTCTGTAATTCAGAACTTTCTGGATAATGGGTTTCCGGATAAGGAGTCCAATACCTGTATTCTTTTCCAGGCTGCCTTGTACTCCACTAATAGTAGGACTTTCATTCAAATTGTTAATTTATTTTGCAAAAATATGTATAGAATTTCTGTGGTTATTAAAATTACAGGCAATTACCATATGTATTAGAAATTCTCTATTTTATTTAGATTACAGCTGAAAGTACTGACCTAAAATATGTTGCTAGAAATGCTGCTGGTTTAAAATTATAGTGCTTGGAAATAGACAAATCTTTGAAAAACATTCTTGAAAATAAGTCTTTTTCAATAAAAAAAAATATTTTGAATTTCTTACTTATAATTGTACAGTATATGAAAACGTAGAAATGTGTTCTCCAAAAGGGCATCATATGTAGTATATTTAATGTTAATTGTATAAAAATTACATATGAATTCTAATCCTGAAATTATCATATAGATCACAGATGAGAGTATTTTTGTAAAATCTAGCTATGCATCCTATATATAATATATATTATAATAAAATTATAAAATTATGGAGAAGAAACCAATGGATAGTATATTCTATAAACTTTCAGTGATCCCCAACCAGTGGCACGTGAGCAACACGTTGCTCTTCACTCCCCTTTAATGTTGCTCTCAGTGTCCTCAAAGTAGGTGCCATTTTTAAATTTCTGGCCTGGAAGCAGGTTTTGGAAGCCCAGAGACACATTATTACGCCAAGCAGAGCCTCCTGCCAGCCAGCAGTCCCCTTGTTCCTGCCAATCACAGCCCTTATTTGGTACCCCAAAGAACATTTTTTATGCTTGAGTTGCTCACCATCACTTTTTACATTTGAGTGTGTCTCACAAAAAAAAAGGTTGGGGATCCTTGCTATAAAGTATGCACGTGGAAGTATTGGATAAGACTACCTCCTGGTCCTGGTACATTCTCCATCCCAAACATTGTTTAAGGCATATGCCCACTGTTTACTGCATAAACTGTATCAGGTTTATTATCCTTTTATTGTGTTCTATTAATAATGTATAGTTTGTTCTATACAAGTTTGTTAATGTTGCTGGGGGTTGACTTTTTATATGTTGGCTTAGAGCATATTTTTTTTAAAAAAAAATGTCACGTTGAGAGGAGTATGCAATAAAGATTTTTTCTCTAAATCCCTAAATAATGAGGCATATTAAAGCTACCCCAAATTTTGAATTTAAACAGAAAGACATGTGGCTTCCAACACAAATACAGTACTGACTTATCTCTACATTGGTAAGGAGTATGGGAGGCACATAGACGACTGCCCTAAGGCAGGTAGTTAGGACCAGCTAGCTGTACCTATGTTCTGTTCCTTGAACTGAATGAAAGATTGGAGAAGAGCAACTTACACGGGGGGGGGGGGGGGGGAGGACTAAAGGGGGCACAATAAAACCTCTAAGTGTTCTAAGATTTGCACCTCTGGGTAAAGTAAATGACCACTATGTGAAAATTCATTGCATTTTTTCTTTATCCCAATTAATCGCAACAGAGCAGTTAAATGATTAAACACAATAGGTTTTAAGCACATTAATGCAAGACACAGCTAAGCATTGATTGGTAGGATTTGCCGATCATTAGCTTAGTACTAGTTAGTGTAATGTTATTTTACCATGACCTAGCACACTGCCATTTTACCTTTTCATGCTACTCAGCAACTCCCAGCAAAGCTAGGGTTACATGCTAGTCTTGCATTTATAAGAGCCTTTACTAAAGTGGTGGAGGAAGGCTGTTGTAGTAGAACTGCAACTCTCATATGCAACACCAGCACTAATACGGAAGAGATTGGATGCCAGTGGTTCTTAAATAGTAACAGGTAGTTTATTAAATATCCAACTCAGAACAACACTATGATTCCTTCAATGTATTTATACAGCTGATCATGTTATATCTTAGTCAATAATTCAAAAACAACATACTTACTACCATTAAGTTCAATAAGATAAACACATCAAAAGAAGAGAGTAGCAAATAACAATCCCTCTCCTTCATATCAGTGAGTTAAAAGGAAAGCCTGTAAAATCCCTGAACCATTGAGAAACCATGTCCCTCCCATAGGGCATGGGCCCACCCTTTTGTAACTTCCTGTCAAAGGAAAAATTGTTATTTATTTTACATTCATATACTGGTATTAAATAACAATACTGATATGGGATTATTTATCTAGAAGCCCATTATCTAGAAAGTTCCATATTGAATCAATCGTTTCAATATTGAAACAATCGTTTACTATTGGCAATCCGAAAGTCATGAAATGATCGTATCTGAACGATCGTAAACGCCGGGAAAACCTTTCTGACTTTAAACCTTCTGTGCATGATTTTGGAAGCCTCCCATAGGACTCAATGGCACTCTGCAGCTCCAACCCGGCCCAAGGAAAGTCTCCCATAGGGCTCAATGGCACTCTGCAGCTCCAACCTGGCCCAAGGAAAGTCTCCCATAGGGCTCAATGGCACTCTGCAGCTCCAACCCGGCCCAAGGAAAGTCTCCCATAGGGCTCAATGGCACTCTGCAGCTCCAACCTGGCCCAAGGAAAGTCTCCCATAGGGCTCAATGGCACTCTGCAGCTCCAACCCGGCCCAAGGAAAGTCTCCCATAGGGCTCAATGGCACTCTGCAGCTCCAACCCGGCCCAAGGAAAGTCTCCCATAGGGCTCAATGGCACTCTGCAGCTCCAACCTGGCCATAGGAAAGTCACGATACCGAAGCTTGAATGAATCCAAAACTTTCATACTCATTGCAACAAACACGATTTCGTTGTACAAATTGTCACGCAAATTGTCGCAAAGTATGAAAAAGTTTCAAAAATTAACCAAAATATTGTAGAAAATACGCAAACAATACATAAACTTTAGAAAAGATTTTAAAAAATTGTAATCGGACCTGTACTTTAATGAATGTGCCCCTATAAATTTGTACCAGCATGGTTTTATGCATAACAGATCTTGCCAGACTAATTTAGTTGCCTTTTATGAGGAGGTGAGCAGGAACCTCAATGCTGGAATAGCAGTGGATGTCATCTACTTAGACTTTGCTAAAGCGTTTGATACTGTACCTCACAGAAAGTTAATGATCAAATTAAGGAATATTGGCCTGGAACATAATATTTGTAATTGGATAGAGAACTGGCTGAAGGATAGATTACAAAGAGTGGTGGTAAATGGAACATTTTCTAATTGGACCAGTGTGGTTAGTGGAGTACCGCAGGGGTCAGTCCTTGGTCCTTTGCTTTTTAACTTGTTTATCAATGACCTGGAGGTGGGCATATAGAGTACTGTTTCTATTTTGTTGAGGACATTGTGCAAAACTATAAGTTCCATGCAGGATGCTTCCACTTTGCAGAGTGATTTTACAAAACTGTAAAACTGGGCAGCAAAATGGAAAATTAGGTTCAATGTTGACAAGTGCAAAGTTATGCACTTAGGCAGAAATAATATAAACGCGAGTTATCTACTAAATGGTAGTGTGTTGGGGGTATCCTTAATAGAGTAGGATCTGGGGTTTTTTGTAGATAATAAGTTGTCTAATTCCAGGCAGTGTCATTCTGTGGCTACTAAAGCAAATAAAGTGCTGTCTTGTATAAAAAAGGGCATTGACTCAAGGGATGAAAACATAATTTTGCCCCTTTATAGGTCCCTGGTAAGGCCTCACCTTGAGTATGCAGTGCAGTTTTGGGCTCCAGTCCTTAAGAGGGATATTAATGAGCTGGAGAGAGTGCAGAGACATGCAACTAAACTGGTAAAGGGGATGGAAGATTTAAACTATGAGGTGAGACTGTCAAGGTTGGGGTTTTATCTGGAAAAAAGGCTCTTGCAAGGGGACATGATTACTCTGTACAAGTACATTAGAGGGGATTATAGGCAGATAGGAGGTGTTCTTTTTTCCTATAAAAACAACAGCAAACCAGAGGTCACCCCTTTAGATTAGAGGAACAGAGCTTCCATTTGAAGCAGTGTAGGTGGTTTTTCACGGTGAGGGCAGTGAGGTGTGGAAATGCCCATCCGAGTGATGTTGTAATGGCAGATTCTGTTAATGCCTTTAAGAGGGGCCTGGATGAATTCTTGAACAAGCATAGTATCCAAGGCTATTGTGATACTAATATTTAAAGTTAGTATTGATGTTCGTACAGTATATATAGTTTATGTATGTGAGTGTATAGATAGGTCAGTATAGGTTTGTGCGTGCTGGGTTTACTTGGAAGGGTTGAACTTCATATACTTCATCCAACCCTTGACCCTTAGAGCCCCCTCTTTGCCTTGTCCCAAACATGATGCAAAATCAGAGCTCAACTCTGCCAGGTGGAAGGGAATAGGAAATGCTTTCAAATGAGTTTCAGAATCAGGAAAATTATTTATTTTTTCATTTCAAAATATTAGGCCAGTGGAAAAAACAGCATTTTATGAGGAAAAACAATTCAACCAAACATTTCTTCATTTCAGTACTATTTTGAGATACTGGAAAACATCACATTTTTTTTCTGAACCACACATCTTTAACATATTATAGTAACAGTATATAGTAAACCTTAATAAATAGTTTTGTCATATCTACTGATCATAATATTTCTTACTTTCTGCACTGTATTTTTATGCTAGAGACACATATGGGTGGAGGGTGTTGTTCCCATAGGAACAGTTTATTAAACTTTACTTAAACCTATACCCTGTTCCGATATTTTCTGAATTTAAAGCCTATACAATTTCTTGGCAGGATCATTAGACCCTTTGGAGCCAATGAAAATACATGTTTGCCTCATTAGAAGAAGCTGGAAGCTTCTCCAAGAAACTTTATGAAAATAACTTGTTTTATTAAAGTACTAATGACCTTACTGAGAGTGGCTTTTAAAAATAATCAAACCTTATCTTTAATTAATTTCAACTCCAAAACATATTTCCCCAGAGCAGTTGAATACACCAATATGCCAGATGGGTATTTGAAAGCATTAAACATTACAATATGTTATACGTTTGTATTTATAGATGACTTTATATCAGTGGTTTTCAGACTATTTTGGTTCATGTCCCTGCAAGTCCATCATTTGACCAGAGCACCCCCCCCCCCTTAAACAGAGCTACACTGTAGGTATATGTAAATTTTGTATCATTCCTGTATCTGACATTCCAAAAGTATCTAGGACAGCCAATAAATGTTGCTCATTTGTACCCTAATTCACCTTCAAACGTGACTTTATGTGTAACAAGGAGACCAAATACGCATTCTGCCCAAAGTTCACTCTTGCTGACCTTCAGGTAGACCCCTCAGCAATAGTCCTACAGTTTGTGAACAACTTCTTTATACATACAAGATACATTTTTAAATCTATATAAAAATAATATAACTGTCCTACTCTTGATGCTTTTAGATGTTAATATGTTTGATGTTAAAAGGATAACAAGGTCTGGTTGGGCTTTTAGAAGATTTCTGCAGCTGTGTTATTGATTGGATCACAAACTAATTGCCATGAATTGTGTCATTTCAGGACTCATTAAATTGGAAGCTTTGAAAAGAAAATTTAAAAATCAACGTCTTTCCGAGAAACAGACAACAAAATAAAGTAAGTCTTTTAAAAGTAAAGCAGAATACGTTTTCATTTGGTTAAGAAAAAAAACAGAGAGGTCTTCCATTAGCGTGCGCTTTGCTTAAATTACTGAATAAAGCATTTGAATGTCCTTAAGCCTTCTATTTACTTGCATTAATGTGAGTTCTTTAGCAGGCATAATTTCTAATCGCATTTTATCATGCATTCTATTGAGCTTAAGTTGGCTTTAATTTAAAATATACAAGTTCACTGTTTCAGCTATAACGCATTTTTTCTCATTACTTTATTAAGTTGGATGGTGTTGTTCTCTGTCCTGGAGAAAATTGCTTGACACTGAGGCAAATAGAAACTTTAATGTTATCCTGTTAAGACCTACTTAACATAAGGTACAAACCATAAGCAATCAATCATACATAATTATTATGTTCACAATTTTTTTCACAAAAATATTGTTATGCAGGTATGAGACCTGTTATCCAGAATGCTTAGGTCCTGGGATTTTCTGGATAATTTCTGTAATTTGGATCACAGTACTAAAATAATCATTTTAACATTCAAAAACTTCGTGTTCCGTAACCAATGACCTGTAACATAGTGAACGGAAGTAGGGCCATGACAGAGCCGTGGGGGTTGTGAAGCCACTCCCAGTTGGTGGGGGATTGGTGGTTTCGGAAGTCGCAAGGGCAGGAATGTCACTAGGGGTATAAAGAGTGAGCTATGATTTTCCACTTCCTTTTCCATCTTAGGCAGTACAGGAAAACTCCCTCCCTGTACGAGTGTGTTGGTGCTGAATTGTTGGTGGTGGGGTGGTTAAATCTGGGAAGCAATGGTTATGTTAGGAATGGAGTTGCACAGTTAATTGGTGGCTGGCACGTCTGGCACCTCAGGGGTAAGAAAGCATACCAGGAAGTGGATTTTGTTGGGAAGTAGGTGGTTCCAGGCTAGAATGGCAGCTGGCAGCACTAGTTGCGTTGCCCAGTTATAGGGTTGTTACTGTACATGGATGTTCAAGAGTTAATTGTTTGTTATACAAATATTCATGTTATGTTAGGCTATGTTTTTGATATGCTTATGATATGCCATTTGTTCTTTATGGTACATTTTAAATTAAAACTTCATTTTATAATAAATGTTCTGCTGCCTTTTCATCCAAAACTGGTGTCTGTGTGTTTTTGGGGATTGGAGGAATGGGAGGGGGGCGAGATTGGTTGGTAAGAGGGCAGGGTAAGTACCAGCGATGCTTCTGCCATGTCCCCAGTGCTCCATATGTGAGTGAAAAGGGGATGCGCATGCGCGCAATCAGGGTTGGGGGGGGCCCAGGCGCCCCAAACTTAAATCAGGCGCTGGTACAAGGTTCTGCTTTATTATTACAGAGAAAAAGGTAATGATTTTCAAAAATTAGAATGCTTTGAATAAAATTTAGAAAAAGAAAATAATGTTAAAAATCGGAATTATTTAATTAAAATGGAGTTTATGGGATAGGCCCTTCCAGTAATTCGGAGCTTTCTGGACAACAGGTTTCCAGATAATGGATCGTATACCAGCACAGGAATTCAACAGATTGAATTCCTTTTATTTAAATTCTCTATAACTGCATATTTTATAAGCTGTTACCCTAAGAAACAATTCCAAATGCTTTTCTATTGTGTTTGTCAAGAAAAATAAACTTCACTTACACGGTATAAATTATTTAAATGTTGTTTCCTTTAATCTTGTACACAATGACGGCAAGCAGGCAGGTGCCATTTTGTTGACCCTGTTATTACGATAAGCTTTTCATCATGCCAAAATATTGTTTATGAGCCAGAATGGGGGACCTGATGACCATGAACTGGCAATTAGATGGTGAGGTGGGAGGGGGAATGTAGGAAGGGCAGCGACATCTAGGAAGCACTGAATGGAAAGTGAAATTAATTGTCTGGCCTGCCTCTTTTTTTATGTCTGGGTGACAGGTCCCCTTTAAATGAGCAAATAATTGTTAGAAACTGTAAGAGAAGTGTTCAATTTGTTATGGAGGTGCTTGTAAGCCCACAATGTAATGCTTGTCCTTTTCCATAGATTCTGGGGAGAATGCTCCAATATATAGAGGATCCTGAACCAACTATACAGTTTTCTCCAAACCTCTACTGGAATGTCATAAAAGAGTAGTCCAATAATAATAACAACTATTACTGTTAATAATTCCAGTACTAATAATAATAATTAAACTACTTGATTGCATTTTACAAAACAATAACAATTAAAACAATAAAGTTTAAAGATATATAAAAAAACATATTCTGAAGATTACAAATGAATAGGGTTTGGCATGGAAGTACCATGACTTAGATCCCTTTGACTGCTGTGCCACTATAATTGATATGGGACCTGTTATCCAGAATGAAATTTTTTTTTTGTATATGGTCTTTCCATAATTTAGATCTCCACACTTTAAGCCTATTAAAAAAATATTTAAGCATAAAATAAAACCAATGGGATTGTCTTACCTCCAGTAAGGATTTATTATATTGTAGTTAAGGTCAAGTTCAAGGTACTGTTTTATCGTTAAAGAGAAAAGGGAAAAAATAAAACCTTTGAATTATTTGATTAAAATGGAGTCTAGGGGAGATGGGCTTTCTGTAATTTAGGGTTTCCAGATAATGGATCCCATACCTACCGATGCCTATTAAAATTTTGAAGGCAATAAGTAAGTGGTGCTTTATCCCTAGGTAAAAGAAGGGGTGGAGTACACTGGCAGGATTACATTAAATAGGACAAGAAAATTAAAGTGAAAGTAGCAGAGTAACTGCCCCCTTTATTCCTCTGTACTGAGGAATGTGACTCCCGATCAGAGAGCTAAGAACACCTGGGGACATCTGCTGCATAGGGGATTGCAGTTGCAGAGTTGCAAGTTGCAGAGTGGAAATTCTGGAGAACTTCCCCTGGCTCTATTGCCCTTCTGCACATAATGTTTTAAGGCATCTCTATGGGCCCTTATAAGTATGGTTAGGCAAATTCATACCAGGGGTGAATGGCAACATTTATTAGACACACTCTCCTTGGAATCTGCACTCTTAAGAGTCAGAACAAAGGAATCACATGGTTTTATAACCTTAGTAAAAGTAAAAGTAGTTACTGGTGGGAAAGCATATCGATATCTCTCCACAGAACAGAAAAACAAAAAGCTGTCTTTAAAGACAAACAGGTGTCTCTGCCTCCAAGGCCAGGGTAGCAGCGACCAAGGAGAACAGAATCCATCCAAGTTAGGGGGCTGTCTTGGGGAACCTGCATACACAGAGTTTTATTCTATCTCAGTATTTTACCATTCTACTAATTATAGGGCAAAAAAAACGAGGCCCTAATAGATCATTATGGTCTTTACCTTAATACATTTTGAAAAACAAAAACCGATTAATTCCAATACAGTTCAGTATTTATTTAGTTAAGACAATTAACTATTAAAATCTACAATTTCAATCACAAGTAAGTAAATGTACTACAGACACTTTTTCAGTACAATGTCATGTTGTTAATAAAGAGAGAATATATTTTCTCTTTAAAAAAGTGACTAATTCTTACCTCTCTTGGTTTGGACTGTTCACAGACATAAATACGATATTCCTCTGACAACTGTGGAGCATTGTCATTAACATCAATAATGCGAATGTAAACTGGAACTTCAGATACATGAGCTGAATTTGCTATGGAGACAATGGAAAGAAAAATACCAACATTACATTATTTGGGTTTAGGAATACTCTGAAACTGATATTGATAAGTTAACTGAGAAATTATGATCAAGATTAGTCCCTGATTATCTTATTTTTATTGTATGTATCTGTATTTTTAACTGAAATAATTAGAGATCCTTACTCACTTGCCTCTGTTGCTGTAACTGTTACATTATACCAAAGTGCCTCTTCTCTGTCCAAAGGCTTAGTTGTGGTGATTGCTCCAAGGTGCAAATCGATATAAAACAGTCCAACATGCTTACTTTGATGAAGACCATACCTGGTAGTTTATATATATTAAAAAAAACATAAACCAATACATTATAAGTCAAATAACTTTTTTGCTATTTGACCAAACATAAAAACAATACATTGCTGGGGTGTAGTTACTTTACAAACATGCACTTATGTGACTTAGATAAGTGTTTTTATGTTACCAAAACATAACCAAATTCATTCATATGTAACAGCAGTACATTTGTATCTTGACTTGCACTAGAATTATACACTACACTGGAGTGCAAAACTGCACTGCATACTCAAGGTGAGGCCTTACCAGGGACCTATAAAGGGGCAAAATTATGTTTTCATCCCTTGAGTCAATGCCCTTTTTTATACAAGACAGCACCTTATTTGCTTTAGTAGCCACAGAATGACACTGCCTGGAATTAGACAACTTGTTATCTACAAAAACCCCCTAGATCCTTCTCCATTAAGGAAACCCCCAACACACTACCATTTAGTGTATAACTTGCATTTATATTATTTCTACCAAATTGCATAACTTTTCACTTTCCAATTTTGTCAAATCGTTCTGCAAAGTGGACGCATCCTGCATGGAACTTTTTTTGCAGCAAAAATAGAAACAGTAAGTTTTATGCCCACATCCAGGTCATTAATAAACAAGTTAAAAGGCATAGGACCATGGACTGACCCCTTTGGTACTCCATTAACAACACTGGTCCAATTATAAAATGTTCCATTTACCACCACTCTTTGTAATCTATCCTTCAGCCAGTTCTCTATCCAATTACAAATATTATGTTCCAGACCAATATTCCTCAATTTTATTATTAACTTTCTGCGCAGTACTGTATCAAATCCTTGAGTAGATGACATCCAGGTTCCTGCTCACCTCCTCATAAAAGGCAACTAAATTAGTCTGGCAAAATCTGGTACACCTAAAACTATACTTATATAAACTTATAGTATTGTGATTCATAATGTATGCAATTATCCTATCCCTTATTACCCCTTCCAAAAGCTTTCCTACTACTGATATCAGACTAACAGGCCTATAGTTTTCAGTTCAATGGGAAGGTTGCTAGCATTGTCCTCTTTTTATACTAATCCCTGATGAAGGGGCGTGCCCCCGAAACGTTATATGGTTTGCTACTATTAAAAATCAGCAGGGTTTATCCCGCTTAAATCAAGTCCTGTTGTGCCGGTATTTTTGTCCTTTTTATACAGTCACTATTGTGATGTCTATTAGCTGGCCTGTAAGTAGAACACAGTGTGCACCGTAAGTTGAGTATGTTTAAATTATTGTCATTTACGTTTTTCTTTATTTTGTAAATACTGAGTCACCAAGGTAGTTGGAAATTAAATTAGTATCTAGTGTAATATAGACTTGTGTGATCTGACCATGTTATCAAATTTGTATAATTTATCCTTTTACAGGGTCTAGATGGAGACAAAGACATAATCTATCATTTGTAAGAATAACAATAAAAGGAATGAAATGGGAAATTAATTTTCTTTTCAGTTACCATTTGCTCCTATTTTCCACCTGTCATTCGAGGATCTGGTCTGTTTCAAAATGATGGTTGTACCTGTGCTATAACAGCTAGTAGCTTTACCTCTTGCTGGGAAGTCCACCATTGGTAATGCTTGCATCATTGAAGTTATGGGGGGACGTTCTCTTCTTTTCAATAGCATAGCAAGACAGATGTCTACCTAGAATCCTAGATAAATGCCTTGTATGGTTCAGGCAATGTGTCCATTGAAGCTCTAATAATATCTTATTGTATATGAAGGAAATGGATGAGAAGAATCACATTATGTGGCACCTCCTACTATTTGGTCTGGGCAGTTGATATAGTCTATGACAAGGTGATCAGTTGGAATCTCTGTTAGTATGGCCAGGATTAATTCATATGCATATTTCTTTAGCCAGCCTGGGTAGATCATCTCTGCAATTCATCTCATTTTTATTTTAATTCACCTATTGTGAATTTTAAAGGAGAAGGAAAGGCCCCCAAGTGACTTTAATCGCTTACCTTGTACCCCGGGCTGGTGCCCCTGTAAGGAGAAAACAGCACCAGCCCAGGGTACCTGTAGCAAGTGCTTCCTCCTTCCTGCTTCATTTTGCCAGCAAATTCCCGGGACCGGCACATGCGCATTAGAGTGAAAAGCCGACTTTTCTGTTAAAGTTCGGCTTTTTCACTCTACTGTGCATGTGCACGCGAGCGAAGCAGGAAGTGCTGAAGCGTAAAAGGTAAGCGATTTTAGTCACTTGGGGGTGCCTAACATTTTGCCACCCCCAAGTGACTTTTCCTTTCCTTCTCCTTTAAGGTTTATATATATAACTACAGTATAATTGTGTTATGAGATTACATCCTATAGACTATTATATACAATCACCAGTGAGTTAGTTCTCTATTCAATATTGCTGGTGTTGTCTCCAAGCTGCTGAAATTTAGCTTTTAGATTTGTCACTGCTGCTTTAATGTTTGAATATATTTCAGCCATTAAAACTTTAAAGCCATGATATAACACTCTCCATTATCAAGAGACTTCCAGTTTGTGTTAGAGTTTGATTTTTGACCTGTCTTCAGCTTTGTTCGAAGTTTTGCTTGTGTTGTGGACGATGCTGCACAAATGCAGGAGGCACTATCTTGGGTATGTTCAAGATCTGTCTGTCTTACCTGGAAGCTATAATGAGCTGACCCATTTGTTATACAGCACTGTGGAACATGCTTGCACTTTTTAAATAATAATAATAATAATAAGCGTTGCTAGCATTAGAGGCATCAGTAGAGCTGATTTATGCTTGTCATGATTGGGTGCAGTTCAGGCATTATAAAACTTTATGTTTATGTTTGCACCTTTGACCACAATACATCAGTACATCCTTCCTTTATATACAGTAGCTATAAACAAGATTCTTCATTACTAAAGAATAGAACCAATACTATACCTGACTGGAGTGTTGATGTTATCAGGGTCTTTTGCAGTCACAGATCCAACATATGAACCAGTTGGAGCATTTTCAAGAATTTCCATAAAATATTCCTTGAGACCAAAGACTGCAGGCTCATCAATGTCTTCAACATGGATCTTAACTGTTGTAGTATCTTCAAATAAGCCATGTTTCAGAAACCTTTCATCAATATGTTTATTTATAGCTTTCACTCGTATGCTGTACCTCTTTTTACTTTCATAATCAAGAGTCTAAATAATTTTAAAAGAAGACTTGATTATATCTCTGAATTTAGAGATGCAGTAGATTCTGAAACCCATAAAGTTAGTGATGCTAAAAAGTTCCTTTGCTTTATTGTTGATGAAACTTATTTATGGATAGCATTTAGGTAGAAAAAAAAGAAGTATTGAAGGACATGCACTGTTATGGAACGAACAAAACTGAAATCCTATACAATAAACAGTTATTCCTTTTGGTGTTTAAGACCTTTTTTCAACAAGAATGCAGCACATTCTTTCAATAGAAATGTATAAATAGAATAGTTTCTTGGCCATTCCTATTAATGCAAATGGATATTGTTATGTTAGCTCTATTCTATACCTAGAGAAATAGCATTATAAATATTATGATTTTAGAAAGTGTGCTGATATATATACTGTATATATACATACGCTGAAAACCAAATTCAGTATGAAAGATATTCTGCATGGTTACAGAATGATTCCCAAAAAATTTGGGGACTAGAAAATTTAGATTTAATTTAAATGCAATTATTTTGCAATAGGCGCATCTCAGCAGCTTGAATCTAATAAAATTGACTCCATTATATATTTTTTTTCTAGTGATCTTAGGCATAAGACAAAAAGAAGATAGAAACAGCAACTAGAATGACAGAAAAGAACCATTTAGTGATCGAGTATATCCATTATATAATATAGTTTAATATTACTTTAAGGTGATCTTATAAGTTATTATAAACAGCAAGAATAGATTTTACAATTATGCTCAATCCTTGGACTGGTCATAGAAGTTTAAAAAACAAAACAAAACATGGTTCTTGGATTTTATATAAACGGATAAAGCCATTATATCTAGAACAATGGTAAGAGGAAAGTTGTTGCACTATATACAATTAGCTTACAGTAAGAAAGAGGAACTTTTATACTACTATCAGCATATTATTAATATATGGTGCTGCCTTTTACAATGCACATGTCCCTATCAGATAGGAGTCAGGGTTACTCTCTCCCTCTATTTCCTTTAGTAGATTTTGGAGAATGATTGGAGAGATTAAAAAGAGGGGAATTTTTTTTCTGTGTAAGTACTTTTGAGCCTCCCCCTGCCAACCTAGACATGGCATGGCCCTATCTATATAAGTACAGACCATACACAATATTAGTATCCATTAAGAAATTACTAATTCCATGTTACAGTGCAATATGAATACAGTAGAACAGCAGAATCAAAAAAGGTTTTTAGTCATCCAGTACTAAGTGAGGTCTGAAGGTGTCAAAAAGAAAATACTAAAAACACTAGTGAATGTTTAAGGGTAGACCACATAAGGGAGGCAGCTTTTTGAAGGATTCACTATTTGTTGTTAATAAAATACAGTAGAACCCCCATTTTACGTTTTTCAGGGGACCATGAAAAAAAGATGTAAAATCAGGGAAAATGTAAAATCAGGGAAATGTGTTAAGGACACATAAATGTCAATGATTTAAAGGAAATAAGTACAGGAATATTTTTTTATTTGCAACACAGTTCCTTTACTGAGTTATTTCACAGGTTTTAGCAGAAGTACTGAAACAACTTTTTACAGTACTGTAAAACATTTTGCATTTAATGCATGTGTTTACTAAAAGTTTGAATATCACTATAAATTAATAAGATGCGGAAAAGAATACTGTACAGCACTGAAACAAAAATCTGTACTCTTTTAAAAATCTGCACCTTGTACAGCTGTTCCCCATACTTGTGCAACTCTCGCGGTATTTTGTACGCTCCCGTATAGGTACGCATGCGCAGTATGAAATATGAGGCGATAGTGGTGATGCTGACCTTCCTAAGATGGTGCCTGTGATCGCAAGACATGGGGGAAACTTTAATTCCTAAAGTAAGCTGTATTTTTACCTTAAAACTAAGCGATTTGCTAGGGAGAGGCATGATAAAAACAGTGTAAAATGCGGGAAATACAAATGTAAAATCCGGGAATAGAGCCCATAGGAATGCATTAAAATTGGTGGGACCACAAAAAAACAGTGTAAAAAGCGGGAAAACTTAAAATCAGGGGATGTAAATTGGGGGTTCTACTGTAGTGGAATTCTTAAAAAGAAAACTCCTGTACGGTAGGAATTTCATTCCATCAACTCTTGTTAAATGGAGATATATCCCCCACCTCTCTTTTCCTAGATGCGCCCCTTTTCAAGAAGGAATCACTACTGTATTTGTAAGCCTGAGGTAAATAGAAAGCCAGAAGTCTGTTTTCAATTACTGAGCAACTATCCTAATGATTATTAGAGATGTAGCGAACCTCACAAAAAAAGTTCGCGAACCCGTTTGCGAACTTCTGCCAAAAAGTGCGAACTTTTGCGAACTTTGCGAACCCCATAGACTTCAATGGGAAGGCGAACTTTAAAACCTAGAAAAGCCATTTCTGGCCAGAAAACTGATTTTAAAGTTGTTTAAAGGGTGCCACGACCTGGACAGTGGCATGCAGGAGGGGGATCAAGGGCAAAAATTTCTCTGAAAAATACGTTGTTGACACAGCGTTGCATTTTGTGCTGTAAAGGACAGAAATCACACTACATTTCTAAACTTGTGTAATAAACTGCTTTTACAAGGACTATTGGGTTATAGCAGATGATCAGCAGGACAGCTGTCCCCAGCAGTCCCCAGAGCAGTAGAAAGTAGATTACTAGTCAGCAAAGCTACCTAAACTGTCCCTCAAACCCCTGCACAGCTCTCTCCCTATGCTAACTCATCAAGCACACACAGGCAGAATGTAAAATGGCTGCTGGGCTTCGGTTTATATATGGAAGGGAGTGGCCCGGGGGTGGTCCAGGAGGGAGAGCTGCCTGATTGGCTGCCATGTATCTGCTGGCTCTGGGGTGAGAGGTCAAAATTTGGCTCCAGCTAAGGCGAACCCAAAATTGCGAACTTCGCTAAAAGTTCGCGAACTTGCGAACTTGCGAACACCCGATTTTCGTGCGAATTAGTTCTCCGGCGAACAGTTCGCTACATCTCTAATGATTATGTTTTTTAAATATATATATATATATATATGTATATATATATATATATATATATATATATATATATATATATATATATATAGTGCATAGATAATACAATTATTTCATGTTCTTGAAATGCAAAGAAAGCATACCTTCCTTAATATGATTATACCTTCTTGAGTTAAGTTGTCAGTTATTATATCAAATATGCTGAAATCACCCTTTTCTTCAATTTTATATGTCATTTCTGCATTCTTTCCAATGTCACGATCATCGGCCATAACCATGCCAACAATTTCTCCAACTAAAGATGTTTCTAAAATCGACATATCATATATTTCTGCACATAAAAAACAAGAAAATTGTTAGGTTTTTGTTAAAATAAGATTTTAAAGGAAAACTATACCCTCAGAATGAATGCATAACCAACAGATAGTTTATATTATGTTAAGTGACCTATTAAAGAACCTTGCGAAACTGGAACATATATACTGTATCAGTAAATATTGCCCTTTTACATCCTTACCCTTGATCCACCATTTAGTGATGGGCTGTGTGTTCCCTCAGAGATCACATGACAGGAAATAATGCAGCTCTAACTGTAACAGGAAGTAGTGTGGAAGCAAAAGGTAAAACTCTGTCCATTAATTGGCTGATGTGGCCTAGCATGTATGTGTGCCTTGGCTTGTTTGTGTGCACTGTGAATCCTATGATGCCAGGGGGCGGCCCCTAATTCTAAAAATAGCAGTTTTCTATTTAGGATTACCCAATAGCACTTACTACTAAAAAAGCATATTTTTCTGAAATGGTTTATTTAGATGAAGCAGGGTTCTACATATGAGCTTGTGCAATATATTTTTATAGAGACCTACATTGTTTGCGGGTATAGTTTTCCTTTAATGTGATTTGAATAATTCAGATGCACTTTGGGACCTATTTTAAATGTTTGTTAATTCAAGCAAAAAAAATCTGGTTGCCTGCTATTACAAACTTTTATATATTAAAGTTTTATTAAGGTAAAATTCTTTGTATTCTGCATATTTAAAAGCATGGTTGATTTTGTTCTATTTATGTTTTGTATGCTTTTTTTATTTTTCTAGAATTCAAATTTATAAAGATCTCTGTTGGAGAATCCTAACCATGTGAAGTATCAAATCTTGTTTCATAACATAGTGATTGCCTATGATACCAAGTATAATGGAAAACAAACCTCAGGGCTCATCTACAAAGGCAAATGCAGAATACAAAATACCATGCAGTAAAACACAATTCTACTGTGGCTATACATACTACTTAAAAATTCAACATACTGACATTAGTTACATAGTTAAATTGGACTGAAAAAAGCCAAAGACCAATGTCCATCAACTTTAACCCCTCCAAATGAACTTCAGTGCATACATATATATACACATACATATACAGACTCATCTATACACAATTACTATATGCCAATCTTATGGTCACATTAGTCTTGAATACTTTGCTTGTTCATGAAATCATCCAAGCCACATTAAAGGGCAAATCTGCTATCACAACATCACTAGGAAGGGCATTTCACAACCTCACTGCCCTCATCATAAAGAACCTTCTACGCTGCTTCAAATGAAAGTTTAGTTCCTCAAGTCTAAAGGGGTGGTGCACTGATCTTTTTCTATGGTAGAAAATATCTTCCAGCTATCTGCTTATAAGGTCCTTAAATGTACTTGAAGACAACAACCCTAACCTTAAGAGTTTATCACGACAGTTAAAGGGGTTGTTCAACTTGGCGTTAACTTTTGGTATGATAGAGAGTAATATTCTGAAACAAGTTGCAATTGGTCTTCATTTTTTATTATTTGTAGTTTTTTAATTGTTTTGCTTTTTGTTTAGCAGCACATCAGTAGATTGTAAGCTCTTTTGGGCAGGGCCCTCTTCACCTCTTGTATCGGTTACTGATTGCTTTATATGTTACTCTGTATGTCCAATGTATGTAACCCACATATTGTACAGCGCTGCGGAATATGTTGGCGCTTTATAAATAAATGTTAATGTAATGTAATTTCTGTTATCTGGTTGCTAGGGTCCAAATTACCTTAGCTACCAGGAAGTAGTTTTATATAAAGACTGGAATATGAATAGCAGAGAACCTGAATATAAAATGAAGTAATAAAAAATAACAATAACAAGAAAATTGTAGCCTCACAGAGCAATAGTTTTTGGCTGCTGGGGTCAGTGACCTTCATTTGAAGGTTGGAAAGGGTCAGAAGAAGAAGACATTTGTCTCTGTAAACATAAAACAGTAGCTTCTACTTGATCCTTAATGGAGGCAAACAATCCTATTGGGTTAATTAGTTTATATTTTCTTTTTTAGCAGACTTAAGGTATGGAGATCCAAAGTACAGAAGGACCCCTTATCCAGAAAGCCTTAGGTCTCAAACCTTCTGTATATAAAAGTATTACAAAAGTTACAAGTGTGATGACCTAAAGCATAAGAAGCAGCAGAAAACACAATTATTCTACATGAATGCTTTAATTGCTAACTCTTTTTTTACTCTCCATGTAAGAGTCCAATGTTTAGTGCAATTTTGGTTACAAAAGCCCCTTACTTTCCCTGTTCATTGTTTTTTGCTGGTAGAGTCCAAAAAATATGTCCACAGAAAGCACAGCAATATAAATCATAGAACTATAGTTTTATTATTGCAAAGTGTTATCGGGTTTGAAAAAAACATTTGTCTTGCTTTAAAAATATGAAGAAAATGAATTCTTGCTCACTGGGATCAATACAAAATGTATATGCAAATCCCCAAATGGCCTGCAATGAGATGAAAGAATTGTAGGAGGAGATAGGAATTTTAAAAATAGCAGCATGAGAATTTTGTGTATTATTTAAAGTGTCAGTTGAACGATTCTACTGGAACATAAAAGAAAGATGTAAAAAAAAAAAGAACAAAAAATATCTATAGATGTCTTGATATAAAGGTAAATCAGAAAAGTGTGTCAAAACATAAAAAGTTACTCTCGTTTGAGAAAGAAAAATGTGAATTTGAGAGCTATAGTACAGCAAGGCCAGCTCTGTAGTCTGTAGGCACATGCAGTGTACTTTATAGCCCATGGTACCTATGGAATGGTTACACCTTCTTGTGAAACTACCTCTTTCATAAGGTCATGAACACAAGAATATTCACTATTTATATACATCTAAATGAGTGAATAAGGAGGTGAAATTTATTTTGAATATAAATAGCTAATGTAATATGAAGACTGACCAGGGGATTTACATAGTAACATAGTAAGTTGGGTTGAAAAAAGACATATGTCCATCACGTTCAACCATAATGCCTATATATAACCTGCCTAACTACTAGTTGATCCAGAGGAAGGCAAAAAACCCCATCTGAAGCCTCTCTAATCTGATTTCCCCAAGAACTTTCTAAAGATGGGAGGTCCCAAGCCCTGAGAACCTATAGAGAGGAGTGGAGAAAAAGGAAATTCCTCTTTAGCCTAAGAAACATTAAATAACAGACCTTTGAACCCAGTCCAGGCAGGGAAGCTGTTCCTTGTTAGGTGCTACCTGGGGGACAATGAGATCTTCTAATAGCTCACATCAAAGGTGAGAAGCAGCTTGGTTAGCTAAGCCAAGGTAGAATTAATACGTTTGTGGGGTAGGACTTCAAAAGTGACTGTGCACCAATTAGGATAAATTGCATTTAGATTTGGTTAGTGAGAACCTACGGGCATTGCAAAAAGCAGGGGGAAAAGTTTGGGCTTTGTAGTGCTGTACAGAGGAGTAGGGGGGGCAGTAGTGTTTAGGTGCCCCCCTCAGCAGTTAATGATATGCTGCTGGTATCGTACCAGTCTACAGCTGAACGTGAAGTCTTTGTGATATTAAAGAGAATGTGAGGGTAGATGTATTGGAATAGGAGGAGGGCTCATTATGTTACCAAGGCCATATCATTGTTATTTTTGTGGGAGTCTGCTATAATAAAAGTCTTCCTTGGTTCATTGCATCCGCAAATATGAAAACACTAAAACCCACAGAGATATACCCATACTCTCAGTGCCACTCTGATACAAAAATTAGTATTATTGGCCTGTGTAAAAACTGCACCAATATGAAAAATGATTAAATTAAATAAAAAATAAATTAATTAGTTTCCAGCTTGTATCCGTTGCACACAAATACAGAACTGAATATAGTATGTAGAGCAATTTTCTTAAAGAGAAATGAATTTTGTCCTATGGTAAAGAAAAGAATGCTGTCAACTTCTATATTTCATTTCATGAATTACCCGCTGAAGAAGAATAAGGACAATGCTTGACAAATGGTGGGGATTTAGCTTGATACAGCAGTAAGCATGCATTTTCTATGTAGAAAATAGAAAGGGATACAGACAATGCAGTAACACAGGACTTTAACTTTTCTTTATTTTACAGCAGTTCAACAGCACACAGTCTGTTTGGGTTCTTGTTATACAGCGATACCAGCTGTAAATACAGAAAATAAGCTCCTGCTCATCTGAACACGCTCCTTGTAATTTCCTTCTGTCTATACAGGTGCCCTCCCAATAGACACAGATCAGTGCAGTGATTGCCCACATAAGGATGTGCGTTACCCTTCTCCTACAGAAGCCTATATATTTACTTGATCTGCCTGCATAACACACCAGAAGCTCAAATTGTTTCATACATTTTCTGTCTGAACAGACACCGATTCCATGTGCAGAGTCAATTCTTAGCTGAGCTCCTGCTTGTGCAGGAAAATATAGACTTGACTGGAATCGACCATCTTTGAAGTATGTGCTCATATGCATACAAACTGTGCTTAAGATAAAAGGCACTAGCATTTTTGTATGATATTATATTATTTTAAAACCATTGTTACAGTATAGAAACTATGCCAGCATTTAAGAAAAATGTTGGGACAGATAAAATACAGTCTAACATGAAAGCACATCAGCCATAAAGAGGCTCCTATTTCCTATTTATACAAGAATTAGTTTCCCTCCATAATAAATACATTACAGAACAGAAGAGTATTGTACTTACTTTGCTGAAACTTTGGTGCATTGTCATTTACATCAGACAAGCTAACTGTTACAGTTGTTGTTGTTGACAATCCACCCACACTTCCAGCCATGTCTTTTGCTTGGATCACAACAAAGTATAGGTCTTTAGCTTCTCTATCCATCTGGGAAACCACTCTAATAATTCCTAAAATAAATACAGTAAAACATAGGTTACTTGCTACAAATGCTCCTTGCCATTTCTCTGGATGTTTGAAATATTTGTGCTGCTTTTTTACAATAGAAAAATACAAAACAATTCTGCAAGTTGGAGCTTGTCTCTACTCAGGTCAGCTGTCCCATAGTTGAGTACAACCTCCCTGGAACCATTTCCTGGACTGAAGATGAAACTTTTTTCCCCATTAAACTCAACAAGAGTCACTTGTAAAGACCATTTTAGGAAAAGTTTTACATAAAGTTCTTCATATATGTACTCACACCATCTAGTTAAGCATTCCAATGCAAATACCACCACCATAAAGGATTCAATTGCAGCACATGTATGGGATCCCTTATTTGGAAACCTGTTATTCAGAAAACTCTGAATTACAGGAAGTCCATCTCCCATAGAGTCCATTTTAAGCAAATCATTTTTTTAAAATGTCCTTTTTTCTGTAAAAATAAACCAGCACATTGTATTGATCCTAACTGAGCCTGCATAATAGTCATAATCGGTGGCAATTCAATCATATTAGTTTTAAGGTGGGAAAATCTAAATTACAGAAAGATCCTTTATTCAGAATACCTCAGGTCCCAAGCATTCTGTATAAAGATTAACAAAATGTAGTTAAGAATATAATTAAGAACACTGTCATACTTAGAGAATGAGGATTACAAGTGTAAATAAAGGCTAGACAGGCTTATAAACTAGGAGAGTATACCTTTAATATTAAGAATAAATTGTACTTCTAGCAAGCAAGTAGATATTTGGTTTTATTATTTTACCATCACTGAACCAGTTAAAGCTGTGTATTACCTGATTATTTACCAGGGATAAACCCCAGTGTTGTGGGGTAAATGCATTTTCATGTGCTTTATTATAGCTCAATTGTATATATTTAAAAATTAGCAAAAAGGATTGAGTTTCAAGTTTAATGACTAAGTGGTAATATTCATATTTTGTCTATTAAAACTTTAACAAGTTTGTTTTCTGTGATTAAATTGACAGGTATATATGCTAAATAAATGCACAGAAGTAGATGCCATATTTTTATGCAAGGAAACATCTAATCTAATATCTAATATAGTTTAAGCTTGGATCTCTTTTACTCTGATTTTTTCCTGTCCTGAACTCAGCCAACATGCACTATCAGCCAATTCCCTTGGGAAATTCACAGCACCCGGCGTCCTGCTATTTAGTAAAATGTACACTGATATTGGCTTCTTTGCTTCTGGCATTTGTAAATAACAGTATATACCTTGTCATTTCTGCGCAGCAAGAATAAAAACGAGTGCAAGGGATGTACATATTTTATAATATGGTTCTTACTAGCATAAACAATACAGTGATAAAGAATTCCATTCCCAAGCAATTAGTTTCATTGCAGCAATAGGCCAACAATTGTCTCCACAACTCTCAGCGATGTTTGTATAGTATATATTTACCACAATTTCAATAAAATTACTGGTATACTTTGGAGCTAAGCTTGGAAATCTGGAAGTATAAAAAAAGACTTTTTATTGTAGATAAAGGACATACTTTAATTCCCTATCAGTAGCACAAATGTGAGTATAAAATCTGGCTCTAAAAAGTGACAAAAACTATTTAGAAAGATCCAAAATTCTGCAAATATTGGTGGTTTGTTGACTATTTAGTAATAAGCTAATTAAGCTTAACAAGTACAGGTATAGGATCTATTATTCAGGATGCTTGGGACCTGGGGTATTACAGTTAAGGCATATTTCCCTAATTTGGATCATCATACATTGGGCCAGATTCAGTTCAGTGAGAAAAAGTTTGATCACATGAAAACTCATGGGGGAATTCACAAAAGAGGTGATATTGAGACAAAAAAGTGGAGATAGATTTGTCGGATTTTCCACCTTATTCACAAACCTCTATCTAATGTGAATTTGTCTTTTAAACAGACAGTTTTTAGATTTTGTCAGTTTAGCAACAATTTCTTATGAATTTGTCTTTAACTCTTAGTAAATCTGTCAGTGCCATCAAACCCAGTCTCACAGCTACATGAGCCTTGGAATAAGGATTTTACCAGCAGGATTTTGCATTTCATATGCAATTTGTTATTTCACTTTAGGGGCATTTCCTGAAGGGACATTTTACTTTGCCTAGGAAAGCTACACATCATTTTTTTTTTTAGGACAAGCTGGGCTTTCTAATGTTTTCCATATTTCTATGTACTCTACCTCTGTAACAAGATTTAAGCTTCTAAATGCCTTCTTAATGGGAAAAAGTGAATCAAGGGCCCACCCCCTACACTACTCTGCCACCACACTACTTCTCTTCTCTATCACCCCATTGATTACTGGTCAGCAGCAATCCGGCCCACACACCAACGTGCCCAGTTAAAAGGGGCCCAACAGGACTAGGGGCCAGTCCAACATTATACCCCAATATCCCAGTTTGGGTGCCAGTGTGTATGTGTTGCTTGCTGATTACCAAGATGGCAGCTAGGAACAGAAGAGACACAGCTAAAGCTGGGGGCCAATGCTGTCAAGCAGCTCTGTAGTTCTGGTCATGCTATTGGGGCACAAATAAGTTGGGGCAAGTGTGAGTGAAGTTCTGCTAAAAGTAAAGAGGCTTTACTTTTCCTTTAAATAAAAATGTATACAATATATTCATTCAAAATGTTATTATTGCCTCATTCATTAAGCTAAGACTAGTATAACAATGCAAATGTGAGGTAAAACCTTTATATATATATATAATATATATTATATATATATATTATATATTATATTGTATAAATTAAACTTTTTGTTTAATCAGTGGTTTACTTGTTTATAATTGTGCTAATGACACTTTTTCCACCTTTTGTTCTAGGGTTAGACAGAAGCATGTACCCTGACAATAGGCTGTTAATGTCCATTAATATGTCAATAATTCCCCAATGTGGCCCCTACCAGAGGCGTGAGTTGGAGGCTGTGTGAAACAAAGCAAAACAGAAGAGCTTAGAGTTGATCTGACAGAGTTACACTGGGCTTTACTCCATTTTGAAAATGTTGGGAAAAATGGCAGGAAAATAGTCATTAAAATGTCGTATAAAAGCCAAATTTACAAAAGTGTCTTTCTTTCACCAAAAACTGAAATGTGGCAGAATTTAGGCAGATTTCTGTTTGTGAATATGGAGAATGGGTTTTGCAACAGTTTTACCACCACTTTTACTCCAAAAAAGGGCTATCCCCCCATAGATGAGAATCAATTTGAGATGCAATTCAATTCAGAAAAACTCAAAGTTTATCACATGAAAAAAAACTGGAACTAAATTTGTAGAATTTTTTTTTTGTCCTTAAATTGAATCTTGTCCATAAATTTTCACATAATAAACCACAAGTTCGCTTTTTCTTACTGAATTTCAGTTACTTCTTTATTACAGAGAGAAATTAAATCATTTTTAAAAATTTTATTTTTTTGTTTAAAATGTCTATTGGAGGAGGCCTTCCCATAATTTGGAGCTTTCTGAAGGAGATACTCTAACTATTAACAGTATACATTATCACTTTGAATATCACCCTATTTAAGGTAGAAGAACTGTTTAGATATTGTTAAATAATGATATGAGACCATACTGAAATCTAGCTCAGGTATTTGTAGTGATAAAACAACAGTGACAGAAAGGTACAGACATACAGTGTATCAGAGGCTTCTAGGCTATGTAAGAAGTACACTGAGATGCTTTATCAGGCTAGGGCTGCTCAACACAAAAAATGCTATCTTTTATTAAACTTAACTTTAAAGCAACACTTGCTTTACATTATTGATTATCATCTATAATCCCACAGAAATGGTAATTTCAGTGGGCTTATTTATTATAATCAATTCACCATCATCAGCTATTTTCTTTTATAAGTCTGGTCAACCAGATCACTAGAAACTTCCAGCTCCATTCTAATACTATGTTGCTTGTCACAAGAAATCCATTATCAATTATGAACTTATAGTAGCGTTGCATATGTTAACCTGACACAAATAATGATGTCTGCATAGTTAGGACAGGACTGAACTGGAAGTCGTGGTTGTTCCACATGTGGCTAGTTTTAGCCTGAGAGAGGCTCTGATCTATAGGCTATTCTTGTTGGTATATCTTTGTTATGCTGGCAGTAATTTTATACAGAATATATACCAGTGAGGGCTAATGCTTTGTACAGAAAAAAACCCCAGAAGGCAGGAAGGCTAGCAATAGTATTTACTTCGTGACCCTAACCACTCAGCTACAGATGCAGTCTCAGGTGCAATGTTCCATCTGCTCCAGGCTGAAGCAGCCATGTGATTTCTCAGTTAGGGATGACAGTGTCCCTATATGAACCCTTTAGGGAAAAACATACTTTTTAGTTTTTTATTGTTAAAGAAACAATTTCTTATAAGAGTTTAGTCATTGAGCCCAGATGTTAGCTTGTTTTTTCTGCTACATTGTGCTTGGTTGTATTATTTGTACGTGTATGAAATCTGAACATGGTCTATCTCAATAGCTGAATCCCACTACATGAAGCATTTTAGGGAACAGCATAGCTGATGAATGCATGCCAGGTTTTCATTCATATGAAGATTTTTTTTTTCTTCCATAGGATCAAAAACAGCATTTGCTGCTATTCAAGCAAAATCCCAAATTGAACATATCAATCATCACTTGACATATGAATAAGTATGGAAAAATATTTTACACAGCTTTTTTTTCCCCTTTTTTATGTAACCATTGCATAACCATCAACATTTTTTTGACATTTGAGTAATGGGCATATTGCATTGCAACTCCAGTTCTATTTAATAACTAAGTGCTGAGGTTTGTCTATTGTCATTCATGTACCTGTACTTGCTTAGCAGATTTTGAGGTTGAGGGAAGTAAAACAATTTTATATATATATATATATATATACAGAACAAAGAAGAAATGCCGCACTCACAGGTCTTAGTGCAAAAATAAAGAAAATTTATTCAGGCAGACTAACTGGGGAGCCAGCCGAAACGTTAGTCTGCCTGAATAAATTTTCTTTATTTTTGCACTAAGACCTGTGAGTGCGGCATTTCTTCTTTGTTCTGTAAATACTTATCTATTTACTGCACCCAGGCACACAAAGTGCCGGCTTTTCTTTACATAGCTTATATACAAACTGCATATGATTTTGGCACACAAATTGTCGCACAAAGTACGAAAAAGTTGCGGGAATTAACAAAAATATCGTAGAAAATACGCACAGTTCTAAAACTTAGAAATAATACAATTTTTTTTTTATTCGGACTCAATCGTACATTGACTTTCCTGTGGCCAGGTTGGAGTTGCAGAGTGCCATTGAGTCCTATGGGAGGCTTCCAAAATCATGGGCAGAAGGATCAAAGTCAGAAAGGTTTTCCCGCCGTTTAGGATCGATTGATACAAAAATTTTGTGACTTTCGGATCGCCAATACGATATTAACGTGACTATTCCAATTTTTTCGTAAGCATTTTTGTGATATTTGCAATCATCAGAAATTATTGTGTCTAATCTGAATTTTTCCCATTTTCGAACTCATACTTTGATGAATGTGTCCCTATGCGTGCATGTATATTACAGAATTATTAATAAATAAGTTAAACATGCAGGATCATGACATTCAGAAAAGCATAAATGTTTATTGATGTAAAGGGACATTGCAGCTTTAATCTTCTGATTTTTCCAAAAGAAATTAATCTGCTAAGAGCAAAAACATATAATTTATACAGTGAATCAAAAATATGCTACAAGGCCATGACATGTCCAAAAAGGCATGTTTTTCTGTTCCAAATATCATTTAGACTGCTCATTTTAATGCAATTTCATATTAATGTTAATGAACATTCTGTAGTTGTTAGAAAGTAAGAAGCTGTTTAACACATAATTTAGGGCTGTGAAGCCGAACAGTTTCCCAGATGCTTTCAGCTTGGTTAATTAAAAGTTCATTCAGATGATAAGAAATTTATATGTGGCATGTTTGTGCTCGCATGCATTTGTAACAATATGGAACGCATCAACAATTGTATAGCACACAAGAGGGCGCTAGACACAAGTTTCGAATAGATCTAATGAATTCATATAGTCACCCAGTGGACAGTAGTGTAAAATGAATAATTTTACTGGTGATATGTTATTGTAAAAAATTATTTCAAATGGAATCACCAGTCTTAGGATTCATCCAGATGGTATATAAAAAAATGCATTTAATCAAATGAAGTCGGGTGAAAATAGTAGATCTTGGGATATTAATCTAATGAAATGGCTCAATCACCGATTCTTTGGGATATTTTGTGAAATAATGCGTTTTCTTGCCAAAATCGGCTTTGTGGCCTGTCAGTGCGTTAAGAACACTAAGCAGAAGTCAGCAGTCTTACCTTCTTTCTCCCTGGTGAGCTCCAGGCCTAAGGGTTGGATAAAGGTTTGTTTCAAATTTGCTTACGAGTCCAAATAGTATTGATTATAAAACACACACTGAGACAGGCACTGTTCCACCCCCTCCTTGTTCTCATTTCTTTTCCCTTTTCAATTAATAAGTCCTGTCCCAGTTAATGTGTTTTTATTGTGTTAATGTTCCCCCAATTATGTAGTAGCAGAGTGTTGCGCTGTGCTTACCATTGATAAAAACAGGAAAATGTAGAGTGATACTCTTCATTGGTTAAATTAGTAACTAGCAACTAGGTGTTATTTGTATAATTCTCTACAGAGTAAGCTTACCTTAGGCAGACTGATCACTGTGGCCCTGAATACTGCATTTTTGCTAGTTTATTGGGTAATTTAGCTAGTTCTATTTCCATTCTCAATTCCCAATATTGCATGCCCCCTATTCCTGTGCTCCAGCAATTTGTTGATTTTATGACCCCCATCGTAAACTCCTCTAAACAAACTTTGTAGTTCAGCATATCTTTGGGCTGATCTTCACTTGTGCACTTCTCTCATCCTGGGACTCAGCTGATTGATTTAATTTGTAATTTAACTAGCTGCAATCAGTCCTGATTCCCCAGTCCTGTGTTCAGGAGTGACCCAGCTTGCTCTCCCTATATCTTAAGAACCTCATTTGGGGTAGCAGCGCACAAGTGAATCCTTCCAAAGTGAATCATTCACAAGTGAACTGGAAAAGGAGTTTAACAAGGAGTTTAACAAGGAGTTTAACAAGGAGTTTAACAAGGAGTTTAACAAGGAGTGCAACAGGAGGAACAACTAGGGAAGCAACAGCAGAAGACCGGCCAGCCTCAGTCCATTTGAATGAAGACCCAGTTTACTTGCATAATGTCATTGCTCTTATTAGTTTTATCTTTCATGTTTGTGGTTCCAAAGGTAACTTCTTCCTTTAACCCCCCAGCTGACTGTCCCTACTCCATAACAATATCTCCCTCTCTCCTCCATTCTACACACTGCTGCTCTTACAATCTTTATACATTTTTGAAAAATCTAGCACCTCCAACCAATACCTCACAAAAGCATAACGATTTTAAATCATTCTCACACCTCCCCTCCCTCTCCTTACTGCTACTACTGGCCGCAGGTGATATCTCTCCCAATCCTGGTCCCTGCCATGTACCCATTTCCTATCGCCCACGCAATGCTTCTCTTCTGGTAAAACCCTCACAAACCGCTAACCCGTCTAACATTATTCACATTCCCACTCTCTCCTCTTCCTATCTCCCCTTCTCTTGTGCCCTTCTCAATACCCGCTCTGTAACTAACAAAGCCGCTTTTATCCATGATCTGTTTTGCTCCAAGTCTTTTCACCTTTTTGCCATAACAGAGACCTGGCTCTCTCAGAATGATAATGCTATTGAGGCAGCTCTCTCTTATGGCGGCCTTTAATTCTCTCACACTCCCCGCATTACTGGCCGTGGGGGAGGGGTAGGGTTCTGCTCTCCCCTCATTGCTGGTTTAAACTAATCCCTATACCCCCTACTTTCAGGTTTCCTTCTTTTGAGGTGCATACGGTTCAGCTGTTCCACCCGCTCTCTGTGCGGGTGGCAGTTGTTTACAGACCTCCTTCTTCAAAATCCTTGGCTACTTTTCTCTCTGACTTTGAATCCTGGCTCTCTTTTTTTCTATGTTTTGACACCCCTGCAATCATTTTAGGCGACTTCAATTGCCATATAGATGACCCCTCTCAGCCCTGGCCATCTCGATTTCTCCATCTAACCTCCTCCTTTGATCTCCGGCAATGGACTAATACAGCTACCCATAAGGATGGTCATTTTCTAGATCTGGTCTTTTCTATCTACATTTAACAGTGAGCCTTTTCCTCTTTCAGATCATCATCTTATCTCCTTTTCTATCTCGCACATGTCTCATTCTCCCTCTAACTCTCAGCCTAAAACCCTGATTCGCAACACGCGAATGGTTGATATAACTGCTCTCGCGAACTCTCTTAGTTCTAGCCTCTCCTCCTCCTGTGCTTCCTCTGATCCTGAGTTACTGGTAAATACCTACAACTCAATTTTATCATCTGCAATTAACCCCTATGCCCCCCTGCAGCCCCAACGCAGTCGTGCACGCAATCCCCGTCCCTGGCTTAACCCTCAGACGCGATTTCTGCGCTCCTGTGCACGATCTGCTGAGCGCATTTGGAGGAAATCACGCGTTAAAGCTGACTTCTTCCACTATAAATTTCTTATGGTGTGCTTCAATACTGCCCTATCCCAGGCCAAGCAAGCTTACTATAATACACTTATAAATAATAATAAATCAAACCCGCGGCGCTTCTTCTCCATATTTAACGCGCTACTTCATCCTTCACCTAATGAATCAATCATATCTGAACACACCCCCCAGGACTTTGCTGACTTTAAAAGCAAAGTCGATTCTATCCGCAAACAATTTTCCCAACCTTCAGATACCGGTAATCTCAACCTTCCTAAATCTCCTCTCTCCGTATTCAGCTCCTTCAGTCTCGTAACAGAGTCTGAAGTTTCTCAGCTTCTCCGATCCTCTCCGCCTACTACCTGCTCGCTGGATCCTATGCCCTCATCCCTACTAAAACAGTGTGCCCCTGCCCTTACTCCAGCCCTTACCCACATATTCAATTCCTCTCTGGCTTCTGGTACTTTTCCCTCTCTCTTCAAACAAGCATGTGTCAAACCCATTCTTAAAAAGGCTACACTGGACCCATCCTGCCTTTCTAACTACCGTCCCGTCTCTCTCCTGCCCCTAGCCTCTAAACTCCTGGAAAGTCTTGTCTTTTCTCGTGTAACTAACTTCCTCTGCACCCATAATCTGCTGGACCCTCTGCAGTCTGGTTTTCGGCCTGCGCACTCCACTGAGACGGCCTTATGTAGAGTGGCAAATGATCTCCAGACTGCCAAGGCCAAGGGGTGCTACTCAGTCCTCATTCTCCTAGACCTTTCCTCTGCTTTTGATACTGTTAACCATTCTATTCTTATGCAAATTCTCTATTCTCTGGGTATCCGTGATCAGGCTGCATCCTGGTTCTCTTCCTATTTCTCTAACCGCTCCTTCTCTGTCGCTCTTACTAACAAATCCTCTACCCCGGTTCTGCTTAGTGTGGGGGTGCCTCAGGGCTCTGTGCTTGGTCCCCTGCTGTTCTCCCTGTACACTCTCTCTCTAGGAGACCTTATTTCTTCTTTTGGTCTTAAATACCACCTATATGCAGATGACATCCAGATATATTTAGACACCCCTGCACTAACCACTGATGTTCAAACCCAGATTGGTAACTGCCTCCTGGCTATCTCCTCCTGAATGAACCGACGCCAGCTCAAACTTAACCTAGCTAAAACAGAGCTCATGGTCTTCCCGCCCAAACCTGGCCCTCCTCCTCCTTTCACCATTACTATTGATGGCATGACCATCAACCCTGTAAATTCTGCACGCTGCCTTGGGGTTATCTTTGACCAGTCACTCTCCTTCTCTAACCATATTAATAACACTGCCAACACCTGCCGCTTTTTCCTCCGCAATATTGCCAAGATACGCCCCTTTCTTTCACAAGCAACAGCTAAAACACTAATCTATGCCCTTATCCTTTCCCGCTTAGATTACTGCAATCTCCTACTAACCGGCCTCCCAGACTCCCACCTCTCTCCCCTGCAATCAATTTTAAACTCTGCTGCCAGGATCCTCCTGCTCTCTCCTAAGAGGGATCCTGCTCAGCCTCAATTAAGCTCACTAACATGGCTGCCTGTCAAGCAAAGGATAGCTTCCAAAATCCTTCTGCTGACATTCAAAGCCCTTCACTCCTCTGCTCCTCACTACATTTCTTCACTGGTCTCCCTACATGTTCCTGGTCGTCTCCTCCGCTCCTCTCAGAGCCTCGGTCTCTTAGCCTCGGTCTCTTTACACCATCCACACCCACTGCGCTCTCTCATCTTAAACCTTTCTATCTCGCTGCTCCTTACCTCTGGAACTCTATCCCTGAATCCCTCCGTAGGGAACACTCACTAACTCTCTTTAAGAAAAAACTCAGCTGTTACCTTCTGGAGCACTAAGACATTATTTTGCCCAGTCCTGCGCTTAAGGGCAAATGCCCATACCTGATGCACTCTTACCTTCCAGTTTGTGCCTGTATGTTACCCAACCACTCAGATTGTAAGCTCTACGGGGCAGGGACCTCCTTCCTACTGTGTCTCATACCACATGGCACTTATATATATATATACATATATGTATTTATTGTATATATTTATTATATCACTCGTCCTCCCTGTGTGTAATTTTGTATTCTGTAAGACTGTACAGCGCTGCGTACCCTTGTGGCGCTTTATAAATAAAGTTATACATACATACATACATACATACATACATACATATAAGTACAGGCATTGGTTTACACATACATGTCACTTCTTCAACAATTCGTTTTAGTATGTATAAAAGTCATCATTTTCCAGTTTTCTGTTTTATACTCACCTCAATCACTCACCCAAGAAAGCTTGTGAATTATAATCTACTAAATTGACCAATAAAAGGTATGATCTCCTAGTTCATTTTCACTCAATTAACATTGTAGCCTTCCCTTTCTTCCCTTCCCCCAACCTGCTACCCCTGGATAAAGTGGATAAAGTGTTATCTTATCCCTTTTCCTAGTTCTCAGTACTGGGTATATATATATTCTAGTTAGTTTGAGCAAGAGGTTCAGCTGCCACTTCCACCCTTGCTTGTAAAACTTGGCTTACATCCAGGTACCTATGTCCATGAAATCTCATCAGCATTTAAGTGACATCACATGACACATTCCAACAATAATAACAAAAGTGCAAGTAACAAAGAGCTGTCATTATATAGGATTAGCATCTTAGTTCTAAATTCTAATATTGGTGTATGGCCATTACTTTGTGCTAATAGAGTGATGTATAATTTGCAAGTTCAAGGCTATATTCATATTTTCATTTTGAATTCCTTTACCAGGTAAAATTATGTCTTATATAATGTTATGGAAAACAGTAACCCGTAGAAATCATTCAAATTTTTTTTTTTTTAAAAGGTTAATTTTATAGTTTTAAACACATGAAAGAAACACAACTTCGGATATCACATTCAAATGTTTACTTTTTAACTTTACTTCCTAAATGTTAATTTTATAACTTGTAGATGATCAAAACTAAAGACAATAGTTTGTTATTGGTAACTGCACTTTTCAAATTTGCCACCCATGCTAGTAACCTAGCTGTGATATGATGAGAAATGACATGGACATCAGGAAGTTGGTTATTAAAACACAACTATTCATGATGATAACAGTAAGGAATGGAAGTCTTGCGATCCCCAAGCTACAAAAATACTATGAAACTGCACCGTTTGGAATGCTCTTGGCCTGGTCCCACTGGACACCATACAGCAGTGATCCCCAACCAGTGGCTCGGTGGCAACATGTTGCTCATAAACCCCCTGGATGTTGCTCTCAGTGCCCCCAAACCAGGTAGTTATTTTTGAATTCCTGGTTTGGGGGCAAGTTTTGGTTGAATAAAAACAAGATTTCCTACCAAATAAAGCCCCCTGTAAGCTGATAGTGTACACAGAGGCCCCTAATAGCCAATCTTAGCCCTTATTTGGAACCTCCATGAACTTTTATGGTGCTTGTGTTGCTCTCCAAGTCTTTTTACATTTGACTGTTGCTCACAAGTAAGAAAGGCTGGGGACCCCTGCCATACAGTATATTACCTGGGGTCAGACAGAAAAATGATGGTCAATGACTTTCATTTGAACTCTCTAATATGGTCCATATTGTCCACCAGATTGCGAGGCTCCTCGGCAAAGAATGTTGCTACTTGGCTCACTCTCTAGATTAAGATTAATTTTAAACATAAACATGGTTTGGTCTCTTAATGACCCCTGAATAATCCCTATTTTCAGCCCATACTTTTTACCATTCGAGATCTGTTTGAACCCCTGATATATACACTTAACCCCATTCAGAGCTTTACAGGACACAGATCAATATTAGGGTAAAGACAGTTGGGACAATTTGTTGGTTGCGGCGGGTGATCACAGCCATTTAGCTGCCATAGGTTAATAGACTGTACAAGTTGCCACAACTAATCGCCTCGTGACTTCACCCTTAGACTATCTGAATACCTCTCTGTCACTTCTTGTAGCCACAATTTTTTTTATCAGTGTTCTTTCACAAAAGGGACTTAACTCCAATATTAACAACATTCTCACCACACCTCCAGATGATTCCCTAGTGAGGCGCAAATATATGGATAAATGGAAGGAATCCTTCTACAACAATTATCTACTACAGACCGGACAAACATCTGGGTCAGTACTAGAAGGATGGTCACATGCATCAGACAAGAGGAACACATGTACAATATTTTAATGTTCTAGTAACATATATCAGATAAACTCCATAAACTTTTTCCTAACTACCCTGCCTAGTGGAGCACAGAGCACTCTCCCCCACATCTTCTGGAAATGCCCCATTATTCAGGCCATCTGGATAAAAGTAACTGCTGTCCATGACCAACTCCTTTCCCACCAGGTCCCCACAGGTCTCCCCACTTTATTATTAGGCAAACCTCTGCCAAAACTAAAAAGTGGTCAAGCTTTAAATAGACACATTCCATCTGCCACCCACCTGGTAATCGCAAAAAAATTGAAACCCCCAGAAGCCCAAGCCTTAGCTGAAATGACTAAAATGGTCAATGCTAAATCGGGAATAGCGGCTATCCATAACAAAACTAATCACTACCTGAAGTCTTGGTCCTTATGGGAGATGCAAGGTCTGGATTCTGGCTATTTAATCCCCCCACTTTTTACTCTCCAAGATCAACATGAACTATGGTGCATATACAGAAATCACCATGTTGACCAGTAGAGTAACTACATGTTACTAGGCCCCATAGCAAATTTAATTTAGGGCCTCAAAACATTGGTAAGTTGACCTATTCTTCTAAGATATATTGAAATTGCTCATCAATTAAGGCCTTACTGGGCCGCCCTGCAACAACAGGGTCTGCTTACTCTGTAGTTACTCCCCTGATGCTGACCTCCCATCACCCAATTGTCTCATCTCCAATTATCTATCTATTTTGCATTGAAAATACAATCTATTTTGTTTGTAAGAGTCTTTTTTTCTGACAACAGATAAAATGAACAATTGATATAGCACTGAAATACCTTGTTTACCAAGACCATATCATGGTATGTATTATGTATCTTTTGCAATGTAAAACATACTTTGAAAATTAAAAATAACAATAACAAATAGCAACATTACCTGATTTTGGTTCTATGGAAAAATGTGGCTGACCCTGTAGAATGCTGTATACCAGTCTAGCGCTGTTTCCATAATTTGGATCATCCATGTCTGTAGCTGTCACTTGTGTGACAAATGTCCCTGTGTCAAACAGAGGCTGTTTTAGTGCAAATGGTTTTTGCTAAGGTCAACATCTTGAATACTGGGCAAGTAAAATATGAACATCACTCTTTGAAAACAATTATGAAGCTAGTCACTTCTAATAATGTTATGTTCTTTGTTTGAAAACCTTATATTACTGCTGGGTTATGGTAAATGCCCCCATTTAAAACACTACACGATGAAACTAAAGTGCTTTGTACTCTGAATTGTACAATGATGACACATCAAATAAAAATTACATTAAATAAAGCAGCATACATAGACAAACTAAGTGCAAGGGCTGTTGGACATGGGAGCCCATGCATAGTAGATATTAATGCTAATCATACTGAATGCATAGGATTTCTGAATGATGGCAAAATATATTGAACCGCAATCTGTCAAATTAGGTTCCATGGGCTATTAAACAATGTCTTATGTAGGAAAAGAGTAATTCATTTATTCAGTTCTACTCTTCACAATATCTAAAAAAATAGAAGAAGGAAATAAAATTAAAAACTTGGTGACAGATCATCCGGCAGTAGATGTTGTACACATATAAAGGGTAATGTGAGCAGAAATCCATTATATTTGCACGTGTTATAAAACAAAAAGTCAATATAAAGATACGTGTTGGGATTGAGATTTTTGAATATATATGTAGGTATCCAAGGCAGCTGGGCCCCAGTCTGCTACCTACTTTCCTGTCACTTCGTTCAGATCAGTGACACTGTACTCTATAGACGTTTAGCAAACGGGCTAGCCTTGTGTTCAAGATACTAAATCAGGGGTCCCCAACCACCAGGCCATGGACCAGTGGCAGGCTGTGGCCTGTTTTGTACCGGGCCGCCTCTGATCCCGGCTGTGGTTACAGTTACCTTCATATGCATTGTGCGCGTAATGCCATGAATGCTGCAGGGCGCGCCAAACGACACGAATGTTGCGGTGCGTGCAAAATGAAGCAAATGCAGGGCACTCATGGTGCCGCGAATGCGATGTCATATGCTTGCCTGGTATAATGTTGTGTGCGCTGCATCGGATGCTCTAGCTACTGTGCCACTACAGATTCTCTAACTGTCTACTGTACAGATTCTGCTCATTTCCATTGAAAAAAAGAGTTTCTGCAGATTCCTCCCCACTGTGCAGAGAACAAGGGGAATTCTGTGAGACTTACTGCTCCCTGGCATGGCAGAATGGCTACTGCCAAGCTTAAAGGCTGAGATTGTGAAGTAGGAAATGATAATGGGGCTCATAAGAGCATTCTGGTGGCTTATTCTAGCTTTGGTTGCAATGTCTCCCATCACCCCAAGATGGGACCGCCTAGTTGCAGGGAAACAAGCTCAGGTCTCCCACTGATTCTGCATTATAGTATGTTGTATTACTATGTAATAATAATAAAAATAAAGCGTTTAAAATAAAATAAAAACATTTACTTTATATGTGTAATAATTACTGTATATACTATGCACTGAATAGTTTATTGTGTTTTATTATTCACCTGAAATGCTTGTCCACCCCCCTCCGGTCCTTGCAAAAATTGCTTTGCTTAAAAGTGGTCCTTGGGGACCCTGTCTGGGCATGGTATCGCCAAGGCACTGGCCCCTCTTTCTTTCGCTTGTTGGAGCCTCAACTAACCGGCCTATCACTAACTTTCTCCACTTACAGTGCGCTTCATGAATCTAACCTATTGCTAGCTAACCTAACTTATTACTGTCGTTGGTAATTCTCCCCAGGCTAGTGGCCCCCTGCCCTCTCCCTTCTTCACCTGGAGGTTTCCCATAATTTCACAGCACCTGGTGGCTGAACTGTAAAAAACACTATTTATATTAAATAAACTATTTTCAACACCTGTAATACTCCTTCTACTTAGTTAATATAGCAACATCCCTTTTGCTTACTAAATAAAACACTCAGACCTAACCCCTCTTGAAGCTGCATATTAACACTGTTCTTCAATGACCATGTGCATGAAAATCCTCTTTTACCCTAACAATAATCATGAGGTAAGTATAAGGGATACAAGAAAGCTTTAACCCAAAGTCGCCCTACCTCTATGCCCCCCTCTATGCCTCAGGCATAAAAGCATGGCACTCAATTACTTTCACTTTCCACTCTGCACTTCCTAGATTTCACTGCACTTCTTTTATACAGTGGTAGTATTAAAAAGTAATTATCTTTTATATAGTATACAAAAGGATTAACAAAAGAATACACTAATCATTTTAATCAATACAATACAGTCAATTTCACATAATTCTATAAGATAATACATACCACAAAAATGTGCACAGGTAAGGAAAATGGACACACAGGTAAGTGGATACACTTGCCAAAGATGAGAATTACACTAAAGATGAGAATAACGTTTCCTGATTAGGATTCCCCTTGAGAAAGGATTCTGTCCCGAAACATTGGGGTAATTCTTAACATAAGTCTTTTGCTAATCCTTTTGTATACTATATAAAATATAGTTACTTTTTAATACTACCACTGTGCCTGTGATTATTTGAGTGCAAGCCCTTATTTAAGTAAAATGTACACTCTGCCTCATACCAGAAATACTGATGCTAACAGTGCAGCACCAGTTGTTGCAAAGCAGCCCTCCAGGTTGTAAGTACAGGGCTCTGTGCCCACATTTGCTAATGGGAGTGGGAGTAGGGAGAAAAGGGTAAATAACTTTGTGGCTTTCACCTGCCTTTTCCACTTTTCACCCTGCCCCACTCTCAGTAAATGAGACCTTTAATTTAATGAAATTTTACAACTATTAATGTATATAAACTTGCAATAAATTAGCAATGGCATATTTCTGTATAAAGATCTAATTAAACCCTTTTAGCAACATTTCCACAGGTAAAGATACAGAATGGTGTGTAACATCCCTACAACACCAAACTCCTTTGTAGTTAAGAGTAACAGGGCAGGTAGAAACTCCAGTTTCAGGACAGTAGCAGGGTTAGCACCTTAGACGATTTTCAGAACTACAGTCAATTTATGTGAGGATCTAGTAAGAAAAAGGTTTTGCTTAAATTCTTAGTTGCTCGTTTCATTTCCCTGGACAGAATGTTCTACATTATGTTTTTCTCCAGATTTCTATCTGGTCCCATTTCCAGCTCTGTGTACAAAAATAATTCAGAATTAAGCCTGTGATGTTATAATTGTCTATTCGTATTAAAAAAACATGCATCATGGGCTTTCTGACATTGCCTTTCTTCGCTTAATTCATTTATTCTCCACAGGGGTATGATTAGTGAAACGCCAAGAGATTGATATCATTGGTCTGCAATTCCTGTGGTTCTACATAAATCATAGACCAATGACACTGATAACCTGCAGTAATTGCAGCAACCCCTGTCAAGTAGTTTTGCCAACCTTACCCTTTAAACATTAATTTTATGAATAAAACGAAAAGCTGCATTAAAATTGATGCCTAGGGTATTTTTCCCAAACATCTTCTCTAAAGGGAAGGCCTGTTAATCTTTCATACAAGTGTTAGAAGCAGTCCCAGTGACTGGAGCATGGGAAGTGCTCATTAACCATAACATTTGACATATGCAGAGCTCAAGCGTGTATTTATTTTTTCTGTCAGAAAGAAACAATAACTAGGTAAAAGGGAAAAAACAATTACTGATGTCTTATATATTCGTATATCTTCTCATATCTGCTTAGAGATATAAAACACATATTGTTTAAATGGGACATGTCACTCACATATAAAAAAAAAACTGTATAATAAACATATTTTGCAAATGAAACTTAAAAATTAATTTAAATTTAAACATGAAACTCAAATTAGATTTTTTTAAATTAAAACACCCATACCAGTTACAAATGTGTTCAAAATTTGAGCTTTCAATCATATATTGCTCGGCCTGCCTCTATGCCCCCCCCCCCCCCTCTATGCCTCAGGCATAAAAGCATGGCACTCAATTACTTTCACTTTCCACTCTGCACTTCCTAGATTTCACTGCATTTCTTTTATTCACCCTCGCTCCTCATGGTCTATAATTGTGTATCCTGTGCAGGTCCCCATTCTGGTGCATAAACAAGATTTTGTGGTGATACAAAACTTGCTTTGATAAGATTGCCCACAAAATGGCACCTACCTGTTTGTTTAATTTGCTTAACTAACATTATAGAGAGGGATTTGGCATTATTTCTTAAAGTGACAGGCCCCCTTTAAAATAATACTAAACATATATGTGTTAATTAAAACCCACTGTTAGCCAAATATTTATATATATATATATATATATATATATATATATATATATATATATATATATATATATATATATATATATATAGTGTCAGAGATATCAGTTTTTTTCAACACAGCACCTTTATGGCTCTTCTTAAAACACATCAATATAGGATTTAATGTGTAAAGTTTTGGTTTCCACTTTTAAGCCCCCTGAAGTCTTCACGCTGTTCAGGGAGATATGCTGCACCTACAGTGTTTTTCATTTGTGTGTAACATTGATATAAAAATTATAATTGCAAGGATAGCATTTTAGAATTTATATATTCCTGTCAATGATTTTCAGTGCATCCATAATAACTGCCTATGGCTACACAATCTACCATCAATGCTTTATTCCCTTCAACAAAACTTAAGCATTCATAAATGAAATATTAATAAGAAAGCAAACATTCAGCACATAATGCAAATATTTTAAGAGTTAAATAAAGAATAATAATTCAAATTTTGGGGCAGAGATGCAGATTGAATAAGTGATATGAAGATGAGAGTCTTATAACATCTAAGAAAGACAGAGCAGCACTGTAATTAGGCTCGATACAGTTGCAAGAATATTATTTTAACAGTTTAGTGGAAACAGAATAGTGAAAAGCAGTGTGTCAGAACATCGATCACATGGATAGCAGCGGTTTCCACCATATCAGAAAACGGTTAGTTTAGCATTTAGCAATGCTGAGAATGGTAATTGTTTTAAAGACAATAGCATGAGCGTAGTCTTTTAGCATCTCTCTTGGAACTGAATCAGTCAAATTTGCCTCGGCTCTGGGGAGTTCAAGTTGCCAAAGCCTTTTTTTTTTCTTTTCTAATTAGCTGGCAGAAAAATGCAGCCCTTATTTCTAGCAGTTACTTTAGCATTTCAGGATAGTAATTACCTTCCAAGAGGGTCCATAATGGTCACGCTATAAACATGTTCATGAATCCCCATGGTAGTGGGAAATGTGATTACATTCTAGGATGTTGTTCTATAAAAATGTCTTTGATCATTTGCAACTTCCAGATTGCATTTCAGTTATTGCTGCAGAACACATTGCCCATTAATATATAGTTTGCAAGTCAGCTCGCAATTGCGCTGCTGCTTATTTAGTTAAGTTTAGTTTAGTTGGTTGTCCAAGGACCAGTGCTACAATGAAACCAAAATAAGTTTCCTATTAGGCATATGACTAATAAAATGGCATCTTAATAAGCTTTGTAATGTGTTACGCATTCAGCATACCTTTCATTTACGACAACATTTGCCTTATGCGTTACATAGCTTTACAATTTAATAAATGAATCACTAGTACAGCAATATTAATAGATACCAACTTGTCTTTTTGTGGGGGGTTTCCCTTTATAGACATTTTAAAACCTAAGATATGAAGATAATCACAAGGAAATATGGTGGTATAGGAAAATACTTCACCCTCATTTTGTCTAAACCTAAATTAACTAATTAAATATATATCTCCTTATGATATAATATTGCAACTGCTGTGGAGTTTGGTCAAAATTTAAAGGGGACCAGTCACTCTAAGAAATGGTTCCAAACCTTTTTCTTGCTTACACAGTTATAGATCTTGAGGAGGGAGGGGGTAAGAGACAAGTGTAGTGAGCATAGTGTAGTTGCAGCATCTAGGATTTGTAATAGTAGCATCTAGGAAGTGCTGAATGGAAAGTGAAAGTAACTGCCTGCCCTGCCCCTCAGGGAATATTGACAGCTCAGATTTTGAAATACTTTATAATAGGTATGGGTGTTTTTATAGAAAAAAAAGATGTGAGTTTGAAAAGGACTTTTACTATACAGCTTTTTATGTCTGGGTGACAGGCCCCACTTAAGCAGTAATTAAAGAACTTTTACTGTCATGGAATAAAAGTTGGAGATTTTGCTACAGGTTTTATCACCTAAAGAAACCAATCTGCAGGCAGTGTTTACTGGTCCCATGATTAAAAGCAAACATATTATTGGTTACTTAGGATTACTGCTCCTGGACATATGGGGGTTTAAGTTGTCATTTTCAACTCACATAAATCAAACTTCTTTTTGAGAATTTAGGCACTGACTAGTGTTTTTCACAGTATTATCATTGTTTTATATGTCTGTCTAAACATTGCAGTGTTTGCTTCTGTAGGTATATACTGTATTATTTTGACCTCTGCATCTGACATGCTTGCCTTGACATGCTTACTTTCAACTACATGCATGTGTAGAACTAAGACTTGAATCCTCCCACGCCTGTCACTTATATTGCTGCCCTGAATCTGAATTAACACTGGAATACTGTGAGTAAAGCTCAAACCTTGTTTACACACAGCTTTGATCTACCAACAAAGTGCAGCCTAGTCAGAACAAGGGGATAATCAGAGCTGACCACTGAAGATGACCATATTAAAGTTGCCATTCATAGTATTTTAAAAGTAATGAATAACATAAAAAAAGGTTTCTTTCCTAGAAAACTGATTTGCAACCACTAAATGCACTTCCTAGTATGTAGTAAAGCTCTTTGATTATGTGTAATTATGCCTGTTTTACAGTTAGATGGATTCTATACATAACAAATATCACACAGATTACATGGATTAACTAATGTTTTCACTTTTAAGCCCCAAGAACAATATCACATGGGATGTTGTGATCATTATCACTTGCAGACATGATCAAAACCCCCTACTCACTGTGGGTGACATCCACTGACACCAATGGGAGCAACGTGCCAATTATTGCTTGTACAATTAAAGGTATTGGAAACAGTGTTTGTCAGACCTTTACATTCACTCTCTAAACAAACACAAATCTGATGTGCCATTAGATGCAAATCCAATAGTTTAAAATAACTGTATAATTAAAAGTATCTGACTGCAGTTTAAAAATAAAAGTAATATGGTTTATTTACAGGTATACAGATGTTTAAGCTGGGGCTACAGTCACTCATGTGGCCATATTGGACATACTCAGGAAAGCATTGTGCACACATATGTTGTTTATATCATAAGAATGTCTTCTGTCTTGGACCAAATATTAAGACAACATCACAATCAAAGCAAAATGTAAATGTGGTGTTGGGTAGGGGAAGAAGAGTAATGCTACTATTACAAGGTCATCCTTATTGTGTATTTAATCAGACCCATGATTTGCCAAAATAATACCGAATCACCCAAAGTACTAAAAAATAATTTGTCTCTAGATGGAAACTAGATTAGAGCTTCATAATTAGTCTGCTGCTAAATCAGCTAAAACAACCTGGCAACATTTTGTTTGACATCTAAAAGATTTTGATTACAATTTCTTCTGTAACCTTTTCAACTGTATCTTTCCAATTGTTTGCAATTGAACATTTCAGAAAAGACAACTATGTTGCTGTTCCTGACTTAGGGCAAGGTCACATGAAGCGTATATCCGCTTCTCTCAGCCCTGTGTTTTTCGGCTAGGCTGAGAGAAGCGGATCCGCTTGCCTATGCTTCTTTGTGTGCCTGCATTAAAAACTATGGCAACCACCCGAGGGTGGAGCGGAAGAGAAATCTGCCTGAAAAAAGTCCACTTTTGTGTTTTTTAGGTCGACCTCTGATCCACTCTGCATGCCCACACTCAATCGGTAGCCATAGTTTTTAAAGCAGGTACACAGAGGAGCATAGGCAAACGGATCCGCTTCTCTTAGCCTGTCTGAAAAACACAGGGTTGAGAGATGTGGATATACACTTCATGTGACCTCACCCTTAGCTTACAAGCAGAGCTGTGTATTTTAGTAGCGCTTTAGAAATAAAGTTATACATACAATTGTAGTCTTGCATAAGCTATAACAATCTTTTAGCAGTTGTATTCTGCACTTATGTAGTGTTACTGATTATTATTCTATAGGTGAACTAAAAATCTGACAGAGTTACCCTTCCAACACTTTTCCTAGTCTCTCTCCCTTGCTTCCGCCCCATTAACCAATCTGACTTGGCAGAAAATTCCTCTGTCTTTGACTACTAAATGGTACATAGTGGAAGTAGTATGTGCTGCTATTATTTGATAAAGCCTCACAGCTGTGTATTTCACAAAATATTGACAGTAAAAATAATTCCTAGTCATTTAACTCATCTCTTTTGACTAAAACATTTTTAGATAAAGAGTAGAGTACAGCAGCTTTTAACTAAGGAAATAATCACTACCTTCTGTTTCAACCCTCTCCAGTAAAATAGTTATGATTAGTAATTTTGATGGGCTTTATACACACATATCTAAACATATACCACTGACATCTTATCCAAAAAGATCACATGCTTAATATGGCTTAGTTTCTGAAGGTATAGCACACAACCAGATGAAGACGTAAGGACTCATTTACCAATTCTTTATGTGCAAGGGCTTAGGGCATATACAGGCAGCTCTTTTAACCATAGCATTTGTAGGTGCAAGTTGTGTTGTGCATGAAGGTGCAAACTGAATTAAATGATAACCTTGTATCATTATACCTACTATTCTGGTAGTCTGATCTTATAAAACCGATTGCATTTAGAAAAAGGCTCAGCTACTAACGCCAGGCATATTTTCACCTCGGCCCACAGCAACCAGTCAGTGGCTATTAATATTATTATTAACATTTATTTATAAAGCACCGACATATTCAGCAGCGCTGTTTAATAAGTGGGTTTATACAACGGCAATACAGGAATACATACAAAGCAACCAATAACCAATAACCAATAACTAGCGGCAGGAAGAATAATTAAAGACAAAAAATTTAGTCATGGGTTACTGCACTAGCACAAATTTAGCCACTGTAAATTAAATACCATATTTTGGCTAATATAAGCAAAAAAAAAATAATAATCATTAGTCAAGATAATTTAGCTTTGTCATCCCATAAAGCAGAAAGGCAATTTTTAAATAATTCATAATGAACTCACATAATGAACTCTCTTTAACTCTATTAGACTCACATGTTATGTGAACTTTGAATATATAATATAAATAAAATATGTATTACTGAAAAAGTTACAATTCTCTAGTAAAAGTCCAAACAACCATTATGGCACTATAGGGAATATTCGACCACCTTGGCAAAAAGGCCTGGTGATATGAGCCACTACTTCACTATTAACACATAGGGGCAGATTTACCAAAGTACGATTTTCATATGTTTAAGAAGCATGATACAAAAAAATCATATCAAATACGATTTTTTTGCATTGTGCTTTTTAAAATACGAAAAATTCGTATTTGAAAATACAAAAAATTGTATCTGATCATATAATGGCCGAAAAGCATGATTTTTTCGTATCGGAACGATGCAGGAAAACCTTTCTGACTTTGATCCTTCAGTGCATGATTTTGGAAGCCTCCCATTGGACTCAATGGCACTCTGCAGCTCCAACTTGGCCCAATGCTTGAATAATTTCGAAACTTTCGTACTCAGCACGACAATACGATTTTGTGGCGCTTTTTGTTGCAAAGTACGAAAAAGTTGCGCAAATGTACAAAAAAGTTGCAGAAAATACAAAAAAGTTGTACCCTTTAAAAAAAATATGTTTTTTTTTTATATTCGGACCTGTCGTACTTTGATAAATGTGCCCCATAGGGTTTATGAAGATGCTTCATGTTTTAATGTAACTTTGAATAAAGTTTTTTTTACTTTTAAAGTTCATAACCCTGGTGGAGATCCTTGAGTCCCTATATGCTCCTAGTGGTTACTGCTTTTGCTAATGACAATTATCGGGTTCCATAGGAGTTTATAGTATTCTAACGCAGAAATGTAGCAATCAGCTTTTACTGGTCATGTACAGTTTCAGCAAATATTTATGAAAACCCCTTTCTAGCACTTGATGAATCCAAGATGGGGCTGCATTGGTGGGATATCCAAGAAGGTTGTGCAAGAAGATTATGAATGTAGTCACTATATATACTCTTTAAACTGGGTGCATTTCTTTCATTAGTATTAAGTAATAAATACAACATTATTTTATAAGTCTTTACATTATAATAACATAGCTATATCTCTCAGTGTTAATCAACTTGAGGGGATTTATTAAAATTCGGAATTTTGTGGTTACATAGGGGGACATTTACTAATCCAGAAACACTCCGAGCGTATTTTCGGTGACTTTTTCGTAAATTGCGCAACTTTTTCGTATGTTATGCAATTTTTCCGTATTTTGCGACAAATTTTGTGCGACAAAATCGTATTGTCGCGCCGAGTACAAAAGTTTCCGAATTATTCAAGCTTCGGTATTGTGACTTTCCTTGGGCCAGGTTGGAGCTGCAGAGTGCCATTGATTCCTATGGGAAGCTTCCAAAATCAGGCACAGAAGGAAAGGTTTTCCTGAATTTTACGATCATTCGGTCCAAAAATTCCATGACTTTCGGATTGTGACTAATACGATTTTTTTTGTAAACATATTCGTGATATTTGCGATCTTAAGAAATTATCGTATCCAATCCAAATTTATCCCATTCAGGATTCAAACTTGTGTTTTCATAAATGTGCCCCATAGTTTTTTTTAATATATGACTAAACTAATTTTCACAAATGTCAGTCATTTATCAAAAGATCTGAATTGAAAAAACACAAAAATGAAAAAAGTTGCAGAAAAAATTAAAAAAACACATCATTTTTCGTATTGTCATAAACCACAACTTTTCCATATTGTTGTATAAAAACCAGCAACATGAAAACCTCTAAACCCACAAAGCACAGAAAGATCTTCCAGTTGTAAAAGGGACATCTGCCATTGGTTTCTACATGATCTCGACAGACAGGGCCAGAACTAGGGGTAGGCAGAAGAGGCAGCTGCCTAGGGTGCAACGATTGAGGGGCGCCAGGCAGGAGCCTCTCCTGCCTACCCCTAGTGCTACTTTGTCATTGCCACCACCGCTTGTCATTAGCGGCGGAGGCAATGGCCGATCTAATTGCCCCGCCCCCCCTGCACCGCCTCCTGTGCTTTGGCGCGCATGCGCCATTCGGGGGTGGCGGGGAGGTGGGTGGAGTTGGCCGACCGGGTTGCCTAGGGCGCCCGGTCGGCTTGGCCTGCCCCTGTCGACAGATGGCATGTTTTTGCATGTAATGAATTGCGGAAAATTGTTTTGTTTTCCGCAACAAAATTGTGTTTTGGCGACAAAAACCTGAGCTGCAAAGATCGAGCATTAGTAAATGCCCCCCATAATGTATTTCTGTATGTGTCATATTCTAATTCCACCGGTTTTCTTCCAAGTAACTGAGCTTCAGAGTTTTCTTTAAGAACAGGAATATGAAAATACTTTTTCTGAGAATATTGATTGTATCTAAGTCTGTGACCAATGCCTTCTCATTACAAAGCAGTTCAGATGTTATTTTATTTTAATTCAAGAATGGGACTCTTATTAAACAGCTTGTTATATTGCAGGTCACCCAAAGCAGTAACAGGGAATTGTATGGGAAGAGAAGAATCTCATATCAACCTCTTGGGAAAGAAGTGAACGAGAAAAATTGGATTTCACCAATTTCATTATATAAAACGATAGATTCTGAATTTATTTTCTAGCAAAGTAATATCCCAATGTTTTAAGTTGGCAAAGGGCTAACATAGTCAGCAACTGATGTTTTATATACAGTAACATGAAATTGGATTTGGGCAGTTAACATTCAGGTTTGTTTGGATGGCAATCTAAAGTCCATTCTACTGATCTTTATTTATTGTACTAGTCTAGTATCTATTATGCGGAAACCTGTACAATAAATAAAGATCAGTAGAATGGATTTTAGATATCCATCCAAACACACTGGAATGTTAACTTATACAAAAATGATGTAACCCTAACTTGGCTAAAAAAAGTCCTTCTTCGGCTAGGTTAAAAAGAACACAGAATGGCCTTTGGAAAGTGAGAGTGTTGGGCAACTATACCTCGCCACTGTCAAAAGTAATAAAAGACACCAGAGGTACTTATGCAGCAACAGAACAGAATTTATTGTCCACGGGGTTAAATACTGTATACCCATGGACAGATGAGGCAGTGTAGCAATAAATGATGTTGATCAATGTCAATACAGTTAATATGAAAATAGCTCAATGTGACAAAAGTTGGAGATAACTCTGTGTCCCCTCCTATGGTTACACACTTTATTTGTTCTGAATCCCATACAGCAGAAATGGATCAGAGAGAAGACTATACCTGAATCCTTCTTCAGTACAGTGGTCCCTTCACTTAGGCAATCTAAGCCTAAGGAAGGGATACTGCTTCATATCTTTCCTACCTGGAGCCTGCTGCTCTTACTAGCCAGTTATATCTATCTTAATAATTAACCTTTCACTGACTAAAGCCTCATTCAGGGGGTTCCTGTTCACCAACTTCACTAGAGGGGTTGTCCCTCTAGGGTAGCACAGCCTTACTGGGGCCTTGTTGGTTCCAGGCTCAGTGGAACATCCACCTGGTTAAACAGATGCAGGCCAAAGGAAGGACCACCCCAGACAGTATATAAATGTGTGGCTGGAAATGGTTATTAGCCTAAGGGCCAATGATACAGATATGGAAATTCGATAACTAGATACATGGGCATCTTACCAGCAACTAGAGAATAAGGAAGTGTAGGGATTTAAAGCCATAGGGTTACATTAATCCTATGGGTCCTTACAATAAAATTTCATGTTACTGTATTTTAAACATCAGTTGCTATCCAAAGAGCTCAGAAATTCATCAATTACATTTTAATACAACCTTTTTTAAACAAAACATTTTTCATGTTTAACTGATTTGCATTTTCTCTGTTAATTAATGTATATTATGATCATTCATTTTTACCGATGGTAAAATATTTGTATTATGGTTTCCTAATATTTAAGGTTCCCTTTGGTAGCAATTAAGTAGGTGCTCTACATTCTAAAAAGTTGTGTGATCCTGAAAACTTGAGCATTCTGGATAATAGATCCCGTGCATATATTACATTGTGGAATTTCTGTACAGGTGAAAATGGCTCCATACATCATCAGAACAATTCTGGAAATGTAAGGATTTTTTAAAATGTATTGGTTATTTAGCAACTATTATTTAAGAGGGTCTTGTCTAGGATTTTAAAGAGTTGAAAAATACATATAATAATTCGCCAAGCATGGATTTGCAGCGAATTTCCATGTTTTGCCATTGGCGAATTATTTTGTGAAACAGGCGACAAAATGCGTTGTGTTAAAATTTGCCAAAAAAATTGCAATACTGTGATATATGTGGTTGTTTGGTATTGTATATACAGTATTTCATGTTATGCCTAGCGTTCTACCACAATAGTTATTTTTGTCATTGAAATACATACATCTCTATGGTTGAAGTTCAATGTAATTGTTTTCCTAACTAGTACAAACTGTACTTATATGAAAAAAGAGTGAAATAAAAATCTGACCTCAAAGAACAAATGAATAAATTACCTTTTTCTAACAATATATTCAGTTTTCTTGAAGCATTTTGTGCTATTAGCCACATTCAAATGTCAGGTTATCTGTATAACATACAACAAAGAAGGCAGTAGAAAATCAAGGTATTATAGTGGATGTTAAGGTGGCCTGCTGTGTTACGGATACACTACACTATGCTACTATAGTTCACAAAAAGCACTTATGGGAGAGCTAGTACTGTACATCTAGGGGGTGATTTATCAACGGCCAAGTTTGATTTTTCTCTCGATTTGAGCTTTTTTTAACTAAAAAACTCAAATTCAATATATGGTTCGACAACTCGAATGTCTAGTATATATTAACGTTGTCATGAGAAAAGAGAAACCATGTTCTCATACTCAAACTTTTCAAGTTTTTCAAGATTCTAGAGCTTGTAAACTTGAAAAATAAGCCCTCTAGAATTGACTAACTTACCAGATTGAATTAAAAATATTCATACATGTTTCCAGTTTTAGCAGTATCCGGTATGAGAAAAGAGGAGACACCAATCATTTTTGAAGGTTAAAAAGCCACAAAAAAGGTTAAGATTATACCCTGTAACACCACCAGTGGGATGTTTCATCCTGCAACACATGCTGCAACATATTTTGCTGTATAATACTCTTCTAAATGAGTAATTCTACCATTAATCTTGTGAAGGTGAATGGGCATCACATGAAAACCTCCTTAATATGTATATACATTAAGCGAGTGAATACTATTATCAAATCTGTTTAATTTCTGTCAGGTTTAGTGAATGCGCTTGAATGAATTGTATATCTTATAGATTATTTTTTCCATGCTACTTAATGAGTTTATTTGTAGAAAAACAAAAGCATAATCATACTAAGTGGAAATGTAACCTACAGAATATTTAGTGATTCAATACTTATATGACAAAGAAGGTTTACAAATACTGAAATCATTCCAAAAGATTATCTGGTCTGCAGAATGTTTAGTTGCTAAATTAGGTACTTATTGGAGGATTAGGTTATCTAACTGCTGGCCTCTCTATTTAGCTACATAAAATACGATGACCTCTGCTAGAAAGCAAAACAGAAATGTAAGATTTCATGATTGTGCTATCTTCTAGGTTTACACCAGATAGATATAGGAACACAGGTACACAGAAAAGAAATTACTAACGTGCTTGTACTATGATGACTGAATTTTTATGTGCCTTTTCTCACAAAGCATGAATGACCTTGAACTCATGGTATGGAAACTAATATTTGAAGATTTGGGGTGTTGAATAAAAAAATCCCCTGGCTTAAAAAACAATATGGCCTTTGTGACCTTCCCTGAGAAAACAGTATTACTAGTTTTATTTTGCTAAAACCACAAAGAAATCTTGAAGCGCATTAAATATGACATCGAAAAAAGACCTTAATAAGCTGAGAACATAATATAAGGACTGGAGATGAGAACAGTTTTTCTGTCTTGCCCCCGAAACAATAGCACACAGTAGGAAAGAATGCTAAAACATTAAAACACATTTCCATTTATAATACTAACTGAAATCTTTTACATAGAATTTCCATAGTAATAAGCAATAGGATATTTGGGATTCCTCTGGCACAGAAGCTATAAAGGGCACAAAGGTTTAATATGTATATTGGGTTGTTACATTTAATAGTAAATAAGTTTATTTTAGAATCTACGATCATTAAGGTGACTTCTTTTTAATTAAAAAAAGTTGGTGCATTTAAGGAAATTTTAGCTTATCAACAAACGCTGCGCTAGATTAGTTATTACATTTTAAAGCAAATTTATAGATTTTGCAGGATATAGTATTAGTTGTGTCACTGTATATGCAGGGCATTTGTTTGCACCCTTTTGAATACATTTAGAATTTTGTCTGAGGTTTTTATGAAAGTTACATTAAGACACTCCCTTCTCTTGCCCCTGCCGGTTGTCATTACGCAGTGGAGGCAATGATTCCCTCCCCTCACTAACAATGTACCTTGAGACTGCCCCTGTATTTTAATGGTTATTTCTAGTATATTGTATCACAAGCTTTTGATAAGGCCCAGCACTCCAACTATTATTTCAGTCATAAAAAAACCACTGAATAGCAGAAAGGAAGATGTCCAAGTCAAATCTTCATAAAACCAATGTAACTATACCTTAAAATTAATAACTTTTTATTCGCAATTTTATGTTATGAAGATGGCTGATGAGTGAGTGGGTGAGTATTGGGTCTTGGGTAGGCTATGTAATAGTGCCTACTCTATATTCTAGGGTGCTATTATGGCCTTGATTTCATTTCAGCTGTGACAGGTGGTTTCCTTTAACTTCAATGGGAGGTGGCAGAGGGGGTTTCAGATTTTTTTTAACAGCATATTTCCTTGTGTAGTCTTGGAATCAAAGCAGTATTTTCAGAAGACACAAAGCAGAGTCAATTACCATTAATTTGACAAGCTTATTTACATTTATTTGCATTCACTAGACTTCTGCCTGGGGAGTTATCTGCCTAATTATCTATAAAAGTTGCAATAAGAACTTCAAATGATGCTTCAACTGTAGACTATATGCAAATAAATGTACATTTTTAAAATGTATACAATCTTATATATATGAGAAAAAACAAGGTTTTGGGGGATTTTGGGGTCTCACAAGAAAACCTTTTAATCACTGGAGAAAGTTGAAATACGTTTAGTCTTGTTGTACACTGTCTACTTCCACTATTGTACATTTATATGCTGCTTTAGAATTAGTCTCTTCTGAAGGTTGTGAACAGGTTCTATTTTTTTTAGCATATGTTTACCTTGGATCTGTTTTCCACCCCTTTCTAACTAATAATCCATGTATTAGTACAATTTATTCCCACTATTCAAAAATCTTAACATTTCTTTCTAAACTAAAAACACACAAAAAATCCAATATTCCATTCAATTAAATAAACTACACTGTACATGTAAAACATTTTCTGTAAAGCATAAGCTCTGGGTACAATTACAATGTGCTTTTGTACTTGTAAGCGCACCTTAAATCAGCCAATGGAAGCTTAGATAGTCATGGCATGGTCAAAACTTAACTGCATAACAAAATTAACAGTAGGTAGGGGATCCAAAGTATTAATTCACCTTAAAGCTCAGAAGTCCTAGCTGTGGAGAGATATTTACCCAGCTGGTCAGGCATCTTGTGTCTAGTTCCTGTCCATAGGTCATATAAAAAGAGAGACCACATGGTCTTACTCTTTGGTCTCCACCTGGTATCAGTGGTGGATGTGAGCCTGGATAAGCCCCCAATACAAAGCTTGGGAGACTAAGGCAAGGTGCCCATCTGTCCCCATTTCATAGAGACAGGTCCCGAGCATTCTGGGAAACAGGTCCCATACCTGTACCTTTATACTGCTCATCTCTGGACTCCTCTTCCATGTAACTGTGGATTGTAGGTAACTATAACATTCTTTTCTTCTCTATTTCTCTCATCATATTCTGACATATATTACTAATAATTGTGATGCTCATTTATCCTGGTTTGCACAGCATGACAGCTTTACCCTTTGCAAATTGAAACCATGCAGATTATTTTAACATTTATCAATGTATGGGTACTGTTCATTGTTGTGATTTTATTGCTCACGTGCAAGACGCTGTTGCTTGAACTCAGGAATCAATATAGTTGCTACGGTATTTGAAATTTGTCAACGCAAGAACATTTATTTGATATAATTATTATTAGGTCAAGGTGCAGAGAACATCGTGTTACCTGTTATAGAACCAAGCAGCAGATTTGTGCTATTTAGAAATCAATTACAATATTCTGTCACAACAAACAAAGGAAAAAACATAAACATTGGTTTTACATACCCTCAGGGGACATTTCAGGAACAGTAGCAAAATAAGGTTCATTGATAAACTTTGGTTCGTTGTCATTAATATCTTGAACTTTGACAATAAACTCAGATTCTGCTTCAACAGGAACACCAGTCACAGTGTTTATAGCCTGAGCTCTTAGAGTATATGATGATTTTTCTTCTCGGTCAAGTTTTTTTAGAAGATAAATTTTTCCTGTTCTTTCATCTATAGTGAAAATAGTTTTTGCTCCATCTCCTAATAAAATGTACTTAAAAGATCCATCTTGCTTGTCCAAATCAGATTTAAGCTGTTGAGAAAGCAAAGAAAAACATTAATAAAAAGATCACAGCATCAAAAGTAGCTTATCATTTGCCACTTCATTTTTCTCTGTTGTGTTTCAGAAGCTAAAATCTCTCTAAAACAAACAAACAAAAAATGTCTTTTATGGGATACATGTCTGTGTGTTAGTGTTTGGGAAAATAATAAAACTCAGGTATTAAAAGCAGCAATTCCTGTGCCAGTTGCTTTTGGCCTTGGGTATGAATTATTCTTTAATCCTTTAGGGACTGAAACTAGGTTTTAAGTGCACTAAAGTTCTGCAAAGAGAATGATATGTTTAATGCAAAGTTTAATAGTATTGGTAGAAAACAAATGTAACATTCCATCTAATGTCTTCTGTCTTTCTTAAAGGAAAACAAATGAATCATTTTTATAAAAATATACTTTTTTAGTACTATGGGCCATTGGGTAATCCTAAATAGAAAATTGTCATTTTACGAATTAAGGGCCGCCTCCTGGGATCATAGGATTCACAGTGCACACAAACAAGCCAAGGCACACATACATGCTAGGCCCCCTGTCTTTTGCTGCCACAATACTTACTGTTACAGTTAGAGCTGCATTACTTTTGGTCATGTGATCTCTGAGGGAGCACATAGCCCATCACAAAATGGTGGCTCAATATATATATTACAATTTGTTGAGATTCTTCAATAGCTTACTTAAAGTAATATAAGCTCTCTGTTGCTTAAGTATTCAATCTGGGGGTTATAGTTTCCTTTAAATCATTTTTTAAAACTGTACATAGAGCAGGGCCAGAAATAGGGGTAGGCAGACGAGGCACCTGCCTAGGGCACAACGATTGGGGGGCACCAGGTAGGAACCTCTCCTGCCTACTCCTAGGAAGGTACTTTCTTAGTATTCTGCCACTTCACCTTCGGATATGTTTATTACTGTACCTGCATCTCCCAGGATACACATCTCAGCTGTTAGCAGCCTGGGACAGTCTGACAAATAGTGTTGCCACCAGGGATGGGCCAAGCCAACCAGGCTCCCTTGTCATTGCCCCTGCCGGTTGTCATTACGGGAGGAGGGGCGAGGTGGCTGACCGGGTTGCCTAGGGTGCACGGTCGGCTTGGCCCACCACTGACACAGAGCAATGGGTGAGAAATGTATAAATGTGCATACAATATTTTTATGCTCTTAACTTGTCTGTGTAAGTAGCATAGAGCACAGTACTTAACAAAACAGAATCCATGGTAAAAGCCAACTGGAAATTATAGAGGATCTCAGTGGTCAGTTTGCACAATTGAGTGGCTGGGCAACAGATAATCTGCTAAAAAACATATTCTTTTGGGTACATTCATCAAAGTACAGGTCTGAATACAAAAAAATCATGCACCGAAGGATCAAAGTCAGTTTTCCTGCAGTTTACGATCTTTCAGATACGAAAAAATCGTACTTTTCGGACATTATGCGATAAGATACGATTTTTTCATATTTCAAGATACAAATTTTTTGTATTTAATGCAATTTTTTTGTATCACACTTTTTAAAGGTACAAAAATCCTACTTTAATAAATGGGCCCCTGAGTGTAAGCAGGCACAAATGTAAAAGAGTACCATATACCATATTTTAAGGATGCCCCCCATGATGCAGATAATACGTGGTTGGTTTACCTTTTCTCTCCTAAATGTTTTTAAATGATTTGCTATTTTTCATCCCTCTATATAGTTGCTTATGACACATATGGCACAAAACAATTGAAGATTAAAAAACAAACACAGATGCTTTTTGACACACATGTTAAATTAAAATATAGTTTTCATTAGGTGAACTGGCAGCTAGGCTTGGATTAGTGGTATGAAATTGTATAGCAAAATGTTTGCCAAGTGAAATACACAATGTATTTCAATCATTTCACTCATGACATAAACCCTAGTTTTGGGAAATTTTCAGTTTGACAACATTCAGGCACCATAATTGGAAGCACATTTTATAAGAATGTTGATGGAGCATAAGCATTGTATGCACTAAGCATGTAGTCACTGCTTATAGTACATTCTAAAATGTGCTTTTCATCCTCCACACTGTTTTTGAATGCTATATTCTATTATACAGTATATGTGCTGGGTTCATTTGGAAGGGTTGAGCTTGGTGGACTCTTTTATCAATCTAAATAAACTATGTAACTAATTACTTTTATGTTTTTCTTTTCTTTTTCGAGACAAAGTTGTAAAAGTCGTACAATAAAATTGCATAATTAAAAAAAGTTAGCCTTAATTTAGATGATACTTTTAATAAAAATTACCCTTTTTATTATATATATATATATATCTGCACAAACTTGGGCACAAAGAAGGGTTTAGCCTTGCAGTCTTATAGTAACCTAGTGTACACGCTTAAACCTAGTGTACACGTTAAATTAAAACTTCTCTTATACATCTTAATGTTTTGCTTGGTTTTGAGGTTTGACTAAACTTGGATGGATGGTGGGACCTAAGTGTGTAATACTAGTGATGAGCGAATCTGTCCCGTTTCGTTTCGCCATAAAATTTGCAAAACAGCAAGAAAATTCACAAAATGGTGAAAAATTTGCATTTGTCGCACGATTTTTTCATCGTCCGCATCTTTTTTGTCACCTACTTCTATATTTTTGTCAGCTGCTCTTTTTTGCCGCAACCGTGCTCAATTTTGATGCGACTGCGTTCAATTTGACGAGTGACAAAAAAAAATCAGCACAAATTTTTCTGGAAGTTTTGCGAAACAATTCGCCAATGGTGAAATGCGGAAATTCGCTGCAAATCCACGCCTGGCGAAAAAATTTGCTCATCACTATGTAATACGTTACATGGAGAACAAACAAGTGCAAACATGCCCTTGCTATGGTATTTTGATACATCTAGTTTGGTTCCTTTAATGTACTTTAGGGTTTTTTTTTATCTTAATAGACACTGAGCCTTTCATTTTTCCTTTTGTGTTGTATCTCTTACAAATCTTGCATATTGCTTTTTTTTATCTATGCTGTGTTTTTAACTGTGACTATCACATTTTATGCAACATTTTTCTATAGAAATATCTATATTTTCACATTATTATGCCGTCAGTTTCCAGATATGCTAATAACAGCAAGCTGATCACTTGCTCACATATGGTTTCTTAGCAACTAATTACACACTTTTTGGCACCATTTTCTGGGGGACGGGTATAAGGTTTGGTGGTTTTCACTCTGTTGTTACAAAGGTCTAAAGGGAGGCTGAAACATTGGAATAACAAATAAACTTTATTTCTTTTTCACCATTCTTTTAAGTACTGTATATACTGTATATATATACTGTATATATATATATACATACAGTATATATATATATATTGCTATTACAGCAGTTAACTGCCATTACACATTGCAGTAATGCAATGTATTTTTATGTCACTGACACCTGATCCTGTATTATGTTCAACTGTAATACAGTGTACAATACAATCATGGGATACTAAGCCACTTCTGAAATGTCCAAGTATATACTGAAAAGGAGATCTGATACCTGAAGCAATTGCAGTCTAAATGTATATGAAGAGAAACAACACAGTCATTGTCTCTTTAATACAGATCTTAAAACATCAGTTAATTAATTGTTAGAACTATACCCTATGGGTTCCATTAACTGTTCCACTTAATAAAATGTAACCCTAGTTAATTCAAGACTCGTAAACTGGGCAGTATAATAGCAGTTCCCCCTTTCAGCATTTTTGTAAACACAAGCACAACACAACCAAAATAATGGCAAGTCTAATTTTGTATTAAATAATTATCTTATTATGTCTCTTTGATGGTGTTAACTATTAACACCTCATAGCAGTTCTTAAATACTAACATATGTGCAATTAAATGTTACATATAATCACTGATTAATAAAGAATTTTGCATTTACATTATATTATTATATTTTTTCTTTATTTTTCATTTTTTAGTTTATATATACATATATATCAGACGTCTAAGGATGTGCGTTGTCGCGACACAAGTAATACCTCAAGCTGTGTTTTTTAGATAATCAAATAAAGGTTGATCGATATTAATACTAAGGGGCACATTTACTTACCCACGAACGGGCCGAATGCGTCCGATTGCGTTTTTTTCGTAATGATCGTATTTGGCGATTTTTCGGAAAATTGTCACAACTTTTTCATTGCCATTCCGAATGTTGCGCAAAATTTGGCGTTTTTTCGTAGCGTTACTATTTGCGCGAAAAGTCACAACTTTTTCGTAGCCTTCGCACTGAGTACGAAAGATTCGGATTCATTCAAGCTTCAGTATGGTGACTTTTCTTGGGCCAGGTTGGAGCTGCACGGTGCCATTGAGTCCTATGGGAGGCTTCCAAAATCATGCTAAATCTGAAAGTTTCGCCCGCCGCTTACGAGCGCTCAATACAAAAAAGTCGCGACAAGATACGAGCGCATTGTAATGGCTACGAAAAACTCAAATCGTATTCGTAACGAAAAAGTCACGACAATTTCCGAAAAGTCGTAAAGGCGTCGAAAAAATCGCAAAAAATACGAAAAAGTCGCAAAATGTTCGTTTTCCAATCGGAATTTTTCCAATTCGGATTCGGATTCGTGGTTTAGTAAATGTGCCCCTAACTGTTGCTGCTTTTTATGCTGAACTGAAGTGCACTGCTAATGTGTGAAGTTTTGTGACGAAATTTGTCCCCTGGCTACGGACTCGGGGCAGGAGAACCTGGAGCAACAGGACCATTTGGTAAGAATAATGCTTTCTTGTTTGGAACTGTGTTCTCCCTGGCTGTGGGTTTTTTCACCTGAGAGCAGGGTCCGGGGCAGGTTGCACAAGAGGATTTGATCGGTGAGCAGTTTTTGTGTGGGGGAAACTGTATTGCTTTTTCCAGTATTTTTAAACTAATTTCCATGTTTCCATGTTTCTACTACTTCCATGTCATCTACTACTTCATGGTAAATATGAAGGTTGCTAGGTAACATTATTATTTTAGGAAACCTTATTTTAATGTAAATATTGATATTCAAAGCAGTATACTTTACCTGACCAATGTATAAGGGCTCAGTAATTTCCTGTTCCTCCAAAACATAAAATGGGTTCCATAACCAACCTCTTTTAGCTCTCCGATGGTATGAAGTTTGGTCCTTTTGAAAAGTACAGTTTATGACATCCTTACAAAACACATGCAGCGACATGAAGGAAATTTCTCCTATAAGTAACATTAAGGTAGACCATCTCATCATATTGCAAGCTGGGATAGTATCTCCACATTCAGTAATGCTTTCTGTTGTGTGTGTTCTTTCTCTATTAAAAAAACAACATGAATAACAAATTACTTTATTTGCTAAAAAATATTACTAAAAAAAACAAGCTGAATAAATGTCTTCCAATTACAAATAGTTTATACTCTGTTACACTAGTTGCAACATGACATTTGTTTAATGCTGCTTGACATCACTGGTGCCCTAGATTAGACTTAGCCAGGATACGATCTGCAACAAGTGCAATTAATTTGATCTCAGTTGAGTTTGACCAAAGAAATGATTGTCACATATATCCTTGAATACCAGTATGCCATGAATTCTCCAACCATTAGAAAAGTCAGGTCTAAAAAATATTCTAACCAAGTCAATCACAAACATAGCATATATTTATGTATTGCATGTGTATATGACATACTGTGCATAGTAGCATAATAACACAGCAAGTTTGGTTGAAAAAGGACACATGACCATCAAGTTTAACTTTAAGTCTATATAAAACCTGACTAACTGCTAGTTGAGGAAGGCCCACACAGCACTGGCCCCTAAGCTCGGAAACTGACAGCAGCGTAGAGAATATGGAGTTAATCAGCAGAAAAGAAGATGGTGAGCTACTAGGGGCATCTTTGGAGGCAAAGACATTCCCTGCTAAGGGGTTATGGTCGATTTGGGCTGGTACAGAAGCCTAAAACATAATGAATAAGATTTCTGCCCTATCTCTTTAGTAAGGTTTAGTTCTCCTTAAAGATTATTATACAATATGGTAGTATTATACGCTTTATATATTTATACATAGTTAAAGGAGAAGGAAAGTCATTTTGGCATTTTACTGCCAATAGATTCGCCACATTAATGCCACCTAGAACAATATATTTATTATGCAGAAAGCATTATCATACCGGAGTAAATAGCTCTAGAAACTTTCTCATTTTCTTAAAAAACAGCTGCCATTTTAAGTAGCTTCCTGCTGCAGCTCTAGCCATTATTGCTGAGATCACACATTCCTAACGGAGGGGCGAGGGGCTTCTTAGCAATCTTGTGGGAGGAGGGAGCAGGAGAGGGGAGAGAGCTCTGGCCCCAGGAATGAAGGATTTTTCTGAGAGGAAGTTAGATACCTGAACAACATGTTTACAAAAAAGGAGACAAGAAATCCTGTGTGTTTTTGATAGAGGACTCAGTGCAGCTTTTCTGTGAGTGCTTATGGTCGTATTTACATAGACCTTTCTGATAAACCTTACTTAGTGTTGTCTTGCCTTCTCCTTTAAGTGTCTCTTCTTCTGCATAAACAACCCCAACCTGGGCAGTCTTTCCTCATAACTGCAACTTTACATGCCCTTTACCAACTTAGTTGCCCTTCTTTGGACCCTTTCTAATTCAATACTATCCCATTTGAGCTTCTAGATGGGGCCTTACCAGTGCTCTGTAAAGTAGAAAAATAACCCCCTCCTCAAACTAATCTATGACCCTTTTAATACAGCTCAAACCCCTGCAGCAGCTCACTGACATTGCTTGCTACAGCCAAGTTTATTATCTACAAGGACTCCAATGTCCTTCTCCCTTATGGATTTGCCTAGTGCAGTCCCATTAAGGGTATACGGGGCTTGCATATTTTTACTTCCCAGGTGCATGACCTTACATTTATCAATATTGAATCTCATCTGCCACTTAGCTGCCCAGATTGCCAGTTCTGCTGGCTGTCCTGGTTCAAGGATATCACATCCTGGATGGAATTAATTGGCCTGCAGAGTTTTGTGTCATCTGCAAATACTGATACATTACTTATAATACCCTCCTCTTAGTCATGAATAAATAAGTTAAATAATAGTGGCCCCAGTACAGAACCCTGAAGGACCCCACAGAGAACCTTACTACAAGTAGAGAATGTACCATTAACAACCACCCTCTGTACTGGATCCTGTAGCCAATTTCCTATCCATGTGCAAACAACAGACCTTTTCTTAGAAAGCAATCATTAGTGGGGCACTGTATAACGCAAAACCCAAATAGATTACATCTACTGCAACCCCCTGTACACAATAATTATATTTTCAAGGCCAGCAGAGCAAAAAACATGTGTTGAAAGAGTTAAATATGGTAATTGTCTAAATATATTTTTATTGCATTGGTCTAAAATACTCTGCAGAGAAAAATCCACCGCTTCCCATTTTTATAGGACATTGTTAAATTGCACTGCATAATAGCTGCATTCTATTCTACTACCAGCAATCCATTACTTATTCCTATCAGTAAAATTAGCATTGCCCTCAACAAAAAAGCCTAAATGCCACTGATTTTATTTTAATATTGATAGTGCAGAGCGTATAAAGTATACTCACGAAACACATCAGAACCAGAAAAACTTTATTTTAATTCCCAATATCATTGTTTCAGCCACAAATGTTTACCGAGTACATTATCTGTGTAAACAGCTGTGTACCTTTATGATGACTTAATAAGGATTCTGAAATTCTATTCCCTCTTGGGCCATTCTTATCATCTTACTGCTTTATTCTCTTTGCACACATAGATGCAAGTCTGATATATACACTTCTATCAGTATATATTCCATTAAATATGCTGTTACAATATATATTAAAGTCTGACCTTTCTGACCTTCTAAAAAGTCCAAATCCACAAGCAACTTATTAAACATAAGGCCACTTTATCTAACTTTGCCATCTTGGGTAAGCTGTGTTGGAGATAAGAGCTGTGTTTAATATTTTATGAGAACATATATGATTCTGTGAATAAAGCTGGAATGAAAAAGGGACATGTGTTTTGGTGTAACTATAATTACAAAACACTTCTCTGAAGAACAGATTTCATGGCCACAATTAACAAACATACATAAAATGTTGCATATATCCTACAAAATAAAAGTCACTGTATTGTGGATTTTTTTTTTGTGTAACACTAGTTATAGGCTAAAAGTCACCATCCCCCATATGTGATAAAAGGCACTAAATTTGCCCAGGAGCAGTACACCGACGCAACCAATAAGATTTCTGCTTTTAAACAGGTCAGCCAGTAAATGCTACCTGCTGATTGGTTGCTATGGGTTACTGCTCCTAGGCCAACCTAGTGCCTGTTATAACTTCTTTTTAGTACAGCAATGTATGTATAGCTTACAATTCTGCAGCCTGTGATGTTCTAAAATAATCTCCAGTTTGGTTTCTTTTTGTATGTGGGTATGTGTGTTTTTTCCAAATATCAAATGCCTTCACTCAACGATCAGCACTAATATGGAAAGTAAAGATTTGCTTCAGAGGACAAGACAAATGGCTCAGATTCTTGCATTTGGATGCCATAATTGCATTGAAATTGACAGTGGTATATGACCCTGGTTAAATTTGTGTTTTTCATTTGTTTATTTTTAACCGGTTTCGTTAAACTGTTTAGTATTTTACCTCCCCATCCATCAGTCAAAAGGTTTGGATAAGAACCTGCACAGAATACAGCTACTGTCTGTAGGGCAGTAGGACTCCATCATCATAACTTCATGCCACTATAGGGTGCTGCAGTGGCCCCATGGTAATAAGATAGGTCTAATGAAAGTCTAAGGAACAAGAGTTCTACAGAGCACACAGTTTACATCATGGGAACTGTGAGTGCATATAAAAATATCCTGGCGTAATAGCCTGAAACATAACGATACTGCTTCTTCAGTGCTCTGTTGTAAAAAAATGGAGGGGCAAGATGCTAAAGTGGTTTAAAACATTGGTCTTTCTAATTTTATGTAGGCTGTTTGAGTCCAAATTCTCTTTTGTGCGACTTCTTTTAAACATTGCGCATCTTAAGTTTGGAAATTATGGGGCAAAGGAAAAAAAAAAATAAAGCTGTTAACTTGGTTGTAGATTGCCCGTTGCTTGGCCCAGTCCTATACTACAAGCCACACACCCCCCCCAAAAGAACACATTTTTGAAAAGCACTCAAATTACTTTTCAGTTACCAAAACCACAGTAGTGTTCAGCCCACTCTTAGCCCCTTATCATACACCAACCTTCCATAGGCCAAAGAGTGAAGTCACAGTGAATCCATGCCAGGTGAAAAAATGTGCTCATCCCTATAAATAATAATTTACTCATCCCTATAAATAAAAATATGCTCAGCCCTATAAATAAAAATTTACTCATCCCTTTAAATAAAAATTTGCTCATTCCTATAAATATAATTGTTTTACACTAGACATTTCAGCATTTTGTTTCGCTGAAAAAAACAGGAGTAAAAACACACACTGGCTCCAATGCAAGAAAAAACATCCTGAATATGCTGAAAAAATGGCATTTCACAAATTTTTCATTGGTTTCACAAATTTATATTTCAAATGGCCAGTGATAAGAGAATCTGTCCCGTTTTGCTGAAAAATTAGTGAATCTTTGAAAATGATGTACATCAATATTTTATCGCATGCAAGTTTTAATAATCAGTATATATATTTGTGTACCACAAAATAAGTAAGCTCACATGCAATATCAAAGTTTCTCATTATATGTAACTTCATTTCAATTTATATTATAAATAGTTGCAATACATAAACTCTTTGTGCTGTGCTAATATTAAACACAGATGTAAATTGCAGATATTTATACTCTTGAAGCAACTGACATGATCGATCTCATGTAAATTCAAAAGGCTGGCTAAATTGAACACGTCACTTTTTTATCTTTTTATAAGCAGTGAAAAGGTGCAATAATAATAAACAGACACATGTTTAACCATTTATTTTCCTAAATGGAACGAGTCATTTCAGAGTGGAAAATACTTTTCCAAATCCTCTCATCTGTGATTTGCATCTGGGGGTAATAAATGAGTATGGGTGTGTGATTCCCCTGTTTGTTCCCCTATAATAATGCCACAAAATTATGTTCCTGATATTATGCATCTCCTTTATTCAGTGTTTTTGCAGTCTATTAGATTTTTTGAGAGACAGTGATCTTGCAAGTAAACTAATTTTGTACTGAGTGCATCTCCTTTACTCAGGTGGTGCATCTATCCAAGCACAGTGCTATATTCCACATTTCTACATACTGAGTTCACCCTTAGGTCTAGTGAAGGTTACAGAAGCTTGGGTTGGGAAAAACCCAACCTAAAAAAGCAGTTGAAGCTACTGGTCCATGCTGGCGGTAAGACCCAAAGCATATCTGAATGAATGGAAGATGGCACCCAGGTACGCTGCTGCACTGCTCTGCTTTTTTAGGTTGGGTTTTTCGATAGGGCCAGTTTTTAAAGCCTTTTTTGGGCTCAATCAAGTGTAAGTCATCTTTTTTTATCTTACCTCAAAATAGCACCGACCTCTGTCAGTCAGAAATTAGTTATACACTATACGAGAAGGGAGAGGTTAGGGGGGTCTCTGCAGGTCAGTTAAAGGGGCTTTTTGACCTGGGGGGGTGTAGTTCTCCTTTAAAATAAAAGCCTAGATTTGGATATGAAGGGCAACAGCAATGCTCCAAGCCTTGTGCTGGCCATTACCTACATATAAGGCCTAGTTATACTTTTTATCCATTTGGTAATTATTGGCTACCCTTGTTGTATTTGGTTTGCTTAGAAAGGTATTTTCCATATTACTTCCCAAATGATTAAATATTTGAAGGAGACTGTGAGTCAAAAAATGGCCCTTTTCAACACACATACACAAAAGGTAATAAGTGATTCAGTGGGTCTGCTGGGCCAGGGTAAAACCAGCAACTTTGTGAGAGAAAAAAGCCTAAACAGTTGCTACTTGCCAACAATGACAACCATGTGAGAGACAACGACTGAAAAAGCTTCTGGTAAAACTCAAACATTCCACTCTTATCAGTGTAAAAACATAGATTTATGTGCATTAGTATGGCTTGCACTACACACCTGATCACATACAGCCTCAATGGCCCACATGAAGGGATGACTGAGGCGTTCTTCAGTTCTTATACTAGCCTCTAAATACTTTGCATTTAAACCGTTTGCTACCTGATCACCACACTATCAATAAAAACAAAAAACTATCCTGGAAAAAAAAAATAAAACAAAATGTAACAAAATGATGTATTATTCTTTTACTATTAAATCCATATAAATTCTAATGAGAAAAGTAATAGTTGCATGGCAAAGCAAGTGATCAGATAATAATAATAATAACCATACTGCTACTTGTGATATAAAGTATAAACAAATGCTAAAAGTATAAAGTAATTATACAATTTACGGGAATGTTTTTATTTGCTACTCTATCAGTAACTGATCTATACATTTTCACTTTATCCCATTTTTAAATTTGAACTCCTATAAAATAAGCCATTTTCCATATAAAAAAAAATCATTAAACACAGATTTACACATGAAGATCAACAATATTTTATAAACTGCTGTTTGTTGGCAAGCTTTCTATGTAAAGCTAAAGTACAGCTGTGTTAATCTTACAGCATGCATCTTAAAACCTTTAAATCCGGTAAATCAAATTGCAGCAGTTTTGTACAAAATTATGGATTTTTTAAAAGTACAACAGCAAATTTACACAATATACACAAGTATTTGTCATGTACTTACAGTCTTTGAGGTTCCCTTATATGCGTACGTTTTAAATATCTGAAAAAAACATATCCTTTAGTTCAGAGAGCATAAAATCCCTGGGAATGCTTGACACACTGTGATTTCTTTAAAGGAACACAGCATAATGCATTCAGTTTTACAAAACTCATAGTATTCCGCTGCATGCTATTTTGGGTACATTGGGTGGTAAACACCGAACACAGGATCATTTGTGTATAATATAATAAGGCTTCATTGAGGCCTTTCATTCAGCCCACTAGATTAAAATGCATCAAGCTCCAGCAAAGTATAAGGAGAGGAAAGCGCTCATTGGTATAATATGCATGCTGTGGAAGTTACATTCTCTGGAGAAATGAAGTTGCCCTCTGTGTAACTCTTGTCACAAAACTATTTGACCTGTTTTGTGTAGCAGCAATTAAATTACTGCAAATAACCAGAACACTGGGATCACTGTTGTGAAAAAGTACATTACATCATCAAATAATTAGGATGAGCTGGAAAAGAATATTTTCTTGTTCCATTTGTATGTTGCACAACACATTTCCACTTATATTTGGAAACTTTCCTGTTAGGTTCTTTATATATATATATATATATATATATATATATGTGTGTGTATGCGTGTATATATATATATATACATATATACAGCAGAATGCCGGCACTTATGACACCATGTAGTACATATGCCTGGGTTCAGTCCTCAAGTTAATCCGACAGACATTCTCCATGGCAGAAACCGCTCACACAGGAACAATAAAGATTATTTTATTGAAACAGAAAAACTGTATCGGCTATTACACCAGCCTTTCTCAAAGTAAGAATGTCAATGAGAAACGTCAGTTTCTCTGGTTCAATAAAATACTCTTTATTGTTTATAAGTCCTGTGTGTGCGGTTCCTGCCTTAGAGAATATATATATTTTACCTTGCAATCAGGGACTACAGACTAACTTAAGGAAAGACTTTAAGTTAGTTTAAAGACTTGAAACACATAGAATTAGGAGTGACAAAAATCTATATTATGTAGTGATGAGCAAAATTTTTTGTCAGGCATAGATTCGCAGAGAATTTCCATGTTTTGGCATTGGTGGAATTTTCACGCGGAACATCTGGAGACAGGCCTGGATTTTTGGTGAGGCCACGAAGGCCCGGGACTAGGGCGGCAGAAATGTAGGGGTGGCATGCCGCCCAGCCACAATGTGATGTTGCTCATACGGAGCAATGGGGACCGGACGTGCAGAAACTTTAGCGCATCCTCTTCCCACTGCTCCGTATGCGACCGAAGCTGCGCACATGCGCATGGGAGGGGGGTCCAGCGTGAGGTGGGTGGGCAGCAAAAGGGAGTGACCTCGCGGCACCCCATTCTCAAAATCCGTCCCTGTCTGAAGAAATTCCCCACAGAAAAAAATGTTGCGTGACACGAGACAGATTCGCTCATCTCTTTCATTCATGTCTTCTTGTTGCCTAAAAATCAACATGGACAAAACTGAGCTGGTCATCTTCCAACTTTGTTCCCCTGCCTGACATCACTGTCTGAATGAAAAATAATAATATAACCCCAATTGCACAAGTTCGCTGTCTAGGAGTCACATTAGATTCTGTTCTCTCATTCATTCCCCACATTCAAACACTTTCTAAATCCTGTTGGTTTCACCTCAAAAACATCACTTGCTTTCAACCTTTCCTCATAAGACGAAGAACAATGTGGGCTCCCCCTGTCTAAACTGACCTCACTCCAATCCATCATGAACAGTGCCACCAGACGCACCCCTCTATATAACCACCCTAATCCCTAAGTACATCCCCAAACGTAACCTTTGCTCTGCCCATGACCTGCTTCTCTCCTCCTCACTCATTACCTCCTTTCACTTTCACATCCAGGACTTCTCACATGCTGCACCCATCCTCTGGAATGTTCTGCCCCATCCAATTAGACATTGCCATGGTTTTCATCATGGCATTGAGAAAGGTCCCGACGGGGACCGAAACGTAACGTTGGCTGTTCATGTATTTTTCAATATATAATTGATTGTTTGCATAGATCCGGTGTTGCTGGTCTTTTTTTCAATATTTAAACTCTTTTACCGTGCACCTGGGACAAGGATTGAAGCGGTGTACCACCCTTGGTTCGATATATATATATATATGTTCTTAAACTATATTAGTCATGCAATCTTCTTAGTGCAAACAATGGTAGTTAGAAATATGACCTTTCAGTAAAGTATTTTGGAGAGGGTAGAGTTAGTCTGAACAAAGAATATTTTAATGCATTCAAAACCAAAGGCAAATCTTAATTACAACACATGATTTTGTTGGTGGTTTAATGCATACAGAAGCCATTTGACATCTTATGACCAGAGTAACTGTTGGCAAAATTTGAGTATTTATAGCCATTAAACTGAGGCTCAATTACTGACTGTAGGAATGCTAAAGTTCACAGTATTAAATGTACAGTATATTGTTCTCAGTAAGGCCTCTATCACAGATAACTTGACAGGAAACAAGGGTGTCTTAGCCTCCAAACTTGCTGAAGGTCTTTGAATCTACATGACTCTGCCTTAAGAAACCCTAAATCTAGTACAATTGAATTAGCTTGCAGAGATGTGGAAACCAATTCCTCCTTACCTAACATAAAAATACTGCAACATCCCCTACTTTGGTCTGTCTGATTTTTTTTAAGGATATTTGAAGAAACAACCTATATCATTAGCGACATCTTATAAGTAAATATATGTTGATTTGGACACCTACATGTTGGGCCAAACGTGGATGATCCAAACCATTGACTCTCATGCTGGTCTTGCATCATTCTGCTGGACTGCACACAATAGCCATTGTTCTTCAGACACCTAAATAAGACAAACAGATATGGGTGGGGGCAGGAGACATTTTGGCCTCATACACATGCTGAGGGGCAGCAAATTAGGTCATGAAAGGGCAACGTATGTTCCAAAATTGTGATATGGGTACCTTAACTCTCACATAAAAGCAGCTGCACTAATAGATGCTAGCAATATTTTTATTTATCTAAACTTGGCATAGCAGTATACAATGCAGCAATAAAGTTATGCTGTTTTATTTTCTTTTTTGGAAAAAATAAGCCTAAAGTGGTTCACTCATCTCTGTCTGTGCTGCATCTTTTTATCTGCTTGTTGAATGTTACTGAAAACAGTATAAAAGTGTCTAAATAGCATATTGCCAGGTCTAATTTGCAAAGAGGCATTTCCCCTTAATGTATATGTGTTTTTGAGTGTTTTGTGTGTAGTAGCAAACTACTCTTTGATATCAACGATTTGGTCAGAGTGCCCTCTAGCTTATAACAAGGTTGTTATCACACACAAACACACACGCTGCGGTCCATTATATTAGCAGCCTATTATCTTGCCTGTATGTGTTTTGAATATGGGCAGAAACCTGAGTTCCAAGATGAAACCTACACATTCATAAGGAGACCTTCTTGGAGGTCCAGGTCATAGCCTTTTTAGTGCCGAATACTAATTTGACTTTCTGATGATGGAACATTTAAACAAAATACTTGAAACTTTTTTCTATCATGTCTAGGACATTTTTGAATGTCTATGGCAGCTACGACTATATTTAGATAATTTATTTACATAATTTTATCATGAGGTAAATTAATAATTGACATACAAACTATCCAAAAAGTGGCAGTAGCTTTGATAAGGTCAGTAAAGAGAAAAAAACACCAAAGAAATGTAATATAGGCTGGATGGTTTTCCACAAGGACTCTTCTAATAAGATGAATCAGTCAGCATAATGCCCTATTATGAGGAAACTATTAGAAGAGAAGTGATACACTGACGTGGCATACATATATATGCACATATATTATTCCTTGACCTATACTGCTGTAAATCAGGTTCATGCGTATTTCAACAATAATGTCCACAACAACTGAAGAATAAAATATGTAATGCACATCACATCGAGAATAATGTGGCTACATATTTTATTTACACATTAAATAGCAGTAGGTAGTTTGAATAAATATTTTAATAGTATATGTTTTACTTTGTCATTTTTATACATGCATGGGGGAACAAATTTCCTTATACTTATGCGGGAATAATGATTGCCTTTTTGGTAAACAACAGCAGTACTGTCTTGCTTTATAGCAGGCAGTGTAAATATGCTTTCAAAATCAGTGTCCCTCAAGACAAAATCAAAGTAAAATACCCATTATGAGAAATTACCATTACAATTTACTACACTAATTCTTGGAGATGCCTGTGATTTAAAAATAATTCAGCTATTTCCCATAGACGGACACATGCCCCTATATGTAATAAAAGGCACTAGTTTTACCAGTAGCAATAACCCATAACAACCAATAAGATGTGTGCTTTTAAGCAGATGACCAGTAAATTCTGCCTGCTAATTAGTTGCTATGGGTTTCTGGGTAAACTTATTGCCTTTTATTACATAACCCCACGGTTTTACTGATTTAATAAACATCAAATATATATTGGGAGATGCAAAATTGCTTTTGCCAAAGATTAGTTGGCAACTTGACCAAATGGCCATATTAGGCCAATGGCATATGGAATGATTTGGGGCAAATGCAAGTTATCCAAACGTGTGGTACTTTAATACATCAAAACACCCTTCTTTGACTATTGGAAGTTTTTTGATGCAACAGCCATAGAAAGCTAAATAGATATGTTTTTTTGTCCTATGTGTATATGCTGATCCAAACTCACCAAACAAAGGGCCTTCACACTGTGTTGCTGTGTGTGCTAAAAAGCGTGACAGAGTGTAAATAGGTTTAGCAGAAAGCCTGTTATTTAAAATAACCAGTTTAGGCCATCCACTTCTTTTTATGTTAGCCAAATGCGAACCTTGGCAGAACTAGACATTATTTAATCAGTTTGTCTCTTTATCCTTTCCTTAATGGGTATACAATGCAATCTCACTAAATGAATTTACTTAAAAAATATCTTTCAACAAAAAACCTTATTCTATAAGTGACAGTATGATGAAGAAATCATACAGACCTCCAATTCCGAGCTTAATAATTACATAACTGACAAGCTTTTTTCATTGCTTTTGTGAATAAAGTCATTGGTTGTTCAAAAGGGTTGTTTTCCAAACAAGACTCCATCATATTTACTGTGTATGCACAGTTGTGCTCATAAGCCACAAGGTATGTACCCTTGCAGGACATTGTTTTTGTAATGGATGTTTGCATTGCTGCTTTCTCAAGGCCCAGGGAAATTCTACAGAAATTGCACTTTTAAATTTAGTTCTTCAAATAAGAAAAATCGGTGAAGCGCTGAAATTGTATAACAGCTGTTGGGTACTGTAATGCTTTCCTAGCCCCTGGGAAAAGATTGAAAATTAAATTTAACATTAAATGGTGCATAGAGAATATGAGGACAAAACACAGTGACAGGCTTCAGACAAGATATATATATATTTACATACACACACATATTTATTATAAGTATTGACACTTAATGAAAATGCTCTTGTCCGACAAGAAATATAACAAAATTTTGCAACTGCTAAATATATATACAGTATATATATATATATATATATATCCAACCAAATAATATTTTTAAATTAGCTTTGAATCCTTTCAGTTATATATAACCATTGAATGAAGTTACATGCTATATTGCACTAAGAAGCATAAATGTAATAGCCTTCTTTGGTTAAGAAGAGTCCTAAGTCTATTTTATTAGGGTATGGTTATGTTTCATCATTATGTTTTGCCTCGATTAGTATCTTGATAATAGCAAGCAAAAATACCCCATTCAATAATTATCACAGCGTCACTGTTCTGTCTCTAGCAACAGGGCCATGCACACAGCAGTACATGTGTTCACAAAGTCTTATACAATTTAAAATACTTGTTAACAGTTAACAGCATCCCTTGGGAATGGTCCCTCAGGCTAACAAGATAAAACCTTCTACAGGAGACAAAAAGGTCTTTGTACAAACAAGCATTGATTTACTATGCACCACATAGCTATATGGAGCTTGCTACTGTCCTGAATATGAATTTAAATGAGCTATTTATGCCAAACTGGTAAACAGTAATCATTATAATAGTGGTAAAATAATTCTACTCGCTGATTTCAAAGGTATTATAAATACTTTATAAATGTTCGGCAGAAGAACAGGAAGGACACCCCAAAACACAATGCTAAATAATTGGCATTATGTGTCTGGGGCTGAATTCCCCACTGGGAACTCTGTAAGGGCAATGCATTTCCATTTGCTAACAACACATTTCCAGTCATGGAAATTGGAATAATCACTGGGGTTTTGCATTACACTGCTACCAGCCCTAAATTTCAATGCTTATGGGACAAAAGCTGGATAGATGTTTAATACTGAATCTATGTATACTCTATTACATTCCCACCAATGCCTGAACTGAGAGATTCCTCTTAGCAGTGTCATGAGAGTTACATCTGCATAAAATTCAATCCTCATTACACTATATTGACAGGAATCAAATCAGCAGGTTTCTTGTAGCTGAGTATTAATTCCCTGCAGAATGAAGCTCTTAGCATGGAAGTTCCTTTCCACCAAATGTATCGGGTTATTCTTTTATGCCATTTTATTTCTGTGTATTTTTTTTTGCTTCTACAGATATGAATATACCTGGTGCTGTTAAAAATGTTATTGTTTGACTTTATTACCATGATTTGTTTAAAGTATTTGCCATGGGTTTGTAACACATCTTCCCTAAAGTTTACTAGGGTACATATTAACCATGGTTCACTTTCTTAAACCGTTGGTTTATTCCAAAATATGCCCAGCAACTGATATTTTGTACACTACCTATATATATATATATACAGTATATTATATCTGCAAATTAAACACACTGGGGTTCATTTACATTGTATACATGGGCTTCCCACCTCCCACCCCCCTAACCATCCCCTAACCATCCCCTAACCATCCCCTAACCATCCCCTAACCATCCCCTAACCATCTCCTAACCATCCCCTAACTATCCCCTAACTTGCGCGCTTGTGCCTTTTTGTGCTCTAGCACTTAAGGTGGCCACACACGTGGCGATCTGACGATGTTTCGTGCGACCGTCGGTCGCACGAAACATCGTCAGATCCTCCACACACCGTCAGGGCTGAAACAGCAGATAAGGAGGTAGAAACAATAGGATTTCTACCTCCTTCTGCTGATTCAGTCCTGATGGCAGATTTTGGTCAGGCGCCTTCTATGGCGCCCGATAAAAATCTTTTAACCGGTCTGATCGGCGAGTCGATCGATATCAGCAGCTTCCTGCGATATCGGTCGACTCGCCGACATGCCATACACGCACCGAATATCGTACGAAACGAGGTTTCGTACGTTAGTATCGGTGCGTGTATGGCCAGCTTTAGACTGTAAATGATCCCTACTGTGCAAATAACCCAGCTCACAAAATTATACTTCTTTGAAAGTATGGTTTTTGAAGAATTTAACACAAGTAAACACAGTTTTGCGCACAAAACACCAATGCATACACAGACAGAAGAGATAAATGTAAAGTATGTTTAATAGGGTATGATACAATAAGGTATGATACAATAAGATTATCAATTTGCATTTAAGATTGTACAGGTTATTGCATCTTTGGTGTCACATTTGTTTTTCAGGACCCATTACTTTAGAAGTTACCTTCTACTGCCCGCTTTCAATGTCTCCCAGTGTAGACAGGTCTCTGCAGAGGCCTTCAAGATGGTCTACTGGGTACAGTTGCTTCTTAATATTAAGTGTAATGTCTGCTGGAAGCTCTTTACAGTTGTTATGACTTTCGAAAAAAGTAACATAAATACTTGATCACCTCAATTAGGACACTTTGTATTTTTATAAAAGCAGCTCTGTAACTAACATCTGCCTTGAGAATTTATAAGAGGTCTTTTAATAAGGACAGGGTGCTAATTGCACAAAACAAGTGCAACCCACCATGTTTTTTTGCACTTTGCTCAATGCCCTGCACCTTGGTAGAATATATATATCACAAGCAACTCATCTCCTAGTGTGTCATTGCCCTTTAGGGCTACCTAATAGCCAATCTTAGCCCTTATTTGGCACCTCCATGACCTTGTATAATGCTTATGTTGCTCTCTAAGTATTGTTACATTTGACTGTGGCTCATGAGTAAGAAAGGTTGGGGATCCCTGCTCTACATTCAGTCTATGTTTGAGCAACTGTACTAAAGAGTTAAAGGGCCAACACACTTAGATTTGTCTTGCAGCACATTGCAGAACATGAATAAATATTCTTTGTTATACCTTTATGACCTTTATGGTGGTATAGGTACAAAAAGGTCAAGACCCCTGGCAGCATCATATATTGAAATAGTAGGAGTTTTGTATAAAAGTCCAACAACTGTGTTTTAACATTTGCAAATAATGCTCACTGCTGTGAGCAATGTTTTTCTAAGAATATAAGTACAGCTTTTCTACAGTAATTTGGCAGCACTTTAGCTACTAGCACTAAGGCAAATGCTGTCTCAACACAGTGGAACTGCTGTTTTGAGACTGGTAAGCAGAGATTGGGGAGAATGATTTGGCAAGTTTCAGAATTCTAATGGGGAAATGTAACAAAACAAATACATGCATTGCAAACATTTTTTCCTGAGCGAGAATAATTTTTGCAGCATAATTAATATTAAGTTTTAAGAACTTGCATTCAGTCACATTCACCACTAGCATTCAGTTACACAGCAAAAATATAGTTGCTCCATTATTCTTTGTACAAAAAAACATACTTTAAAAGTCATTTAACAGCAACAAAAAAATCCACATTCAAGCAGGCATTAAAAATGTGTTAAGCACAATTCAAATTTGTAATGTGATAAGTGAGTGATGAACAATATTTTTATTCTGTTGCTTTGTAAATGTTCTATTCCTGAATAAAAAAAATATCTTTAATGCCACTTGTCATTAGATGGTAATGAACCATGATGGTAGGGCTGAGCAGAACTAAAAAGAGCCCTTCTCAAAATTAAGACATGCGGCTAGAGCCATCTTAAAACAGGAGGTATTCACACACAAATCACTGCCTCAAAAAAAAAGTCCACCGGTGCAGTGATCAAATTGCAATTTTGAGCACAATTGCCATGTTTTTCCCCACAATGCCATGTTTTTCCCAAACGAATGATGCTTTGGACGCAAATGAACCGCAGCAATTACACAGGGTGCTAAGGAATACCCTGTGTCAACAGGCTCAGCAGTGCTCAATTTGGAATGGGAGGCAGGAAGGACTGAACAGCGCTAAACACAACTATAGGGAAGTGCAATGAGTGCATTGGGCACAAGTACCCAAGTACTGCGGAACAATCTGCACTTGTGGACATATGTGAGCCCTTCTGTCTACAAGTATGGATATATGGTTCTGAATTAGACTGAATCTGTCCTGTTAAACCAGCAATTCTGGATGTATAGTTGGTCAAAGAGATGTTAACGAGTCATTTGCATGTCTCCCCCTATAAGGTTTAGAGCCTCACATTTTCAGTTTTAAGGTAGTGCCATGTGTGTAGCGTAAGGAATATGAATGCCGTCTTACTGCATAGATGCTAATGAGTATTGGGGAATGGTGTTATCTTGCTATTATCATTTTTAAACTATGATGCTCAATTCAAGTAGCTATGTTCTTACCAGGGGGATCATACTGGTACGTCTGTCTGGTTTTTGGGGAATTGTTTGCCATTTTTAAACTTTACTGTCTAATAAAAAATATTTTTACTTTCACTTTACCAATCTGTAGTAAATTTACTTCACTAATGTTCTTTCCTCTTGCTTGGTCTTTATTCTAAGGGGGAGATTTACTAATCCACAAAAGGTCCGAAGGCGTCCGAATGCGTTTTTTCGTAATGATCGGTATTTTTGCGACTTTTTTGTCGCTGTTGCGACTTTTTCGTATGTCCCGCGACTTTTTCGTCGCCGTCACGACTTTTTTGTATATTTACCCCGACTTTTTCGTTGCCGTTGCGAAAAAATCGGATTGGTTTTTCCGCCGTTTACTATCGTTCAATACGGAAAAAAAGTGACGGCGACGAAATAGTTTCGTAAAATACGATAAAGCCACGACGGTGACGAAAAAGTCGCAACAAATGCGAAAAATCACGACGGCGACGAAAAAGTTGCTAAATTTTCGTTTCCAATGCGATTTTTTCCCTTTCGGGATTCGGATTCGTGGATTTGTAAATTTGCCCCTGAGTGTTACCATAGAGTAACTAACAACTACTATATTTTTGGTGTTTTACTCTCATGTCTCTCGTCACATGGTTTTTAACTGGTTTAGTGCTTTTGTCAAATCACATATGTGAGTTATTTATCCCATATAAGGAAGAGCCATGCCGGGGAACACACATATCCTGCCCATGTGACTCTCCTTGTGTATGCAGTGCAAGCAGTTGCATACATAGAAGGCACAAAGAGTTGCACCTGAGAGTGGCAATTGGACAGAAAAAATGCAGATTTGCTTTTATTTTACACCCCTTTTTTCTTAAAATATATATGTTGTTTCAGCATATGCAAATAAACTATTTCTGGGCAGCAGTACTCCTGCTTTATACAATATAAGTTTTAAATTTGTAGTCATGGGTGGTATTTGACTCTTGTTTATCTTGATTTCAGTATTAAATGTGATGTTCATCATTTACAAAGTTCCAACAGAGTGGTAAGACTTTGCAAAACAACTTCACACATTACGAATGAGAATAAATCGCCAACCCAATTTGGGTTTAACGCTGATGTAGAGAAAGTGCGAGAAAGTGCATCAGTCAGTGAGGGAGCAGAGAAACATGTAACTGCACATGCGTGATCAATATTCTTTCCTCTGTGGATGACAGTGTGGTGTATGTGCAGAATGATGGTTCTCTTCATACTTATGTGTATAAGGGGATCAGTGACCCCCCTCTATCCATGGGAGGCCGCATCTTTGAGGATCCAGTAAGTGACAATTTAAAAGATGTGTATATCATAAAGAATGCAACTTTTAATGTTGATTGCAATGGGTAAAGTTCTTCTTTTGTCCTAAGTCCTACCACACCTGTGTAACTTTGCAAAAGGTAAACATGTTTTAAAACCTGTTGTTTTCTAAACAACAAGTCACCTGTTATCTATAAAGCAAAGCCCTACTGAACTTTAAACAGTCCCAAGGCTACTCTTTGTATAGCCTATTATAGAGCTTATGATACGGGCCATCATACAATAGTTATATATAAAATGCATACAAATACCTTTACTTTGGTGTTACTGGTCCTTTAAAAGTATAGGATGAATGCATGTTAGGAAAGGTGCTTGATCTTGAATTAATTGCTTTTCTGACTTATAGTGATTAATTTGCTGTTTTTTATTTTCACAGAAGCTATACATTCAGCACTCTCAGATAAATTACTTTCTACCAGGACAAAGTCTGCTGGGGGTTGCAAATGTCAAGTCAAAATGGAAACATTACTGAAAGATAGCAAATATTGAACACAGTAATTCATTCTAAAAACCAGAACAGTTCTTTTCCTAGCCTGTAAAATAGAAACAGTGCAAACAATACTATGCAATTCCACTAATTATTTTGGTTCTTCTATTACTAATTTGTTTATGATACTAAAGCTCAGGTTTCTTATGAAATCTAAAATCACATTTAAACAGAAGCTTTGGACATACAAATTCTAAAAAACGTATAGAGAACTTGTTTGGCTATATACAGTAAGTCTCAAATTTAATTAAACAAGAATGGTTTTGCCAAAACAGCATACTTAAAATGTGGGATTTCTGTTCTCCTGGAAGTCCTATATCATGTCTGGGTCGTGTGATTTCATGTACCATGACTAATGCAAAGAGGTCCAATCTTGAGCCCAGGCCTGCAGACTGTGTCATGTCTACTATCCAAGTTCCATTCTAGGATTATCCATCTCCCTGAGGACCCCAGGCCTAACCAGTTACCCACTCACCCTACCAACTGCACCTTTTTTATTACCTCTGGGGTTCAAAGTCAACCCCACCCCCTGCGACTATCGAATCCCACCTGTTAGCAAAGGAGGGATGCTGTTGTTTCCTGCTCCTCCTGCCTGCCGAAAACATCTGGTGAGCTCACATCCGGGTGGTCCTGCTTTTATCCTCTGCCCTGAGCGTCTAGTAGCCAACTGGGATCTGCCTGGGAGGAGGGAAGGGGGTTGTCCTCCTTACTTAGTCATGCCCTTCTTCCCTTTTGTTTTACTCGGGTCATTGGGCTCCATTTTGCTACTTTTCTATTTCTTGTTTTAAAAAAAAATGTAAACAGAACTGCAAAGTGTATTCTACAAGGTATTTTTGTCTAAGAAATAGTTCTAATTGCCAGTGCTTTTGTTCTGTTGGCTAAGTTAGCACCACATAAGCCGACTTATGCAAAAAATATCTCAAAAGGTTTTTCTTTTTTATAACAATGCAAGTTTATGGGAAAGTCCTACATCTCAGTAAAATACTTTTACATCTATTTACATCTTTTCACTCAGAAAAATACTAGGAAAGAATGACAAATAGTGGAAAATGTTACTTTTGCTCACAGAACACCAAGAAAAATGCTAAATACTAGAAATCTGACTTTTAACATCATAATAAGAAAGCAGTTATGTTTGCCGGTGTCCCCTTCATGGCAACATGGTGTTAACTATTTATAATGTCATTCTCAAGAATATTACAAACTTTTAAATAACTATTCTACTGCATATGTTAAATTCATAGGTAGTGATGTGCAAACCTGTCCCGTTTTTGCTTTGCTGAAAAATTGTGCAAACTGCTGAAAATAGAGATCGCTGAAATACATCATGAAAGCGCTGAGGGACTGTGGAGCCAACAGGGGCTCAATTCCCTCCGGCATGTGAGGCGTTAACTTGCATAGCTTTTGGGCTGGAAAGAAAAGACTCATTACTCACCCCCTCCCTTTTTGCCTGTCAGCTCTCTCCCAGCAACGTCTCACCCTGCAACATGGAGCGGCATCTCCCTCCCCCCCTCCCTGTTTAAGCGCATTTAGCTATGGAACTATAGGCCTGCAATTTCGCTTAATTAACATGTTTTATGTTTTATTTCCAGGCTCTGTTACATAACAAATAAAAAAAAAAAATATTTTAAAGATTTATATATTTGTACATACTTGGTCTGTCACAGCAAATGGAGGGTGATAGTCCTTGGCCATTTAATCTCTGGTGTTGTTTGATGGTTTCCACATGCCCACTGCATTCGCAGTATCCGGCATTCATTATAAACAGCTAAAAAGTTTGTTGTGATGTTTGGTAAAGTTTGAAATACATGGCGAGGACTATTTCTGATTTTGGATTCTCTAATAAAGCTGTGGCAGAACTCCACCCACAAAACGGTGTCAGCGTGTTTTCTGGTATCATGTGGTTACATTGGGGATTAAGGTTGGAAGGGAGGGAATAAGTCTCTGCAGTCTTGGAAGAAATGTGGCTACTTTTTGATGTGCAAAACTTTTTGTTGATGCAACTGCAAGTTTTTTGACACAACCGCAACTTTTTTCCTCACTCGCCGAATTTTTGTCGCACCAAATTTTTGTGACGGTTTTGCAAAAAAATTTACTAATAGCGGACTGCAGAATTTCACTGAGAATCCATGCCTTGAGAATTATAGGCCTATAGTGCCAGGGCTGCGAGGCCTACTTACTCACTACTGGACCAGACAGTAGGGAGTAATTAGGATGTTAGCACTGTAAAACAGGCAGAACATTAATAGGAAGTACTTAAAACTGAACTAGAGTCTGAGTATGTGGCACGGGCAAATAAGGCAGCAATCAAAATAGTCATGGACAACCTAGAACTCTGAAACCTGAATATAAGCACTTTATACCAAGGAACTTAGACCTGCTATAAACTAAGATCTTATTTAGAATTTGGCACTGAGAAGGCCTAGTTATGATGTAGCGATGTCATGATGCACAATCTGAGCTAGAATGATGACAAATAGTTGTCAGGCTGAAAACGCAAATGCTTTTAAACATTTGTATTAGCTATGCTCCAGTTCATTTCTACCAAGGAAAATCAGAAATAATGACCTGGCTAAAAATTTATTTCATTCAAATTTATTTTATTCATATTGCTTAATCCCAAAGGTCGGAATAAAAGATAAAAGGTGCATAAACCTGCAGCTTGTTTATGCAGACCTACATCAGCACAAAAAAAGAATTTGCAAAAGTTCATGCACCTGGTGAATAAGCCTGCCCCTCACATGCCATCTTCTGTGAATATTATTTGCATATGCCAATACTGATCTACATTTCAAAGTTTTGAATTGTGCAGTGCCTCATATAAATTGTGCTATGTTGTAATATGCCAAAGAAACAGCCAAAGTTGTTCTAAAAGCTGCAGTACAGTTAGTCCATAACACTGTCACAGAACTCAGACTGTTTGCTTGTCTAGTGACTGTGACAGCTTCACGTTCTAAGCTGTATACTTTGTATACTCATCTCTACAAATTTGTGTCTTAGAAAATAACAGAGAAACAAAAAGAAGAAAAAACCCATACATAAAAATGCCATACCTCTGTTACATAATAAACTTGATAATATTTTAGTTCATGCATGTAATTTTTTTCTTTCTTAATTGGTTTGTATGTGTGCTTCTTGGACAAGACAACTTTGTAAATCATAGCATTCCATACTTTGAGACATTTCTGCTTTAGCCTGAACAGAATCAGGAGAGAAAAATAATCAGGCTCTACAGCCAGGAGCAAGACAGCTGTCATAAAAGTCAAATGGGACAGCACAAAGACAGCTCGCCAGAAACAAGGTCAATTAGTTAGGAATCTAATAATCACCAGTCACACTAAGGGGCAACGGGTGCAGAAGATACTAGTTAACACCACTCAAAGTCAATCACAGCGCTATGGAAACATCAAACTCAATACAGTTCAAACATCCAAGATGCCTGCAGCAAGATTGGGAAACAGAACAGAAGTGATCATGATTGTTAAGTAGGACTAAGACAGCAGCAAGTTAAAGAAAGGATTATTGTTAGTCGATTTAAGTATTTAATATGTTATTCAATATCTCAGACTTAGTGGAGTAAAATAGAAAAATCTGAACTCTTCACCTTACTGCAAATGCACATGTGCAAAGGTTTAATGGTATCTGGTGAGCCTAATTAATGGAGCCTGCTGCTCACTAGCTAGATCACTGTTTGGCAGATGCCAGACGTGGCGTAGGGCCTGCTACTTGTGCCTGCAACCAAATTAATGAGATACGCTCGGGTGCAGGCACATGTAGAACCTTAGACCATGGACCCACTCTCCAAACTATTTTTCATCCCCTTCTTACTATATATTTTCCTAGTTTTTTATCTTTACATACTGTAATCTATCCTTCTATATATTTATTTATTCCTTCTATATATTTGCTTTGTTCCCATAGAAAAATAAGTAATGACCATGAATTAGGCTAAATGGCTAGAAGCAGGAGGTCCCACTGACACCTGGGCCCACCGGGAATTTTCCTGGTATCCCTGTGGGCCAGTCCGACACTGCTCTTCCATCTCTCTTCATTATTCTGAATCCCAGGGCTGGGGCATTCACAGTAGTGTGAACATGCCGACTTTCTTGTAAAAGTTCGACCTTTCACTTTACTGGATTGCTCGCTTGCAGCTACCCTGGGCTGGTGCAGTTTTCTCCTAACAGGAGCACTAGCCAGTGATAAAAGGTAAGCGATTACAATCACTGGGGGTGCCTAACATGTGGTACCCCCCAGTAATTTTTACCTTTCTTTCTATTTTAAGCAACAGTCTCCAATTATTTTTTAAATTTTTTAAACATTCGGTGAAAACCTTGGTGTGCTCAGTTCCTACTTGGGGCCTTGTCTTAGATGTATGATGTTGTTAACTGTCTACATATCCACATTGCTAATAAAGTATTATTTCCATCTCTAATTTTACATTTCAGCTGCATCAAAACTGTATGAAAACTAAAAATACCAGTTTGCCTACACTGCATTTATGCAAATGGATGATTATTATTACTTGACTAACCCAACCCATAAGTTGGTGCAAATGTGGCTACATTAGTATTTGATTTTCCTGGAGATTTTGTAAATTAAAATGAAACACAAAAATAAAAAAAAATATTTTAAATGAATTCAGCCGTAACTACAAAAGCTTGCAGCTGAACAAATTACTCACCTTGAAAGGAATATTTTCCATATAACATTTTTGAGTACAATAAACTTTAAACAAGGTAGAACAGAATATTCTGATTAAAGCTACATTCTGACATGACAGCAATCACCAGAGAAGTGGATTATTTCTATAACAATGTTTTACATAATAGCAACTTGCATGGATGTTTGAAATTCCTCTTAACCCTACGCTAAATCGGAAACACAATGTTTGTACTGAAGTCAGAGTTGAGTAAATAGACCACATCTTCACAATAAATTTTTATCTCTGACAATAAAATCAGATTAGAATGGCAGATGGAAATATTTCCTACTTCATTCAAAGTACAATGAAGTATTCAATAATGGAAACAAAGAATGGGAAACCGGAAAGTTCTAAATACTAGCTAATGTAGTTAAAATATTGATAAAGATGCACCATAAACAGAGGCAGATGTATTCATTTTCCAATTTGAGAATATAAACATGAGTGTAGAAAAAATTGCCATAAAACTTACTAGAAGCACTAGCATATTTAAGAGAAACCTCAGACAGAATAGTTACCCAGTCTGACGCACACAAACAAAAAATCACATTGTTCCATTTTATATAAGGCTGGAAATCTCGACTTTTTTTTTTTTTTTTTGAAGATCCCTGTTTGTTTACATTTATAGTAAAGTGCTGTGTAATTTGCTGGCGCTATATAGATAAATGATAATAATGAGTACAGGTATGGGATCCATTATCCAGAAAGTTCCAAATTACGGAAAGACTGTCTCTCATAGATTCCATTATAGGCAAATAATTCTAATTTTTGAAAATTATTTCCTTCTTCTCTGTAATAATAAAACAGTACCTTGTACTTGATCCCAACTAAGATATAATTAATACTTATTGGGGCAAAACAATCCTATTGGGTTTAATTAAATTTTAAATGATTTTTTAGCAGACTTAAGGTATGGAGATCCAAATTACTAAAAGATCCTTTATCTGGAAAGCCCCAGGCCCCGAGCATTCTGGATAATAGGTCCAATACTTGTACTTTAATTAATTGAGGGAGAAATTACCTTAAAATTTTCAGAGACAATTACCATTGAGTTTCATAAAAACGTGGCTGCTTTTACTTGCTTAGTTTTGTTAAATATGTATTTTCACATGTAGTGATGAGCATTTTTTTTTCGCCAGGCATGGATTCCCAGCGAATTTCTGCATATTGACCTTGGCCAGATTGTTTTGCAAAACTTCAGTGAAAATTTGGCATGAAAAAATTTGGCACGCATCAAAAAAAAATTGTGGTCACGTCAAAATAGGCACGGTGGCTTCAAATCGGGCGTGGTCACGTAAAAATAGGCGCAGTCAAAATGGGCATGGTCCCATCAGATTAGGCATGGGCGCATCAAAAAAAGATTTTTGCTTTTTCTCGAATTTTTCCGATGTTTTGCAAATTTTTCACAGAAGCGAAACAGGACAGATTTGCTCATCACTATTTACATGTTGTTTCTTTAATAAATTGTGACTATTCAAGCTTTCATTCTTGAGTATATTTTCCTGTGCTGAAATTTTTCTCAAATTGTTGCAAAAAACAAAATCTTGAATATTGATAAATCTGCCCCATATTTTTCTTCAATAATGATAAATCTGAACCATAGTGATATCTACTGTATATTAGCTAGTATGTGGAACTCATAGTGAATTCTCAACTATTTTATTCAACTGTGGGAGTTGCTTAATCATGCTAAATCATGACTATTCAAGTTTTTATTCTCGAGTATATGAATGTTCATGTTTTTTTGCTGTGTTTTTTCTTGAATTGTGGGGAAAAAATGCAATCTCAAATACTTTCAATTTCAGTTTTTGGAATTTTTTTGAAAGTTGGTCATTGGTTCTAGGCTTTGGCTATACTGTTCCAAAAAACTCCACCACCCAAATGTAAAACCTTCCCTGTCATAATATAAGAAAGTGAAGGTTAATCTACTTTAACTTGATTATACACATTGACATTTGAACATATATAGTTCATGTGTTTTTTAGCAGAAATCTTATTAAAACAGATGTTTCTCTTACATAGTAACAAAGTTGTCTGAATCCAAAATGCAGATAAAACACCTACAATATTTAGAACTAGGGTTAGATTTCAGCTCATTAATTTATACTTGCAATGGAATATTTTTTTTACTGATATGGTTTTGTGTTAATTAGGACTTAAAGAATTATAATTATATGTTCTTGACTTTGCCAGTAGCGTAGAATAGCTAAGTTTTTTGGTGATTGATATCCTTTCATTTTTTTCTTTTGTAATATTGTTTGATCTACACAAAGCTTTTCAGAATGTCCTAACAGAGCCAAAAATATTATTTTTCTTCCTGAGGAACACTGAATTGAAGAAGGAGAATAGTGTTTCCTAGTGCCACTTATGCATGAAACCAGCAGAGAAGGCCATGTTTCCCCATCAATGTGAATATTTTATACAGTGTTGGGCAGCCACCCTTAATTGTATTTAAGCTTCTTGTAAAGTGCTGTATTTTTATTCATTCAAAGTTAATACCGGTGTAGAATTTGCCATGCATGGAAATAGGGAAATCATTAAAAAACAGAATAATTTGCTTAAAATGAGCTTTGGTAAATGGCTGGCCACAATTTGGAGCTTTCTGTATATACGGTTTTCCAATAAGAGATCCATTACATGTATTCTCTTTCATTCCTTGGTTGAGTGGAATCTCAGCAGAATAAAGTTTAAATGCAAAGTAAGTCATTGTCTTAATATAGACAGATCATAATGAGTGCTAATTAATCTAGAGGTCTCTCTTTGGTGGTGTGGCACAGTGATATGGAAAACTCTAGAAGGAAGATGTGCCTCTCCCAGAATACTCTATGAGACACAGCAGAATGGAAAGTGTAAAAGGGGCTGGTTTTAATCAGAACTGGTGTCAACAGTAATAACAGTAAAATGTTAATAGTAGTGTTGTCTGTATTATGCCCTATGCTGTGGAAAAACCCTGCTTTGAATAAAACATATGTCTAATGAATAGACACATATCTACATGAAACATTGGGAACAATGTTTCCCCTAAACTGTAGGCTCATGCTAACACCCACAAATTTTGGGGACACCACTCACAGCAAAATGTGATGTGCACAAAAAATGTATGTGACACATTTTGTTTACATTCTGACCTGAGTACATCATTTTTAAAAAAACTGTTGCCATTTTTCCATTGTGTGAAAACCCACTGCAACATGGCTGGTACGTAATTCAGCGCAAGTTGGCAAACACTGAAGGGCCCTGCCAGACCTTTTACTGTTGCTCTGTGCTAGCTGGGTGCCCACTGGGGTGCTGACCACTCATCACTTTACCCTTTGCCTGTCAACAATATATCTGGTACATTGTTGGCAAGCAAAGTAACAGCCTGGCAATCATGTAGCACATAAGTTTCCTGGTTTAAGATTAAGCTACGGGCAAAGTGCATTTCCTGAATTACGTTTAACCCTACAAAATTCTTTTTGGGTCACATAAGTGGAAATGTAAAACCAGAAGTGTATTTTGCCAGTCATCTAACAGTGGCAAAAAAAGATTGTGCTTTTTTATAGTTTATGCCAGTGTGCAGTTTATGGAATAAAAATTCAACTGATACAATCATATAGGAACATAAAATGTGCAATTTTCAAACAAGTCTTAAACAAATCCACTATGAACAATAGAGGATATATTAAACGTATAATTAATGGTTGGTGGCAGGCATGAGGGTTGAACTTGGGCTTTCCGGGGCCCACCATGGCTGCCATCCCAAGGGCCCCAGTCATGCACCCCATTTCTTACACTTGTTACACTTGCAGGCACCATTCTCAGCACATGAGCACATGCCTATCATGTAATTTACTTGTGGCACAAGTTTGAGGCAGGGAGCTGTCCTGGGCCAGCAGGTCCCACTGTGTTCTCTTACCTGTTACCCAAGAAGCTGCTGCTCCATTTCAGGTTACAGCTTTCTGAGTGCCCATGCTCCCTGCAGAATTGCCAAAGTGAATACATGGAAGAGAAAAGATGAAATCTTGTAGTTCCACAAGGAGTAACCCAGGCTGGCATTTTTTCTTTTGAAGGAAGAAAAGAAGCACAAGGGTAACAGGTAAGTGTTTAGAATCACTGGGTTGCCTAACAACTTGGCACCCACCTCCAATTCAGTTTACCTTTCTTCCTCCTACACAGTTCGAAATGTATAAAAAAAAATTTCCTTTTACAGTTTGTATTACATTTTTGAATTAGGTTTTAATGCAAGGTTTCCCAAGGTTTTCCTTTTGGTCAGCAAATGGTGACAAAAGTTCACACAATCATTATGCAGTCTTTTCAGTCTCAAGGAGGTAACTGTATCTTCCCATGAATGCATACAATTTATAGCCAATTTCTTCTCACAGTGTTTGATCAGCAGTCAGATTATTAGATGGTTTCTATTTCTATATTGTATATATAAGCTCTACATTTTCTTAAAAGGACAACATAATAGATAGAAAGTAAGCACAAACAAAAGGACAGGAGTTGTGCCCTTCATTATGCAATACCCTAAGGATAAACATCCCATTAAAAAAAAGTTAATGAAGCGTTGGCAATTACTTAAACAAGATGACATTTTATGTAAATTAATCATTGACAAGTTAAAAAAAATTCAGAAAATGCCCCTCCTCCACTTTTTCACAATGTTAGACTATGTGGTATACCTATTTTACTCACCTCACATGTCACCAAATAATAACTATAGACAAAGCATCTATTTAAACACATGATGGAAAAAAATATCAATAGCAACTAAGATGACCAGACAGTTTTGTTTCCATCAATTAACTCAGTGATTAAACATGTATAACTGCAGTTCCACATAGAACAAACATTGAGAACAAACATACAGTATTAATCCAGTTTAAAAAATGTTGTATTCCCTAATGTATAGCGCTTGCTTTTATAATGACTACAATCTGTGACTCTGTAGATGTGCGTTAATCTTCACTAATAATACTATATTCTACCACATTGTAATATGAGTTCTTTGGATTTTTTTTTTTATTTGGAACTAATTCCTTGTAAGGCTACTTTATCTATGCTGACCACATTATGTCTGGAATAACTGTTTGAGCTACTTCAGTACAGCCTTTAATGTAATCAAATTCAAGGGGAAATTCACATATATAATCTATTGATGTGAGACAGATTTGATTAACGTGTTAAATGGTTTCATGCGCCAAATATTTTATATAGGTATAAGCTATATTATTCAGAAATCTCCGGGTATTTTTCTTTTTTCACATATGGGATCATTTTGTATTTTGGATCTCCAAATCCAGAAGTCTGCTAAAAATCAATTTAAAGGGATTCTGTTGTGATTTTATGGTGTGGTGGGTACACTGTGTACATTGCAAATAATTCACTCTACCACTGTGAAAAATTCAAAAAAGCCATGGTTGCATCAAAAAAGACACAATCACATCAAAAAAGCTGCGTGGTAATTTGCGAATTATGCAAGTTTTTCCGCAGTTTCATTTACACCAAAACATGTTATGCAGATTGATTTTCAGATTCTTTTTTTTTCTAATAGTTTTTGAACTGAAATTGTTTACTTCTCAATTCAATGTAGTTAAGGTACACAGTTAACCAGCATTCCCTAGGTTTAGAGCACATTTATCTCATTTAAATTTGAAGGGATTCATGAGTTAAATGTGGCTTGTTTGCTGCTGCTATTTTCTTTTTAATTTGATTTATTCAGTAAAAGCATTATTAATTAAACTACTTTGTGTGCTGTTAGGATACTAAATAAATAAAGAGACCAGTGAGAACCGTTCAGTGATAGATTATTGCAATATTTATAGCACAAAGTTTGTATTTTCTCTATTACATGGGTTTCTTTTCATTCTTCTGTTTCCTTCCACACTCCAAGGGGCAGATTTAATAAACCACGAATCCGATTCCCAAATGGGAAAAAATCGGATTGGAAACGAAAATTTTGCGACTTTTTCATATTTTTTGCGTTTTTTTCGTCGCCGTCGCAACTTTTTCGTATTTTTTGCATTTTTTTGTCGCCGTTGCGACTTTTTCGTAGCCATAACGTACTAATCCACGAATTCGAATGGGAAAAATTCGGATTGGAAACGAACATTTTGTGACTTTTTCGTATTTTTTTTCGACTTTTTCATAGCCGTTACGACTTTTTCGTAAATTGTCGCGACTTTTTCGTAGCTGTTACGACTTGCGTGAATTGTCGCAACTTTTTCATAGCCGTTACGATTTGCTTGTATATTGTCGTGACTTTTTCGTATTGGGCGCTCGTAAACGGCGGGCAAACCTTTCCGACTTTGCATGATTTTGGAAGCCTCCCATAGGACTCAATGGCACTCTGCAGCTCCAATCTGGCCCAAGGAAAGTCACGATACTGAAGCTTGAATGAATCCGAAACTTTCATACTCAGAATTCACGAGAATTCGCGAAAAAGCTGTGACGGCGATGACAAAGTCGAAAAGGCAACAAAAAAAACGCAAAATACCGATCGTTACGAAAAAAACGCATTCGGGCGCTTTAGGTCCATTCGTGGATTAGTAAATCTGCCCCCAAAAGTAAACTATGCTAAATGCTAAACAAAGTTAAATAAAAACAGAGCTTACACCTTATAAGAATGGCCAATTACTAACATGCTTGGTTTAAGTCACTACATTAAGTTATTAAAAGTTACATTTCATTTGTAATATAGTTTTTAATAAAAGGTTCATTTCAGGGCATTGCCTTTGCATAAGGCCTCTTCAATTTTGAATATGTTATGGAAGATATATTACTGATCAAAGTTAATTTGATTTGAGAATTCAAATTATTCATCTTTTTTCTGCACAGCATTAGTAACCCGAGGTTTGCAGTGAGCAGTCTCTTCCTCCACCATAGAGGATAATAATGTAACATACACTGTTGATTATGACTCTCAATCTTCATGACTCCAGAATGAGTTGATAGATTATTTTCAAATTAAAGTTTTTTTTTTACTTTTCAATTTTATTTCTAGCAGCTATGGCATAGTTTTAACTAAAACAAGTATAGTGTGTGGTTCATGTATGGATACTGTGGCACAGGGTAAAAAGTATGAATTGTACACAGAAGCTGTCATATTGTTAGGGCTAAACTCTATGGGAGATTTTGATCAGATTTTGTGGGTCAGATTTTATCTGATCTTGTCGTGCAACAGCATGAGACTTTGTAGGATCTACAAAATGATCTCCATAGGCTGTAATGTGAAGTGGATTTGATAAGGCTGGATGGTGTGTTTTGTTCCTGCATCTACATCCTGAAGTCAATGTATTTCAAGGAGAAAAAGAAGTCTGTCAGACACCATTTGATTTTATTTCGTCGGCTGAAGACGCAGCATGCTGCTTTCCCTTCTGACAGTTGCATCGTGTCGGATGGCAATCCTTTCATGTAGTTTACACATCAGGTTCTTGTATCAGTTCTATTATATTTTAACCCATGCAACCACATCCAACTTGGAGGATGTGTTTTGTTGATTTGGGAAAAAGTTTTTACCTACTCAGAATTATCTATTTAAATTCCAAGAACAAGATTACCTTGTGAGGGTGTAGTTGAACTATAACAACTTAAGAGGAAAGAGAAGACAACCCCTCCAAGGTCTATTCAATTTACTTTTCTTAAAGGAAAAAAGTACCTTTCCAATTAATTCAATTTACTTTTCCAAACAAAATGCTAGTGCTTTTTGTTTAGGGATGCACCAAACTCACTTTTTTGGGTTCGGCTGAATCTACGCTGACGGATTCTGCCGAATCCCAAACAGGATCCGGAAAGGGTTAAAAAAATTTCCTACTACCATTTAACCCTTCCGGATGCTAATTAGCATATGCTAATGTATGCTAATTAGGATTTGGATTCAGCTCGGATCCTGTGGACTTGGCTGAAACCGAATCCTTCAAAAAAAGGCTGGATTCGAGCTGAATCCCGAACTGAATCCAGGATTTGGTGCATCCCTATTTTTGTTATACTAATGCAATAGTATTTATTAATGCAGACCCCCAAATTTATTAAAGCAACAACTGCTGTAATTAAAGTTGCCTCTATATCAATAGTACAGAAGAAGAACATTTATTATTCAGAATTTCAAGGTCCAAATACCTAACAAGGACAACAAGATACAAGAACAAACACTCTATAAAAGTCTCTAAAAATAATGTGCACATTTTATTTATTACATGCTTATTTTATGTAAGTCTAGTTCATATGGGTCTATGACACTTGGAAGCATCTGAAAGTTCAGGCAGTCTGTTTCAGTAAGACATTGCTAATAATAGCCTCTCCTTAGCAGTACAGTTCACGTACAGTACCTTATTTATCTTTTCTGTAGGCTTATTGGCACTTACAGTATTTGGTGAGGTCATTTTTGTGTTGAAACTAGTGATGAGTGAATCTGTCCCATTTCGCTTTGACGTAAAATGGTGAAAAAAAATGTGTTGTTTTTTTTGTTGCACCTGTTTTGTGAAAAAATCCACCAATGGCGAAACGTGGAAATCTGCCGCGAATTCATGCCTGGCACTAGTTGAAACAAGTTGCAAAGTCTGAGTTGACTTATACAGTTTGCCTGACTTTGGAAATACTCAGGTGTCTGTGTGGTGCTTCCCTGTAGAGCAAGGTTGCACCATGTTAAATACATTAAAATATAATGTAATAACAATGTAATAATATGTAACAGAGGTACAGGTATGGGACTCATTATCCAGAATGCTTGGGACCTAAGGATAAGGGATCCTTCCATAATCTGGTTCTCCATATCTTATGTCTACTAAAAATCATTTAAACATTAATTAAACCCAGTGGGATTATTTTGTATCCAATAAGGATTAATTATATCTTAGTTGGGATCAAGTATAAGGTACTGTTTTATTACAGAGAAAAAGGAGATCATTTTTAAAAATGTGAATTGTTTGATTAAAGTGGAGTCTATGGAAGATGGCCTTGCCATAATTCGGAGCTTTACTGGATAACTGATTTCCGGAAAACGATCCCATACCTGTACCTCTGTGTAATAAACTTTTATCAAATGAAGAAATATCAGTTATAAAGTGAGAACCAGCACTATGCATTCACAAAGACATTTGGGGTCAATCGGTATAGGCACTAATAGGTCAGACTGACTTTAAACTTCAGATTTATTCAGGAAATTCAGAAAATAGCAGCAGGAATGCACACAACAGAAATAACACTATTAAGCTCATTTATCACTAAAGAGTTGAGTTCAAAGAACTAAATAATGGGGCAAATGCCCATGTTTTCTACCCATAACTATATATCTATTTATCAGTCCAAATAAGCTTTCACTTTGGTAGCTCTCACCCAAATTGCAGTGCCAGTTTTTATTAGTTTTTACATAAAAACTACATTTCTGCAATCAATTCATATCAACAGCAATGTAGAGTCACCAGGTGCAGGTTAGTTGTGTAGGTAGTGCAATATATTAAGGGAAACCTGGAAGTAACACCTCTTCAATACAGGGCTTCCTTGCTTCTGTGGTCATTTTGCACCTTGTGTGCAATTGCACCTATTTAATCAATGTGAGGGACAAGTTCTTTGTAAATGGAATTTAAGCTTTAGCAAAATACCCACATTGGACGTGCACTTTTATGTGTAAATGAGGCCCCATATCTTCTATAGATGAATATGGTGCATGGATTTGCAGAAATGTGACCACGGCTTTTCACTTTTTCTTCAAACTTTTTTCCAAATTTCCATGATACACAGATGATTTACACAATTTACAAATGTTCCCTGAAATTATAACAGCTTTTCTGGATTTTTCATTCAAGAATATTGAAGAGCATGTTTGGGAACATAAATAATAGAAAAGACAAATTATTTTAGTGGCCTTTGGCTTTTACAGAAAAAAATTCAGGTTACAAGAAACAAGTAAAATTAAACGCCAGCCAAAAATGTATTTTTTTACATTGCACAAAAATCCAAAATTCTAAAACAAAAATAAGTTATTTTTTTTTCATTCATAGAACTCAATGTTAAGACTCTGCCCACAGAGCACTTGCTGTCAGTTTGCCTCAGTCCAATAAGGATTTTATTCCTTTCTGTGATGATAAATGATCTAAATACACACTATGCATTGATGATTTATGTTGATGATATAGCTCCGTGCAACGTTCATTAAACATAATAGGAAACAAATTTAGAGCATGTTAAACTGCCTTGGGCAATCGGTCAGATTCCAATAAAAAATTACCTTTAGCCAAATTAGTAAAATGATGGTGCAGAATGCTAATAAAGATGAACTCACTTCCCTTTACCTAAACAAGCTCTGATATTTACACAACCTCTTTATTATTGCGTTTTATTCATTGCGAAAAATGAAGATGGATTATAAACAGTTGACCCAAATGACCCAAAATAGTTTTTTTCTATTAATTTGTATGTTGTGTATCATAAAAAGTATATGTTTTGTTTTTAAGTTTCAATCATTATTAATGACAGTTCCTAATTAATCTGACAAACCTGCAAAATATTTTTATTTATTAGGTGCAACACACATTACACTGGAATATTGTTTCAAAAATAACATAACCTCTTGGCATTCTCAGAAGCGTATTTAGTGTAATGCTCATCAAAAATGTTGTACCTTTTAGTATTAGCACTTACCTAGCAATGCAGAAAATCACAATATGTTGCTGTCTCGCTGGCTCACCTTATTGCAAAACAATACAATAACGGAGAGACTAATGGTTCATACTACACCTCAGGAAACCTATTGGGAGAACCTAAATTGCATTTTTGATTCACCTCCTGTGGAAGAAAAGCAAAGAGTAGTTCAGAGACTTTTGCTATTTAATAATGCTCCAGTGCTTATGGTAAAGCTTGCCTGCACAGAAATGGATACAGTATGCTTTTTGCTTTGATGAATATGCCCTGCTGTATCATAAGGTTTTTTTTTAGCTTGTAAGGTAAAGCTTTTTTGTACCTAATGTGCATTGACAGAGCACTTGCTACACTTTTAGCCACTGAACCTGAATATTCAGAAAAGCAAAGAATCAGACTTGCACCCTTTTAAGCATAATGAACCTTTGATGAACAGTTCCTTTGCGTTTATGATTTTGGAGTGCAAGTATGTATATATATATATATATATATATATATATATATATATATATATATTCACAATACATATCATCCTGTATATCAACATGCATTGTGCTGTCAGGAACCATAGGCCATAATACTTTATGGACTGACAGCTACCATGTGTCATACTTACTGGCTTGATATGGCTCAGCTTTAACAAAAGAATAAGATTATTGTACTTGGCTGTCAAACATTGCCAAGCATGAAAACAGCCGCAAAGCACAAGTAAGGTGTAATGCTCCCCATAGCCCTGCTTTCCAGACAAAATATGTATAAGTACATATAGAATACAAAATATACCCAGTGGTGTAACTATGATACAGCAGACCCTATGTGCTGCATGGTAGTTAGTCCTCTTCTAAGACAGCAAGTGGCAGTCAGCACCCAGGAGAAGGAGGAGAAATGTGTGATGGGTCACAAAGTTCTTTATAGAGGAGGGGGTGGCAGGCTCATAGTAGTTACATTGCTGAATATACCTGTTATACTTCTAGGACTACAGGAGTAGATAAGGGAGAACCATTCCATTTGACTGGAGAAGTCTCATGTTTTAATGTAGCTTTGAATAAAAGTTTCTCTACCTGTTATACTTCTACTTATATACTTCAGAAATATCATCCCAATAGATTTTGTACCATGGCGATTGGTAATTTAGTTGATTGGATAACGGATAACGATAAAAGCTAGTGATGAGCGAATTTTTTCGCCAGGCATGGATTTGTAGCGAATTTCTGCATTTTGGCATTGGCAAATTGTTTCGCAAAACTTCTGTGAAAATTCGGTGCAGAAAAATTTGACGCGACAAATGCGTTTCGCAAATTTTTCTCCGTTTTGCGAATTTTATGGCGAAGCGAAATGGGACTTGCTCATCACTAATATAAGCTGCGCATGTATTGTGTATCATACAATATCTTTGGGTGACCTACAATGGAAGTTATTTTCAGACGATTAGTCGATTAGTATCTGCCAACTATTTCATGTTCAGAACATCCTCTGATTTGTATTTTAAGGGCTTTATCCTACAATTTCAGTCTGAATGTTAGTTTCAGATCATTGCATTTAAATGTACAGTACAACCAATATCCGAATGTCGGAAGAAAACTAAATTCTAAACATGTATGGCCACCTTTAAACATGTGATGTGTGAGTCATAGTGACTTAGTAAATCATGTATCTTTTACTGACTGATTTTAATCAAGGGTAGGTGGGGTCTGATATATATATATATATATATTCTGTGAATCTGTATTCCCCCTTGGAGTCTATGATTAAGTGCCGGGTAAGCATGAAACACATTAGGCTATCCATATGGGGTTGTCAATGCTTTTAATGGATTGAAATAAACAAAACTTTTTTTTAACTATGTTTGAGTAGTACAGGAGTGTATAATTTGTATACGCATTACCCTCTTTTGGTCCGTCTGAAAACGACTCTATTATTTTTAATAAAATAATCACTTCTCTCTCGTCTCAACCCCTTTGTTCTCTCCAAGGTGTTGACTTAGGTATCGCCAACCTTACCCTTCACAACAAAACTCCCTAATATAATATATATAAATATGGGATCTATTATCTGGAAATCCATTATCCAGAAAGCTTTCATTTAGGGCATTGCCATTTTTGCTTTGCCTCCAGTTCTGTAAATCCCTATCAATCATTCCCGACCCCGTGCCTACACGTGCCTGGTGTGCTACCTTTCTGATATTATTCTGATGGATTATTTTAAATCTGGTGTCTTTCTCAGTTCTCATTCAAGTTTCTAAAGATGTTTTACTGCCAAACCCCTGGGGCTTTTCTGACATTTAATTCCTCTTGATTTATACAGGTAATCAGAACCTTCTTATCCAAATCCTCCTTAGCATGGTATATGTTCTATATTTCCAAACGTTCATTGTTATAATGATCAGCAAACCCTGTTAAAAGCTGCATAATCTCCATCTCTAAGAATAGTAATATTTTTGTTTTCAATACCATCCCTATTCCAGTAATAACTGTAATACATGGATATTTGAACTCTCTGGAAAGATTCCAGAATTCCCTTCAACTAGTGATGAGTGAATTAGTCCTATTTCTCTTTGCTAAAAAATTGCGAAAAAATTGCAAAGCAGCAAAAAATTCAAACAAGACATTTTTAATTCAGGTGTGTCTGAAACATTTTCTCATCATTTATACAGTACATATGAAACCTATAAAAGCCATATTTAACAATAACAGTACCATGCATTGTGTCCATTAACCTTTTTGAAATCTCATGATTGTGATAATAAACAGTGTAGTGAAACCTATGTTTCATTTCAAGAAAATTATATTTACTTCAATGGGTTATTGTTTCACTGCAGATTCTTATTAACATCAGCTCCACAGATACACTGCATCCCTACAGCCTATTTTCATTAAACATTTAATATTGATATTATTGCATATGTTATTATATTATCTGCTTTTATACAAAATTGATTCCCCTTTATTGGCCCTTAATGCTGGTTGTTTTTGTGTTTTTGGACTTCTTTAGAAAGGACTATTGAAAATATACCTGAAAACACACAATCTCCAATATTCCAACACACACACTTTATGCTTATAGCATACTAGATACTTGTCTGGTCCTTCATTGGTGTCTCTGCCCAGGAACCCAATATAAACAATTATATTATTTATATAGACTGTAGCTATGTCTACATCTTTGTTCTCATTGCTTCAAATCATTTTGCTCAAGATATTTAAAGGGCAACGATCACATTTTAAAAAATCCACAAAACCGTAGTAAAAGTTTGAGATATAAATAGTTTGAGTGGTGATTCTTAAATAAAAAAATATTGCTTCCTACTATAAACAACTCAGCTATGCTGTTTGTCTGTAATGCACACTACACTACACTGAAAGGGCTAGGAGTGCAAACTAATAAAAACATGATTGCTTGCCCCTCTTTTTTGAACCTGGGCTGTACTATTTGTGCATCCTTACTGTATATCTATTTATCATCTATCTATCTATCTACAGTGGCTTGCAAAAGTATTCGGTCCCCTTGAACTTGGCCACATTTTGTCACATTACAGCCACAAACATGAATCAATTTTATTGGAATTCCACGTGAAAGACCAATACAAAGTGGTGTACACGTGAGAAGTGGAAGGAAAATCATACATGATTCCAAACATTTTTTACAAATAAATAACTGCACTTGATATCCCCTAGTACCTCCATGAGGGGATATAGTGCCAGGTAACCACTGTGTAATTGTGTCATATTAGGTTGTAATATACTTTTATGCCAATATGTATGGTAGAGTGTCTGTGAACCCTATAATGATTAGTGATGAGTGAATTTTTTCAGCAGACATGGATTCACAGCAAATTTCTGCATTTCACCACTGGTGAATTGTTTTGTGAAACTTCAGCAAAAATTTGCTCTGGAAAAATTCCTCACGCGTTGAAAAAAGTTGTGGTAGCGTCAAATTGAGTGCAGTCGCATAAAAATGTACATGGTAGCGACAAAATGAAAATGGCTGTTGCGGCAAAATGGGCGCGGTCATAGCAAATGCGGGTGGATTTCTCTGTCTCTCTCTGTCGTTTCAATTTTTTAGCGACGCAAAATGGACACATTCACTCATCACTACTAATGACCATTCTGATTATGTAACAAGGTTGCATCTAATGCCTACTTTCTATTATCGACTGCTTTGATGATTGTAACTGTTATGTGAAATGCAAAAAAAAACCTTAATAAAAAGGTAAATGTTTTTTGTGATTTTGCAATGGAAATAATTATGGACACTTCACATAATATCATTTCTAACTGATCTATTAAGAGGACTGACACATTTTTAACACAACACAGAAGCAAACAAAGGGTTTTGAAATCAATAGTAAGAACAGGTATTTATTTCTTCACATATAAAAATGCATTGGAGAGTAGTGATGACTGAATTTCCCTTCTTCACTTTGCCGGAAAATGTTCAAAACCATGAAAATATTTTATCCGCTAGTAAAATACAATGAAAACCTCATTATTCCCTATTAAGTAATACTGTACTAAACTTACCTGATGAAATATCGCAAAATGACCAATAACTTATATAGAGTAGCATTTTTTAAATGTCTGTTTATGTATTTACCTAAATAAAATATGTTCCATCCTGAGTAAGGCATTCAGAAAAAGATCACAGCTCTAAATATATATTCTTATTGTCATTGGGGATATTGGCTTAGCTCCTACAAGCAGTCAGCTAGTCAACACGCCAGTTTTATGCTTAGCAATACAGACTTAAAAGCAGGGATCTGTTATCTACTTAGACAACCTGGCTGCCAGAAGACTATGAAAGGTGTTTATTCAGTGAGCAGTATTCATCTGACACATCACATATGATGCTGGTTTTAAACCACAGGACTGAAAGTGATTTACAAAAAAAGGAACATGATTCAATGAGTCATAAGCTTTTAAGGAAAGTATTCTCTACTGTACTGGTTGAACCTTATACACTTTATTTAACCTTGAATTAACATGAAAGCTGATATGAGAGATATGATAATTATACTTAGCTTCTACTCAATATGAGGAATTTCTAAATTAAAGGCAAAAGAGGAGAAGAGCAACCTCAGAAAAACTCCTTATTCAGTGACACAAATAGAATCAGTTTATGAGAGTGACCGCTTCTAATTCAAAATTTCTGTATTCAAAATTCTTTTGAATACAAATTCTTACACAATGTACAAAAGCATCATTCTGCACAAGGGTTGATGTTTTTCCTTGATATAAAGGTAACAGACAAAGCACATTCAATCAATTTTAGTGAAGAGCAAAGAAGTCCCATTTCGCTTTGCTGAAACACTTTTACACTTTTTTTTCACAGCAACTTTTTCCAAGCTGCGTGACCTTTTTTTTTTTTTTTTACAATAAATTGGAGTCTATGGCCATTTTTTTGTGGCATACCTGGCGAAAAATTTTGTTCATTACTATGATTTATGGAGATAGCTCTCAGTTGGCAGAAACAAGAGGTCCCCTGCACTCACCCCATTATCAATATATATAGGACATTTAGGGACATATTTATTATGCTGTGTAAAACTAATTCACCAAAAAAGGTGTAAAAAGCTGTGTAAAATAAATGGAAAATATCGCCGTCTGAACGCCGGATATTACGCTGTTATTTTCCGTAAGTTCCTGTGGAAGAAAACCCGCATAACAAAACTATGCCAATTTTACGCTGGTTTTAAAAAAAATGTTGAGAAAATTCGGCACTCATCGACAGGCTTCGCCGTGTAAAAATGGCGTAAAATAGGTGTAATTTTTTTGCGTGCTTTTTTCTTCCACGAGAACTTACGGAAAATAATGGCATAATATCTGGCGTTCAGATGGCAATCTTTTCCATTTTTTTTACACAGCTTTTTACACCTTTTTTTGGCAAATTAGTTTTATACGGCAGCAAAAAGGGTAAGTTGTGCTCACCACTAAATTTGAAACCATTAAGCGGGGGTTCAGTGAGGCTGTGACCACAAAATTCTTACAGACAGCAACTAGAGCCCATCTGCACTCTCCCATTATCAGTATATATATACAGTATAGGACATTAAGACATTCTGTGTAGTGATGAGCGAATCTGTTCCGTTTCGCTTCGCCGAAAAATTTGCGAATCTTTAAAAAGATCTGCGAAATGGTGAAAAATGCGCGAAACGGCGAAAATGTCGTGCGACAAAAAAAATTTGTCGCCCGCAGCTATTATTTTGTCGCGCGGCTATTGTTTCGTCGCCCGCAGCTATTATTTTGTCGCGTGGCTATTGTTTCGTCGCCCGCGGCTATTATTTTGTCGCGCGGCTATTGTTTCGTCGCACGCGGCTATTGTTTCATCGCACGCGGCTATTATTTCGTCGCCCGCGGCTATTACTTTGTCGCGCGGCTATTGTTTCGTCACCCGCGGCTATTATTTCGTCGCGCGGCTATTGTTTCGTCGCACGCGGCTATTATTTCGTCGCGCAGCTATTATTTCGTCGCGCGGCTATTCTTTTGACGCACGCCTATTCTTTTGACGTCCGCGACAATTCTTTTTTGACGCAGACGACAATTTTTGGACGTGCGACAAATTTTTCCGCGGCAAATTTTTTCATCCGTTTCGCGAAACAATCCGCCAATGGCGAAACGCGGAAATTCGCCACGAATCCATGCCTGGCGAAACATTTCGCCCATCACTAATTCTGTGCATGAGGCTACTAAGAAATGTCCCAGTTGTAGTGATGAGCGAATCTGTCCCATTTCGCTTCGCCAAAAGATTTGCGAAATGGCGGAAAATTTGTGAAATGACGAAAATGTCGCACATCCAAAAAAATTTTCGCCCGCGGCTATTCTTTCATCGCGTGGCTATTATTTTGTCACCCGCAGCTATTTTGTCGCATGGCTATTATTTCGTTGCCCGTGGCTATTATTTTGTCTCGCAGCGACAATTTTTGGACGTGCGGCAAATTTTTCTGTGGCGAATTTTTTCATCCTTTTCGTGAAACAATCCGCCAATGGCGAAACTACCCACCACTACCCAGTTGTACTTCCTATTGCAATCTTAAATTAAGGGATGCTATGGGAGTTCCATAACCATATACCAGTAAAGGCACAAGGCTGCAGGCAAAGGAAGTTATGTTTGGACCTCATAAAGGTTCAAACTTCTTGCTATGTGGTCTTCTGCAACCTTTGCTAGCACAATTGCATCCTTTGACTGCTGGTTGCAGACATAACTGAAGATCTACTTCCCTCCAGAATAATGAAGTGCTATCCCTCATGTAGAAGGCACACACCATGATGTCATTACGTTGAATATGAACATTTGCCAATGGCAAAATATGGAATTTTGCAGTGAATCTGTGCCAGATGAAAAAAATCACTTAGCTTTACTTGACATAAACTTAAATATTTTAAACATTAGTGATCTCCTTATCCAATTGTGAGTCACACCTCTGTGTTCTTGATTTATACTTAGCTGCTACATGTCATGACCTCTGCCCAACCACTGGATTAAGATCTTCATACAGGTATTAGACCCCTTATCAGGAAACCCATTATCCAGAAAGTTCCAAATTACGGAAAGGCCATCTCCCATAGACTCCATTTTAAACAAATAATTCAAATTTTAAAAATGATTTCCTTTTTCTCTATAATAATAAAAAAAAACCTTGTACTTGATCCCAACTGAGATATCATTAATCCTTATTGGAGGCAAAACAATTCTATTGGGTTTAATTACTGTTTAAAAAAAGTTTTTAGCCAACTTTAGGTAGGAGATCCGAATTACAGAAAGACCTCTTATCCGGTCCCGAGAATTCTGGATAATGGGTCCCATACCTGTACCTTGATATTGGACTAAACCCAACTCATTCCTTATCCATGTGTTATGGTCCTAATGGCCCTCAAACTCTGACAATGTTATATATTTCAGTTGACCATAGGAAGCCTAGAATCTCCAAGGAATATAATCAGTGGCCAGAGAATAAAAGCACAGCCTAGAACGCTGAGTCGGTCAGTCTGCTGTCCCAACATCCTCGCAAGAAAAAGCAGAAAGAAATTAGAAAGCAGAAAATTGGTCCATTCATATATTTCCAATGAAAAAATAAAAATTTGGATTTTTTAATCTTTAGCTTAAAAAGGTTTATTGCTACAGATTAATGATTGTGACATTATGTATATTTTACAATCTTCTTTAACATAGTTAAACCATTTATTTGAAGATGAGTTGTAGTGTTGAATTGTAAAATGTTCTCATTGAGTACTTATTGATTCCTGTTACCAGTATAATTATGTTGTTAATCTAGTACAAATGCTTTGTAAAATCGTATTTGATTTTGCGCTGCAAATACATAGTAGCAATTTGTTTAAAATGAAACATGACAAAAACAAATGTTTTAATCTGTGCTTTTAATTGAGAGCATTGTATTGCAGGTGAATGTTGGATTGTTGCAAAAGAATTCTTGTTTCCTGCTGTTGAAAAGAAGAACCAAAGATGAAACATTTGGAAACTGCATTGGTGTTGCCTGCACCTCCAATTTCCCAATTGATCTGTGTCTTCTGGGCATCTGCCAATGCTGATCTTTACACTTTTGTAGATATCTGAAATTTCACCAGTAAGGGAGGAGCAAAGATTTTATTTAATGTGAAGCTTGGGGTGGGGGGTCTGGATTCATTCCCTGTTAATTGGCTCCTAAACCTCCAAGTTGGTAAGGCAATCATACAAAAAGACCAAAGTTTTGATCTTTTATGGGATTTTAGTTACCACAACTGCTTTATATCTTTGTTGTCACATTTCACAAATTTCGCCATTTCGCTAATTTTTAAGCAAAGTGAAATGGGACAGATTCACTCATCACTAGCAATCACTACTCCAATAGGATAAAATACATATATTCCAAGACCTGCCTTTTCTCTCATACAAAGAACACCTTACAACCCCTAAACAGGGTGTGAAGCGGTGCAAAGTTTCTTGAAGTAACCAGAAGTACCAGACCTGCACTCACATATTCAGCATGGATAGAGCAAAGATACTACATTCACAAATAGAACACAGGGTAAATTCTTCTGTTATTCAATACATTTGGTGTAATTATGTCTCTAAATGTCCCACTACATGATTGTATGTTGGGTAAAAAGGAAAGACATAACAGTTGCAGTTAACAAAAAGAAAACTATATGCCCAGGGAGGGGGGGGGGGACACATTTCAGTAGTGCTACCACAGTACTTGGGACCTCAGAGTAACTGTACTAATGGGTAAATCCCAGAGGGACAGAAAAGTGAATATGTGCATACTAGTGATGTGAGGGTCGAGATTTTCGACCTGCACCAGACCCTAACCCGCCTGCTCCCAACTCTAGCCCTACCCTAACCGGCTTCCTTCCTTTATTTATAGACCTGCGTCTTCCCCATCCCACAATTATGTCACAAAAGGGGTGGGGCTTCCAGATGCGCCAAATGAAGAAGTGCACCTTCTCCATACAAGTGCACCTTCCCCATACACGTGGATGGCCACATTTCACTAGAAAAAGACAAGTTTATTGGCAGATTGAGAGCAGCTCTGCATTATGAATTAACTTCATATTTGTATTCAATTGGAGCATCAGTCATTCTGTTTTATTTTCATTTTAGGACAAGTTTGATGTGCTTACAACAGAGATTGGTTGGTCAAATGTACGTTGTATTCTTTGTATTATTCACACACTATGTGGCCAGTTAAATAGTAGAATTACTCTCAAGGATATTATCACATACCCACAAATTTTGATATGTATTTATTAATGATAGTCAATGAACATTAACTCACACATCATATTGGGTTAGTGTCCTTTCGAGTCCATTGAGTCATTCTCTGAGTTACCTATTTATAGATAGAGAATGGACCGAATGCTGCATATGTCAGTGTAACATGCAAATATTTCAATTACAAATTGTACCTTTATGCTTCTAAATACTCATAGAACCCTTTTCTTTAGACAGTGGACAATCTCAATATTTCTGATATTTAAACCCTCAGCAGTTTTATGTATTTACTGTTCTTAGTTATTTATTTATTTTTGGTAATAAAACATGCATTATACTGAATTGTTACTCAAGGGAAACCTAGTAGAGTAAGTGAGCTTCTGTTGGCATTGAGGCAGTTAAGCCTATCACTTTGTCTTCTGCTTTGGTTTTACTCCGTATGCATTATGAATGTTAATACGTCTCATATTGATTGCAAGATGGTTAATCGAATGTCTTGCAGGGTTATTAGCCCCTATCAGTAGCAAAGTTACCTTCAATAGATTCAATTAATTATCCTAATCATTCTTAGATAAATGGCTATTGAAAGCCTTAGGACTGTGTATTAATAATAAAAAAAAATTCTCTAGATTTTTTCAAGGAGTTCAGAAAGGGGGCTGATTGGTAAGGACTTACAATACACTCATAATTAATATAATTCAATTATTTTATTAAAGCCTGGTTAGATTTTATTTGAAAGCCACACTTTTCTTTCTAGCACTGACATTAGAACAAAATCATTTAAAGAGTGATATCACTGGGTTGTTTAATTATCAAAACTATTTGGATCAAATTCCACAACTAATTTGCATTTTTAAAAGAAATGTGGCGATTATTTGAAATGTAGCCGATTTCAAAATGTAACTGGAGTTCTGTTATTGCTTAAAATCTTTCTCTATTCTGTTTTTATTGCTATTTTATTTGTCTTATTTGTTTCCTCATTATGCACTTGCCTTATCAAGCAGCAGTTTACCTTGTTAAAATATTCCTGCTACCTCAACCTTTGTTATACATTGTTTCAAATATGTTATTTAAAGATACTATGTATGGGATCTATTATATGGAAAACACATGGTAAATTAAATACCCATGGGGGAGATTTATTAAGACACGAACACTCGAAGCGTTCATTCGAACGCTCCAAGAGTATTTTTGCTGATTTTTTCTCGCTTGCACAACTTTTTCGTACACCTGCACGACTTTTCTGTACGCTTGCGAAAAATTCGGAAACATTCTGTCGCTGTTTACAATCGTTCGGTACGAAAATTTAGTGACTTTCGGATCGCCAATACGATATTATCGTGACCAATGCGATTTTTTCGTAAGCATTTTCGTGATATTTGCGATCTTCAGAAATTATCGTATCCAATCCGAATTTTTCCCATTCGGGATTCGAACTCATGTTTTAATGAATCGGCCCCATAGTGTTCCTACAAAATACTACTAACTTTCGACTGATTTCAATTGTTTCTGTCATAATCAGACAGTACTTTTTACTTGATGATGACTAAGCTACTATAAATCCAAGATGTTGTAAATTTTTTTAAGGTTTAATTGTACTTTAATAGCATTTAAGTCATGTTGCCCCATATTACTAGTAGACCTTTATATGAAAAACCATAGTTGCCAAGCTTTAAGGATATATCCAATACCATTCCTACACAGTAGAGTTGGATACCGGTACAGTAACTCATACTAAGCAGTCTGCATTCTACTTTAGGTACTGCACTGCTTCATATTGGCCCCGTGTTATTCCTGGGAATCTACTGTCTTCCTTTTATTACTGAATATCAATAATGTTGTCAAAATAAAACTAAAAAATTATACCTCTACACATTTGTTATAAGAAAAGGTATAGATTAGTTATTTTTTCAATTATAACTTTAACCAAGATAAGATCAGCTTACTGATCTGAAAATGCAAAATATAAGTGGAAAGAGGAAGAAAGTTAAAAGATAGATTAAACTAATATTGTGGGTTGCTTTTGAAACATTCTAGTACCCAACTGTGGTTGATGACATGTATGGCAAACCCAAACACCAGGGTAGTATCTGGATTCCTGTCTAGGTGTGCTCTTCTGCCTATAACAGCAACCTTTTACCTTGGGGTTGGCCCTCAGATACTCAGGGTCTTACTCTACAAGAATCCAGTAACTCCCAAGGAGGCACGCAATATAGCCTAATGTGGGGAAGGAACCAGTAAGGAAGGAGCTGGATGTAGTCAGACAGACGGGGGCAGAACCAGATAAAAACCATAGAATCATAAGACAAACTCACAGCTAGAAACAAGGAGAACAAGAGCAAAAACCCAGGAGTCAACACAAGGGACAGGACCAGGTAAGTAGGAGCCAGAGGTCAACAATAGCAGGAGTCAGAGCACCTAGGAACAAGTGAGCTTGACCTATAATGGGCAGTGAGTGAGTTCAGATTTGGGGATTTATAGGCAGGTTGATGGCTAACTCTGAGCACCTGTGGCCATATTAACAACATCTGAATTCACTATGCCTACCTGAAAGCTAAAGGAGAACATAGCATATAACTAGGAGCCTAGCTGTCTGCTCAGATAGAGCAGCACCAATGCAGACTGCATAGAAAACAGCAGGTCACTGACATGAATCCAGGCAGGGTGTTACAGTTGGTTTATTTTGTATGTGGAGCCTTGTAACTTTGCAGCCATTCACTTCTATTGAGTATTTAAGGATATTTCCACTGTTACTTTATATTAGGAGTTTGAGTTTGTTTCCATTTTCTAGCTATACACGAGCAAGCATTACAGAATGATTCTAACAAAGATATTATTACAGAGAAGAGGCTCCCAAAGAGACAGTCCCATCTGGATCTGTTAATTAGAACCTCTTACCATCAATATTTTCCCTTGGGTATACAATTGATCAGCAGTTCCTTATCTGGCCTGACAGCACGTACTGTAAGCACTGTGGTGTTAAATTCAATGTTTTCTCTGCACAATATTACAATTGCTAAACTTAACAGCAGATGTTCTTTTATACTGAATGCTGAAAAGAGAGAAAGGAGCTGCAAGGAGAATTTTACTGAAAGACACATTTGAGTGAATGCAGGTATGGATCTGTTATCTGGAAACCTATTAAACCAGAAAGCTCCGAATGACAGGAAGGCCATCTCCCATATTAATCCAATAAACAACATTTGTAACATTGAGTCCCTGTTATAATAAAACAGTAGGTTGTACTTAATCCCAACTAAGATAGAATGAATCCTAACTGGTGCCAGAACAATCCTGGCCGCTAAACAGTTTCTGGGTTTATAAAAGCTATCTTTATTTCGCATGAATGAAAATTTGTTTGCCAACGACATACATTTTTGCACTGCAAATATTTTCTTCTGTTAATCAGTGTTATTACAGTCCCCTTTCTTGTTTCCTCAACTAAAGTAATATCCTCTCACCCACAATATATGTTGACTCGTATAAATAGATGTAATAATAATAATAGAAGGACCCACTGGCTTGTAGTCTCACTTGGATAATGTCCTAATGTGCTTTGAACTTGGTTTCAAACTGACTGATCCTGACTATACGTCTGCTGCATGCTTTCTGCTGTGATCTCTTCCTGTTACTGACCACGTTCTAATCTGTTGTGTGTCGCATGATGACATCTGGGGTGGGGTTATTGCATCTGTTGGACACAATTCTGAGTTTTCAGAATTTTGAAAACCAGGAAGAAGGTTTTGAGCCAGACAGCCCCTTAAAAAACCATACTATTCAGATCAAAACCTGCCAGCTCAGGCCTCGGTCTGGTTTCTAGGCTGATCTCCATTTTGCTGTTGTGAGTAGAGCTTCATCATTTCCCATGGGACATTTTACCACATTCTAATAAAAGTCCTAACTGAAGGGGCATAACAGCTGCTTTTTTAATTTTTCCAGTAGATTCTGATAATATATTTTCCAAATTGAACTGAAAAAATAATTTTGATTATGTTTTCATATTTTTTGTATTTTCACTTTATCTTATATAGTGATGAGAAATTTGTTTCGTCATTGGCAAATTTTGTCGCAAAACTGCAGCAAGAATTTTCCATGCCAAAAAAAAAATGCTCATTGACTTTAATATATTTGGGGTGAGAAAAAAAAAAAGTTGTGTGCATAAGAAAAAGTTGCACATGTCAAAAAAGTTGCACATTTTTTGCAGTTTTGTGAATTTTTTTGGCAAACCAAAATGAGACTGATTCACTCATCACTAATTTTATATGAAGAAACAATAGCAAATTCAGATTGCTTAGTTCTCTACTTATCTTTCCTTATGTACCCCTAGTCCTCTTGTAATTTTTGAATTTCCTTACAAGAAGGGTAATGTTTAAAAATGACCATAACACTATCTCCAAAGATTTACAGGTATTTCCTTAAATAACTATATGTGATTGTGCAATGATTGGATAGATCTTTCTATTCATATAATTATTTTTCACGTTGTGATGCTCTCTGGATGCATTTAAAACCAAATAGATAGATGTTAAGAGACAAAAGCTGAGGGTCATTTGCCAACACACCTCCAAGTGTGGGAGAGTGGATGGAGAGTTGCCAATGTGTCCATTCTGCATCTTTGATGAGGAACCTTGGAACTGACAGCAGCCCCATGGTTCCCACAGTTGGTTGCATCAATAGACACACCAGATTTGCCTTTTGCATCTAGTAAATTTAATGCAAAGGGATGGGCACAACCAGACACAACCAGGGCTGGATTTGCAGTCTGGGTGCCCCGAGGCCACCCCCGCAAGTTGCCCCCCACCTTGCCCCCCCCGGGTGCGCATGTGTGAACAACGGGTGTGCATGTGCGCATGCACGGAAGGCCACACTTGCATGCGGAGCAGTGGGGAGAAGTCCCCAAAGTTTTAAGATTTTGGTTTGGTGGGGCGGTGTGCCGCCCTAGGCCCAGGCCTTTGTGGCCTCTCCAAAAATCCGGGCCTGGACACAACTGTGGTGAACTCAACTCACAATGTGGCTATAATTGCACTGGAACATTGAAAATTCTGCATTAAGGGAAAACATGGAAAGTTTTGACTGAAATCCATTAATGACCCCTTTGGTCTCAGTCATAATCTTTAAAGTTATACTTTGACTGTATATTATTGGGTATAGGATGTATTGTCTTCAGGAGTCTGCTTTGATTTGTTTGTAAAAGTATTTTAACTCAGTATAAGTTTTGTGAGAGAATGTGACTATATGTCTCAAAGGGCTCTAAAGGTAATGTATTACGCGTCTGCCAGTATATTTAATAAATGATGTCAAAACTGTCTGACCGAGGAATATCTCATTTCTTGTCTGCTGCTTTCACTGGATTAATGGGTACATTACTTACAGTACCTATGGTACTTAAAGCTCTCTGGATCATTTTCAATTACCTTTTATTGTCCTTCAAGCCTCCATATGTCTATTTTTATATTCATCATCAAATGTATTTTTTAGACGAAATATCATTACTAAGACAGCTAGAGGTTAATATCATACACTCAAAGCAGTATTTTTACATATTCATAGAATTCATAGAATTCAGTATGTTATTCAATGAAACATGAATTCTTTTATACAAGAGTTAAGAGAGAATGAGCATGTAGAGGATTATATTTCTTACTATGTTTGTAACCTTACATGTGTCATTTAAAAAAAAAAAAAAAAGTTAAGCTAATATACAGTAAACTGGGTTGTCTTAAGCGGTTAAAGTTGTCTTAATGATTAGCTTAGCAAGCAAATCGACAGCTCTAACTATCTAATGCTCAGGTATTATTAGCTACATGGCACATTTATCCGCAGCCAAAGGTTATAGTGTATAGTAAGTACATTAATCTTGTAGTATCCTTACCTGAAACAAAGACATTAGGCCAAAAATTAAATGTCTTTATAGGTCCCAAAATCCAGATCAGGACATTTTGGACATTTGTCAAAATAAATGTTTTTCTAATTATAAATAACTGCATTTACTACAGTGCTGTAGAAATAATTAGCTATATTTTAAGGTTCTTTATAGTGAGAATTACATATCTAGGATATGAGATGTCACCTCAGAATTCTGTTACTGGTAAGAATGCATGCCATTACTCATCTCGTGCCTGGTTTGCTTCTTCACTGTAACATTAAAATAGTGCCTATTACTTGCTAAGCTAAAAAAAAATCATGAATGTGGCAAAACCATAGACGTCAGAACCCCACAGTTTAACATTTTGAGGCTGGTGGGCAGTTTCAGACCCAGCAACAGTGGGAGCCAAGGCACGCAACCCCCCCTCCACAACCTTCATGTTATAGTAAAGTGGTGTTGGCATACGGTGGGAAGGAGGAGGAATTGAGTTTCACGATGGAAGCAATGCACTATGGTGACCGCAGTAGGCTTAGCAATGAAAGTAGAATTCTGATTGGTTGCCATGGGTTATTGCCAAGGTGCACAATTCCCAAGTGTTTATAAATTACCTCCTCTGACTTCCCTATGAGCCCAACAGCATTTTTAATTGAAATTGCTTTGTAGGGCAAATATGTCTTGCACTTGCGTAAAAGTCTAGGAAAACTAGTCTAGGAAATCTAGTAACAAAATTACAGAAGTTGTGTCTTGTTATTTCTCAGTCATTACAAAGGGAAGCATGGTGACTGGTTTACAGCCCATGATTATCACTCACATGCTTGCCAACAGTCTAAGATAATATCTACAAGCCATAGGAGACTTGCAAAGCTACCAGCTGCACTTATTGGAAGCAACCCAGTAAGTATTTACATTATTTCTGTCCATTATTTCCCTCCATGTACACACCAAGCAATTTGGTCACATGATCACAATTGCTGGGGCTAGTAACTCATGACATGCAATTAAAAACTTGCTTTCTGTGATCTTACCAGATAACAGCTATTTTCTCACTAGTTACTATAGTTACAGTTAAATTCCATACTTATTGTGAATTTACCATTATGGCAAAATGTAATAAGCTATACTATGCGATCAGCAAAGCCTAAACCGTAAACACCGGTACAAATAAAGCAGGGCTTCACCCAATCTGATGAAGGGCGGCTTACTGCTTTGCTGATTGCATGACTATTCTGATATCCAGTCAGGTATCTAGGGACACAGTACCACAACCAAGTTACGACTATGTATAGTGTGCAGGAAGCCTTTACAAGCATTGATAAACAGGGACTTAGGGTTTTTTGAATAAGGGATCTTTCCGCACATTGGATCTCCATACCTTAAGACTGCTAAAAAATCATTTAAACATTACATAAATCCAATAGGATTGTTTGTCTCCAATAAAGATTAATTATATCTTAGCTGGGATCAAGTACTAGGTACTGTTTTATTACTGGGGAAAAAGGAAATCATTTTTAAAATGTGAATTATTTGATAAAAATTTAGTCTATGGGAAGCTACCTTTATGTTTTTCAGAGCTTTTTGGATAATGGGTTTCTGGATAACGGATCCCATACCTGAAATAGCTTTTTGGATAATGGGTTTCTGGATAACGGATCCCATACCTATAACAAGTCAACGTAAGCAAAAATAGGGTAAACATTGGCAAAATATAACTGTATATTTTTACACATTTTTAATTGTATATTAGCACTACACAGGTTCCAAATAGAACAAAGCATTTTGGCATAATTTAGCCCTGTTTACACCTCATTTGATAAATGGCTACAGGCAAATACGCTTCAAAAATACTACCCACAATAATAAATTGGCTCTGTGATTTGCATCTACATTTTTAGACTTGTCTTTCTCTGGGAAGTCTATCCATAGAGTAACTGCTAGGTCCTACTTTTTATTTAGTGCATTTACTGTTGACTGTATATTGTTGTTCCAATCTATTTTTTTGACCCTTGTGTACCTGTGTCCCTTGCTTGCCGTCTGCTGCCTTATATAACCTTTTGTCTGTCACTGGATATGCCGAAATATACAGTTACACACCGCAAAGTCTTTTTCCTCACAACACTGAAACTGTTCATAGAAAATAATGCACTTGGGAAAACACTAACAACCAATTACAGGAAAAAGAATATTGTGTGAGTATATATTTTTCCAATTTGTGAAAGTTTCTTGTTTAAAAAAAATGTTCGTATAAATAAATTGTCACTAGCAGTGGCTTGGATACAGTATATAGATAGATGTATAGAGACAGACAGATATATAAATAGCTACATAGATGGACATATATATATATATGGTTTTTAAACAATGAGTTTTCAATAAAAAAATTTTTTTTGAATTTTAAGGGTGTGCCAGCCATGGATTATTTCATGCTAAATACTCAGATTTTGGCTGTGCACCCCACAGAATATTAAAGCCTTGGAGTGCAGACACCATCAGGACTATCAGCTTACAGGGGCTTTATTTGGGAGTAAATCTTGTTTTTATTCAACCAAAACTTTCCACCAAGACAGGAATTCAAAAATAACTACCTGGTTTGGGGGCACTGAGAGCAACATCCAAGGGGTTGGGGAGAAACATGTTGCCCCGGAGTCACTGGTTGGGGATCCCTGTAGTAGACAGACCTCTTTTACTGTACACCCACACAGTTCCAGCTTCATAAGTAGCAGCAACTCTTCTATTGACATTTAGAGAAGCATTATATCACTACTTCTCCAAACAAATGTCTCATCTCCTTCACACCATGAGAGACCACAGAGTCTGGACTGGGATACAAATTAGGTCCTTGCATTTCAAGTGCGCAGAGGCCCCAAACAGCCCCCAGGAGCCCACTAAACAGTGACTGGCTATGCCATCTTACAGCAGCCCCTTTGGCATTTGCCAAAGTCCACAGAGTCCACAGATTGCCAGATCAGGCCTGCTCTGCACACAGCTGGCAGCAGCCTCAACACCTAAGGTTTTCAGGTTCAGCTCCTTTAAGAGTAGCAGCCCTTTACTCACTTACCACTTTCTTATCTATTTCTTCTGACACTAGAAATTACATCACTGTACAACATCTCCCAAGCCATTCACCTCCCTCCCCCTCAAACCTTTCTGTGTTTCTTCTTCCCTGAATTCTCAGAACTTTTGGCCTCCTCAAACCTTACAACCTGCCCACTTGATCGCATTTCTTCCAAACTTATCTGCAATGCCAATCCCTGCCTAATCAAAGCCTTAACCCATTTCTGTAATCTTTCTTCTCAATGGAAATCTTTTTCTCCAAGCTGAAACATGCACTTGTTACCACTCATTTGAAAAAAAAACCCTCTCTTGTTCCATCTCTCTGCTTTCTTTTGTCTTTAAATTACTTGAGCACTTAGTTCACAATTGACTGATGTTTTTACTCTCTGACAATAACCTGCTCTACCCCCTACAATCTGGCTTTAGGCTACAACACTCCACTGAAATTGCTCAAACCCAGCTAACTAATGACTTCATATTAGATAAAGCTGAAATCAACTTCTCACTACTAATACTTCTAGATTTTCAGCTGCTTTGACACTGTTGACAACTCCGCTCCAGGCTTTCCATACTCTTGACCTTTGTGACACTGACCTATCCCGGTTTTCATAACTCTTGTTGTAGGAGGCTCTTTCAGTGCCTCCTACAACAAAGCATCATCTTCTCCCTACTCTCTCTCTCCTCTCTCCCTTGGGGTACAACAAGGCTTATTATTTTCTCTCTATACTTCCTCCCTTGGCAAATTAATAAGTTCATATTGTTACCAATACTGCCTCTATGCTGATGATCTCTTCTTCCCCGATCTCAACACAGAGCTCTTCAATTGTGTGCCTTCTTATCTGGTATCTCTTCAATTGTGGGCCTTCTTATCTGGTATCAACAAAACATCTCTAAGACAAAAATGTTTCTCTTTAGGCCTAGTGCCTAGAGTGCAATGGTGGGAGGCGCTATGCACACCTCTTTTGTTGCCCTTGGCCAGGCCCTTGTGACAGCACTTGTTAACCCATTGATGTACGTGCTCATTCATATGCACTGTGAGCAAGCACATGCCTGCACAAACGAGTTCATGTGAATGAAACTCGTGAATGAACATATGTGAATTTAGTGTTGAAGACTAGTGGGGCCAAGGTAGTTAGCTGGGTTGCCTAGGGTGCCCAACTGCCTTGGACCGACAGAGGTTCTTTTTCCCTCTATCCAACAGCCATAACTTCCCAGAAGTGTTAAGCACAGTTAACAACTTCATTACCACCCTATGTTCTCAGGCCTGTTGTCTTGGTGTTATCCTTGGTTTTGCCCTGCCCTTCACTATTCATATCCAGTCATTAATTAAATCATGTCTCTTCACCTAAGAAATGCTTTCAAAATGCAATCATTTATTACCAAAGATGCCACAAAAGTAAGTTTCATTTTCTTATCATATCAGACATTGATTACTGTAACCCTTTATTAAATGACCTTCCCCTCCAGAGACTGTCACCTCTCCAGTCCATAATGAATACTGCTGCCAGGCTCATATTCCTCAGCACCTGCTCCTCCTCTGCCGTGCCACTCTGCCAGTCTCTGCACTGGCCTCTGCTATCTTTCAGAATAAAATGTAAACTAATGACCCTCAAATTCGAAGCAGTTCATAGCTCTGTCCCACCCTACATCTCTGGACTGATCTCCAGATACTAACCTAACCCATTGTTACACTGCTCTAATGACCTACACTTCAACGCATTTACATGCAAGACTAAATTCCTACCTAGTGATTAGTTTTGTGTAAAACAGCATTTTTTTGTATTTTGGCTTAACTTGCTACTGGCACATTTTGTATCATTGCTATTATATATCATATGAGAAATACCCATTCTACACATCTTGACTACTAGTAGTATGCATAGCAATGGTTAGCTTAAGGCTAATATTTTCTTTGGTAGCTTATTTCCCATTATCTTGAAAATCTACTTACTTCAACACATAATGGTTAGTGTAGACCATGCTGATATGTCTGTGTAATTTGTTCCATTATCACACAAAATGATTGCATACTTTGTCCTCAAAATTATTATGCTGGCCATAATTCTAAAGTTTTGGTACATTTAGTCTTAAGCACTGTTGATTGAGCTGTAAATTATACCACTGAAATAGCATTCACAGCACCTCTTTATACGGTCATAAACAATGGGATTTGATTTAGAGGACCTATTATGACTTTTTCAGAAAGTAATCCGTACATGACTACCTAATACCTGAAATGGTATGGTAATGTGTTTTTATGCCTCTTGGAAAGAGATAATCTTGGGAATACCCCAAATAAGTGGAAACATTGTCTTTAGTTAGCATCTGATCAGCAACCAACCTGGTTGTGCTTTAAAGGAAAAAGAAAGTCAAAGTCACTTGGGGGTGCCAAAATGTTAGGCACCCCCAAGTGACTTTAACCGCCTACCTTTTACCCCGGGCTGGTGCCCCTGTACGGAGAGAACAGCACCAGCCCGGGGTAGCTGCCTGCGCTTCCTCCTTTGGGATTCGCTGCGCGCGCATTAAAGTCGGCTTTTTCGCTCTACTATGCATGCCCAGCCACCAGCATTTTAGAAAGCGGAAGCCGGAAGGAGGAAGCGCTCCGCTCCAGGTGCCCCGGGCTGATGCTGTTTTCTCCTAACAGGTAAGCGGTTAAAGTCACTTGGGGGTGCCTAACATTTTGGCACCCCCAAGTGACTTTGCCTTTCCTTCTCCTTTAACTCAAGACCTTGGTTGTATTTTAAAACAATGGAATTTTTTTTGGAGGAAAGCTGGGTTTGTAGGCTTAAGTACCCACCAAACAGCTAAGCAATAGACCACCTATCTATAATTAAAAGTGGATGGTGTCACATGACAGCACAGAAGAAACTCACAATCTGGAATGCACAGAGAGTACACATGCCAGAAAGTCTACAGTTCTCTATACAGCATATTATTTTTGTTTCTAATTTTCGAAAATATAAGAATGTAATCCTATCTGTTAACCTAGCATGCACGGGCCATGGCAACTATCAGGCAGTGGCCTATAATAATGCCAATCATACCAAATTATTAAAAACCTGTTCAACAATAAGCTAGCTAGCATCTCCAAAAACCAACCTCATTAACTTTATAGAACTTATAACTAAACCCATCCTTAAACCATTATTACGAAATAAAGCTAAATGATACTGAATCCTTAATTGCACATGTACATTAAAACAAGCTATAACTTCCAAAATAAATACCTCAAATATAAAAATTAGGCGTTGTCTGCAAAAAAAAAACCCTGAGCTTGCACTGTACATAGTATTTCTGGTTTCTATAATTGTAGATTCCACTTAAAAGGCTGCTAAACTTCCCTTATAATGCAACTCTTGGAAATGTATTAAATGCCAACAAAATTAATGGACATGAATTTTGATAATATGAATATTTGGTGCCCAGGGCATTATTTTGAACATTTCAACCTTATTGTTTCACTTCTCCATTGAAACGAATGGATTCTGTAAATTGTCTGGCACTTCAGAGGCAAAGAACAGTTTTTCACTGCATAAGAAATCGCTGATTAATATCTACTGAATAAAGATCTACAGGGAATTTGGGGTAAAATCAAAATACAATAAACTGGAACTGAGCTAAAAAAATATCTTTATTTCCAAGAAAATAATAAGAATGAAAATGGGTGTGTTTACTAAAGGCTTCATTTACTTATGCCTGGGGTACAAGGGCTAGAGTACCCCTATAAAAGCTTACTTATCCAGCACTTGCTCCCCAAGGAATGCTGCACTCTGCACCTAGCACCTTGATTGAAAATGCCTGCCATGGAGGGATGAAATGACTATAAATCAGTCTCTTAGTTTAAGATTGATGGAGGGGCAAATTATACAAAACAAGAAGAAATTATTTATGTGCCATAGATTTTAAGGTACATATGCTAGTGCATTAGATTCTACAGTTCTGTGTTAAAGGGTATTATTTATTGCACGATCAGGAGTTACATAGCAGCTCACAATCCTTCTTTCAAGAAAAAAAAAATGATAGATACCATTAAAAAAGACCATGCTAATTGTTAATATATTGTAAATGTTATATTCATTCAACATTGAAATTATTTTTTCATAGACAAGGTATGAAGTCCAAATTACGAAAACATCCCTCATCTGCAAAACCCCATGTCACAAGCATTTTGGGTAACAGGTCCTGTAACTGTTAGGTAAGAGCAATTTTTTTCATCTGATACAGATTTGTGTTGAAATTGCAAGCAGCAATTTTTAGGGGAATCTGAGCTGGAATTTTGCCATCCATTTTGTTTCACTGAAAAAACAAACCACGTTTTCCATGCAGTAAAAAAGACCCAAAAAAAATACCTATTGACTCCAATGCATTTGGTGCGAGAAAAAAAAGCAAGAAAAAAAGGCCAGTAGGCACCATAAGAAAGTGAGAAAAAGCCCACTTTTGGCATGTAAAAAACATTGAAAAATTGCTAATATATTTTTCAAAATTTTGCAAATGTTTCTGCAATTTTGCCACTTTTTCGTTGAAGTGAAAACCGGCCAGTTCCACTCTTCGCTATTTATTATTAGGGATGTGCCTAATGCACTATTTTGCCAAATCCCGAACGACAACCTAATTTGCATGTACAAATTAGGGTATGGAGGCGTCAAAGAGAATCGTGTGCTGCGTTTGGTCAACAATTTTTAATTTCCTTGTTCATGTAACAAACAGTCATGTGATTTTAAGGACTCGGATTCAGTTCAACCAGGCACTCGGATTCAGCTGAATCCTGCTGAAAAAGGGCAAATTCTGGTTAAATCCCAAACCGAATCCTGAATTTGGTGCATCCCTATTTATTATTATTGTTATTATAATAATATAATATTAGGGGGAGATTTATTAAGACACGAACGCTCCGAGCGTATTTTCGCCGATGTTTTTGCACTGGCGCGGCTTTTTCGGACGCTTGCGCAAAAAATTCGGGAAAGGTTCTGCCGCTGTTTACAATTGTTCGGTATGAAAATTTAGTGACTTTCGGATCCCCAATATGATATTATCGTGACTAATATGATTTTTTTGTGAGCATTTTTGTGATATTTGCGATCTTCAGAAATTATCGTATCCAATCCAATTTCCCCATTTGGGATTTGAACTCGTGTTTTAATGAATCGGCCCCATAGTGTATTTTAAAAGCTATTTTTCTTGAGCTGAGCACCACTACATATACAAAATAGCCAAAGCACAATAGCATGTGGATTTTACCACTTTAAAACAAGAAGAGTTTAGTTTATTATTCTACTATTTAAAAGTAAATGGCCAGCCCAGGGGTTAGGTTAGGATTAATTTGGGTCAGACAGAGGAAAAAATGAGAATTATTTGCATAAATGGATTTTATGGAAGATGGCCTTCCTCTAATTTGGAACTTTCTGGATGGCAGGTTTCCAGATACAGCTATATTTTAAACATAAACTAGAAATATCTTAAAGATAAAACCTACAGCAACCAGTTGCTGCATGACACATACACTGTACTTCATAATGGTTTACAAACAAGACTGGAATGAAAGGATGAAATTCTGTAGCAGGGGACTACAAAATCACATGGAAATGCTTAAGAGCTCTGAAAGGGAACGTGAAGTGGAAAGTAACAAGGACCATTTAACTAATGAAGTGGCTAATAAAGCTAAGTGCTCAGAAAATATAGCAAGACAGAAAGGGCAAATATTTAAGACATAATAACTGGATGAGGATACTAGGAGATAAACTGTACCAGGAGCACACAATGGAGAGAAGTAGGTGTAGAATTGTGAACTGGAAACTGCAATGTTTAAGATGATTATACAAGAAGCCGCTGTAGTGTTTTTGAATAATAGGCCGGTACAGTAAACACTTCAAAGAAAAAGTGCAGTTTAGTAAAAGGTAAAAGTAAAGTTTTCTAGACATATTATAATACCTGTCTGCAGAGGCCTTGAATGAACTCAGCGGGGCTCAATTACAATCACAGCTGTGCAAGTGCAGTCACAGAGATATGGATGCAATTGTTTTACATATTGATGTTTTTCAGGTCTGTCTAATAAAGTGCTATTAGTAGTGATGAGCGAGTTGTTCCGTTTCGCTTCGCCGAAAAATTTGTGAATCTTGCAAAATTTAGCAAATTTTGCAAATTTGCGAAACGGTGAAAATGTTGCACGTATAAAAAAAATTGTTGCATGTTTCATTATTTTGACGTGCACGACAATTTTTTCATAAAACCGCCACACACGACAATGTCTTTTTTTTATGCACACGACAATCTTTTTTTTCACATGGGAGACAATTTATTGTCACGCGGCTCAATTTTTCTGCAGTGAATTTTGTTGCGAAACATGGAAATTCACCGCAAATCCATGCCTGAGGAATTATTTCACCCATCACTAGCTATTAGGTCTAAAGCTAATGTCATCCTGAACTTGGTGGCAATCCCACTGTCCCTACAGCATCAATAGGGACAACAGACTTGCACCTATAGTATCACATGCAGTGTAATTTTTACACAAGGAGGGGAATTATTCACGATTCGTGTTTTTGTGAAAAAAAACTAGATTTTTATTTGTGATTTATTATGCGTCAAATGTGCGACAAACACAAAAAGGCCCAGCACTGTTCAAGGGGAACATACTAAACAAAAGTTCAGTGGTACCTTAAAGGACATATAAACCCCCACAAAAAAAATGTAATCAGTGATCTTTGAAATCTTTAAATACCTGCCACTCCTGTTATTCAAAGGTAAATAGTAAGGCTACAGTATCCCCTTAATCACTTAGGATTCCTTCTCCTCCTCTAACCCACTCGGCCTCCTCCCTAAGGAATTGACTTTGGCTCTTGGCTAACTGAGCATGCTCAGTTCTTCTCAACTCAGGTTACCAAACACACCCTCCAGTCTAGCAGCCAATGAAGAGATGGCACTGCTGGTTTCCATAGAAATATACTCTGAATAAGGGTCTTTGTGCACATGTGCTTTTTGCAAATGTAAATGTCACTAAAGATTCATTTCAGCTAAGTGAACTGAATAAAATGATGCCATTAATGCCATAAAAAAGTTTTAGTGTATCATAGTGTCTAAAAGCCTTAGTAATTTGTGCACCTTACTTATTGACAAAGTAATACAGTTACAGTAGTAAAATGTAATTATGCAAGGGTAGAAGCAGGCACGGGTTGAACAAAACTGTCACCAACTTAAACGCTTGTACAATAGGTTTAGTAGTATCATCGAAACGAAAAAAGGGGGATACATATGCTCATAAGAAGAGAGGGTTTAAATCAAATCTCACCCATAGTGTAGTTGGGCCCAGGTGCTCATGCCCCAGACCTTCAGCCAGAGGGAGCCATCATGGATACACCGAAAACATCAATAGGCAGGCACTCCGGGATTTCAGGTATAAAAAATTGCAGAAGTTCACAAAAAATAAAGTAAAATCAAAGTATATTTATTTAAAGCTAACACATGTAACAGCAGGCCTTACGCGTTTCGTACCTTGCGGTACTTAATCATAGGCAGCCTATGATTAAGTACCGCAAGGTACGAAACGCGTAAGGCCTGCTGTTACATGTGTTAGCTTTAAATAAATATACTTTGATTTTACTTTATTTTTTGTGAACTTCTGCAATTTTTTATACCTGAAATCCCGGAGTGCCTGCCTATTGATGTTTTCGGTGTATCCTTAGTAGTATCATCACTTATACTAATAACCATAAGTTATTAGGTAAGGAACTAATAGCATTTCAAATAAAATTACATTATGTCAGAACTGACATTTGATCATTCTAAATTCTGCTTATAAAAATGTACCTCTTTTGCCTGTTCTTCAATAAGAAAAAGAGAATGGAGACAACAAGTAATTAATACTGTTTCTGCCACAGAGGTCTATTTTATTATGAATGTAAATAAAGGAACAATGCAATGCATGCCATTTAGCAGCCTGGCTGAAGAAACAAATGGCACTAATTCATTATCCCTACCCACTGGCCCTGAACAAATAATATACTTAGGATTCAATGTCAGAATTTAAACCAACCAGCATGTAATAATATTCACATGTTCCTTTCTCTAGGTGGTTCCAGGGACTGCAGGACTGCCCATGACAGGGCTGGGAAGGGGACCCAGAAAGGAATAGATTAAAATGGGTTGTGGAGGATTTAACCAGATTGGGATGATCTTGGCACCATTTTTCCTTTGCAGCCCTGCCCATCCTCCCTTTTTTTGTGTGGTGAAGTTGGTGATATGTGGCAAATTCACTGTCGCAGCTACAGTGGGTTACAGTAAGGGCAGCGAGGCAAGGAACATGAGTGATGGCAAAAGTTGTTTAGAGCCAGGGCTAGTGGTTGCGGATATTATGTATTGTTAGTTAAATGTAAAGTATTTGTTGTTTAACTTAAGGTTAATTAATTTGGTTGCAGTTTTTCAACCCAAAAACAGTGTCTGTTTATTATGAAGGGGATAAGACTTGACGTTGCAATGTTACACAGTATGTAGTGATTTAAATGGAAAGTGACCCTTAGAGGAAAATCTACAATCCCTGTAAGAAAACATTTGAGGCTGACGGTATCTTGCTGGATGTGATAAGCAAATTTTTTTCATCAGTCATGGATTCACTGCGAAATTCCACATTTCACAATTGGCAATTTTTTTCGTGAAACTGTTGCAAAAATTTGTGCAACAAAAATTTGAGTGCATCAATTTCAATCAAGTTGTGCGGTAGCTACAATTAGGTGTATTAGGTACAATGACACAAGCAATACATGATGTTGTAGATAGAATCATGGGTACTAGCTTTCTATCTCTGACCTTCTGACTGCCCAAAGTGTGCAAAGGCCCCTTGTCTTTACCTTTAAAGCCTGGCAAAGAAATGCAGGGTCAGTGCAAGTGACTTTTAGCATTATTATACATAAATAAATAGCTGTCACGAATGGTATCCTAGAACTCAGAACAGGCTCTAAGGGTCTGGTCTTGGCTCACGCTTCCGCCTATAACAGCCGCCTTTCACGTCGGGTGGAGCCCTTCGCTACTCGGATGCCACCAGGTCTTATTGTGAGAAACCCAAGGAGAGAGTTCTGAGCAAGCACAGGAACCAATCGTGTGACAGGCAGATGGGGAACACTTTAGAGTAGTCAGGACAGGCCGGGGTCAGCAACAGTCAGGCAGCGCAGCACAGAATCAGAATTCAGTAGAATGGTTAGGCAGGCAATGGTCGGTTCAGGCAGCAAGCGAGAGAAGTCAAATACAGGCAAGGTCAGGAACACAGGAGAACAGTAGATAATCACACCCAGGAAATCACCAAGGAAAACCTACGTTGGGCAACGAATACAGTACAGTGAGCGCTTTAAATATTTGAATTTCGCGCCGAAATAACGTCACGCGCGTGCCGGTGACAAACGCGAGTGCGCATGCGCACGCATCAAGAGCGCGCATGCGCATAAGGGTCAGAGAGAGGCACGCGCCTAGAAGATGACGGCGGGCGTCCCCGCTAGACCACCAGGTATTGTTACATTACCCCCCCTCTAGAGGGGGCCACCGGACCCCTAGGCTTATCAGGGAATCTGGCGTGAAATTGTCGAACAAGACGATCTGCCCGAACATCAGCAGCTGGGATCCACGACCTCTCTTCGGGGCCATAACCTTTCCAGTGTACCAGGTATTGTAGCCTACCCCTAGAGAGGCGGGAGTCCACTAACCTCTGTATGAGATATTCGGGCTGTCCCTCAACAGAAACAGGAGGAGGAGGAGGAGACCTCTGCCGAACCACTCTAGCAGGTTTTAACAAGGAAACATGGAAAGAATTAGAAATTTTGAGTTCGGGAGGAAGCTCTAATCGGACCGTGTTAGGGTTAATAACTTCAGAAACAGAAAAAGGACCAATATATTTGGGTGCAAATTTAGGAGAAGAAACTTTCAGAGGAACATTTTTAGAAGAAAGCCAAACTTTATCACTGACCTGGTATTCTGGCGATGCTTTATGATGCTTATCGAAGGCTTTCTTTTGAACAGCTACTGCAGTGGATAATGACTTTTGCACCTTTCGCCAAATGCTGGAGAACTGATTGACTAAGGAATCAACAGCAGGCACATCAGAGGAAATGGTAGAGAAAGAGAAAACTCTGGATGATACCCAAAGACAACAAAAAACGGGGACTCACCAGTGGAAGAGTAAGTGGAATTATTGAATGCAAACTCAGCCCAAGGGAGAAAATCAGCCCAAAGGGATTGGTAACTGGAGACATAACACCTGAGGTACTGCTCCAGAGACTGATTTGTCATCTCCGTCTGCCCGTTGGTCTGTGGATGATAAGCAGAGGAGAAGGACAAATCTGTACCCATCAGTAAACAGAAGGCCCGCCAAAATTTTGAGACAAATTGAACCCCTCTATCAGAGACAATATTCTGCGGAGCACCATGGAGCCTAAAGATATTAGTCAGAAAATGTTCTGCAAGAGACTTTGCAGATGGGAGGGCGGGGAGGGGAATAAAATGAGACATTTTACTAAAGCGATCCACAACCACCCATATGACAGTATTCCCCTTGGAAGGAGGTAAGTCTACAATGAAATCCATGGAAACGTGAGTCCACGGCCTTTCGGGAATTGGCAGAGATTGCAACAGACCCTGAGACAAAGATCTGGAAGGTTTAGAGCGTTGACAGGTTGGACAGGAATCAACATAATTACTAACATCTTGTCTCAGAGTTGGCCACCATAGGGTGCGGGACTAAAGAGAACAGGTTTTAAAGCGACCAGGGTGCCCAGCCAACTTAGAATCATGGGCTTCTAAAAAAAACGCCTCACAGAGGTTTTCTGGAACAAATAACTTCCCCTGGGGTAGGTTGGAAGGAGAATGAACCTGGGCCTTAGACAAAGGCTGCTATAATCAACTCCCTAGGGACAATAGGGTCGGGTTGACACTTCTCCAGAGGATTGGAATCAAAACTTCTAGACAAGGCATCAGCTTTAACATTCTTTTCGCCAGGTCTATAGGTTATAACAAAATTAAATCGAGAAAAGAATAATGCCCACCTGGCTTGTCTGGGATTTAGGCTCCTAGCGCAGGGGTGGGCAAAGTTTTTTGGCTCGGGGGCCACATTGACTCACAGGCAGGCCAGGCCGGGCCAACGTCCTCCCACCATCTCCCCCTCCCCCAGCATCCTCCATCTCCCCAACCTGCGGCTCCCTCCATCGTTCGGTTGCGTCTGTTCCCCGGCTCCCCGCTGCATCCTTTTTTATGGTTGCGCCCCCTGCGTATTGACATCACGAACACGCACGAAGCGCAACCAATCAGGGCCCAGAAATAATTTAAAGGGACCCGGAGTCGGCGGGCTGGATTAAAAAGGCCAACGGGCCGGATGTGGCCTGCGGACCGTAGTTTGCCCACCCCTGGCCTAGCGGATTCAATATATAAGAGATTCTTGTGGTCTGTGATTACTGTAACTACATGTTTAGCCCCTTCCAAGAGGTGTCTCCATTCTGTGAATGCCAATTTTATGGCCAGTAATTCCGTATTGCCAATGTCATAATTCCTCTCCGTGTGAGAGCCGTAATTGGAGCCACTATCGTGGAATAGCTCTTAATAAATTGTCTGTAATAATTAACGAAACCTAAAAATCTTTGTATGGCCCGCAGAGACAAGGCTTGTACCCAATTTAGGATAGCCTGAACTTTGGCTGGGTCCATTTCTAAACCTTTATGGGAAATAATAAACCCAAGAAAGTGAACTGAAGAGACTTCAAAGATGCACTTCTCGAGTTTAGCATACAAATGATTTTCCCTTAATCTAAGTAAGACCTCCTGAACATGGACACGATGATCAGACAGACTATTAGAATAAATCAAAATATCATCAAGGTAAACTACCACAGAGCAACCTAAAAGATCGCGGAATATATCATTTACCAGCTCTTGGAAGACAGCAGGAGCATTACATAACCCGAAGGGCATTACCAGATATTCATAATGCCCATCACGGGTATTAAAGGCTGTTTTTCACTCATCCCCTTCCCGGATACATATTAAATTATATGCGCCTCTTAGGTCAAGTTTAGAGAAAATAGTGGCTCCCTTAACCCTATCAAAGAGCTCGGAAATTAGGGGAAGGGGATAACGGTTTTTGACCGTGATTTTGTTTAAACCCCTATAGCCATTACATGGCCTGAGACCCCCATCTTTTTTTCCACAAAGAAAAACCCAGCTCCTGCCGGAGAGGTAGAGGGTCTTATAAAACCTCTCTCCAGATTCTCCTTAATATATTCTTCCATAGCCTGAGTTTCAGGAAGAGACAAGGGGTAAGTTCTACCTCTAGGAGGAGAAGAACCTGGAATCAAATCTATGGCACAATCGTAAGATCTATGTGGGGGAAGTGTTTCGGCTGCCTTTTTAGAAAAGACGTCCGCAAAGGAGAAATAAGGAGAAGGTAGCCCCTGTAGAGAGGTTGCGGCCAAAACTTGGACAGGCTTCATGCACAAGCTCTGACAGTCTGTTCCCCACTGAAGAATCTTGTTAGCTAGCCAATCAATTTGGGGACTGTGCTTACGCAACCAAGGGAGACCTAAGATCACCGGGGTATTCTGGCAATCAATGATAAAAAAGGAAATTTGTTCCACATGGAGAGAACCTATAGACATGGAACAGCTTACGGACTTGAAAGATATAGCCCCACGACCTAGGGAAGTACCATCAATAGCGATTAACTTGACCGAAGGGACCAAAGGAAGCCGCCCCGCTAGACCACCAGGTATCGTTACAATAGCACTGTGAGGTATGTCAGCTATTGTGGCATGTACCATACTTAAGGAGGTTCCAGCTCAAGGAAGGAATGTTGGGAGTTAAAATGATAATTCCCTTTCTGAAAAAAAGCCATAGGGATAATGAGACTGGGAGCTCTTAATCCAAAAGGTCTCAATGATGCTTGAAGCTGTAAGTATTTTCTCTAAACCACTCCCAGCACACATGAATTTATGATTCCTTGTAACAGTTTATATGAAACATCATAGTGATGTATCACAGATTTTCAGACTGTTCAGAGTGCTAATATGTTTTGGATACTTTTCTATCTCCCTAGGGATGGAGAACTGTGTATTTAGTTGCCACTAGTAGCAGTGAAAAGAGCAGGAACTGAAGAATTGATGACATGTAAATAGCAGTCCTGACCCGTTTAATGTCTCTGCTTATAATGTAAGATCTACGGTACAGGTTTTGGGGAGGATCATGAATTTATTCAACTGCTAACCAATAACAGTCCTAAAATATTGTCCTTGATGTATCTATTTAACTTGGAGTTCATAGTAATTGTAAGAGTAAGACCTGATTTTTCTGAGAGTGGTGACCGCCATCAGAAGGGCCTAATTGGACTGTCAGGGCCATTGGGCATCAGAATAGGTTTAGTAAGGATTTGAGAGAAAGCAGGAATAAAACATAAAATAAGACTGGCACTTACAAGCAGAACAGGCAAAGTTGGTACTGATAGCAGGCAGGGTAGGCAAGACATAGACAGTGGCAGCTCTCTGTGTGGGTGGTGCTATGTCACAGTACTCTATATAGTTCAGTAGCAAGAAATAGTAATGTTACTTGTGTTGATATCTTTAACTAAATGCTTAAGCAAGCTAGCACCCAGATCAAAAACAGATACATTCTTTGTAGAAATACTATGCTGTTATACATATAATAATGCTACAGTGTGATAACATAGCTTTTATAACTGCCTGCCTGTGTAGCTATTCCTCTCCATTCATCCCTATCCAGGGAAAGGAGCAAGAAGCAAGCAAGTTGGAGCTATAAGGAAGCAGCCAATTCCTGATTACCGAATAAGACTGTGCAGTAATTCTTCCTTCACAATGAACCAGCGCATCATCTATTATAGGGATGACAATATCTCTTTAACACATTTCAGAAGTAGAATAGCCAGTTTATTGTTCTGACAAATTAGGGGTTTGTTCCTCCCGCATCTTGGACTAAATGCTGCACATGCTCTTTTCTTTAAATAAAAATACAAAAGTTGATACCATGGTGTCAATTTGATTCAGAGTTCTACTGAGCAACACAGTGGAGGGTGTTATAGTAAAGGCAATATATACTGTTAGATAAACTTTACTCAGCTATGTTATGTTAACCTACCCCATGTAGCTGACAGTTACAGTATATTTTCCCACTTATTATAGCACATGAGCCCAACTTATTGCACTGCCTGGCGTGCAGATTATTCAGGTTGGGCTCTGTAATGCCAGAACTTTGCACACCATTTGCATTCATGTATTTGACATAAGTGGCATTCCACTATGGAGCAGTATAAGATACAAATCCTTGACAATATAAATACAAATCTTAGAAATGTTATTTAATAATATAAATAGTACTATACATAGCGCATTCCTCAATGATGATGATGATGATGATGATGATGCAGGCAAAAAAAATGCATGGTTTCCAACATTTGAAAGCTAGCCTTTGTGCCATACAAATATTATGTGCTGACATTTCCAGCACCTGTGACATGCTTAATGACCATGATTGATGAATTCCCTTTTAAATGACTATGGATTATAGCAGGAGAACAGACATTGAGAACTGATTTCTTGTCATAACATCACTGAAATTCAGCTGTGCAGGTGGTTGGTTGAAAAATAACAGAGGCATAACAACTATCTATAATACTCTTATTTCCCTACTGTAAATTTGTTTCCCGAAGCATAAATACAGTATGTATTACATTAGCAATGTAGGCAGGTATATTTTCCTAAGTGAATGGGAGACCTGTGTTAGGAAAAAAAGAAACTATCTGGTACCGTGTACCTGCTGAAAGGGGTACCAAAAGACAAGCTCTTTTTTCATTTTTTTTTTTTAATGTTTATTGTCATTAGGGATGAGCGAATCCAGTGAAGCCACCAGAAAACTGACAAAAGCTACAAAATTGCAAAACTCATTGAAGTCAATGGTGTTTATTTCACAGCAACTTCACAGCAGAATACATTGGAGTCTATGGGCATTTTGCAGAGGTTTCAGGAAAAGATTTTCCACTGTTACAATGTGGGATTTCCCCAAAAATATATACCTGCCAAAAAATTGTGCTCATCATTACATGTCATGTCCTAACACATTTTTGTGAGGAAGTGCAAAGACTGATCTCAAGCAGGGCTGGATTTCAGAATCGGGTGCCCCGAGGCCGTCCCCTTTCGTCGCCCGCCCCCTACCCCAACCGACCAACCGACAGACCCTCCCCCACCAGGTGCATGCATGCCACGTAACTTAGGCCCGGGCCTTTTTGACCTCGCCACAAATCCGGGCCTTAATTCAAGGGTTACATGTAGGGATATACCTATATCATGTATACTTGGAAAGGCAATGTAAGGACCCTCTTAACCTTCCTAAAACTAAAACTAAATATCAATTATTTCCAGGAGTAATTCACTTTGCATACCCAAAATTCGGATTAAATACGATAATTTCTGTTGGTTGGAAATGTCACGAAAATAGTCACGACAATATTGTATTGGCGATCCGAAAGTCACAACATTTTTTTATCTTAAGGATCGTAAATGGTGCGAAAACCTTTCTGACTTTGATCCTTCTGTGCATGATTTTGGAAGCCTCCCATAGGACTCAATGGCACTCTGCAGCTCCAACCTGGCCCAAGGAAAGTCTCCCATAGGGCTCAATGGCACTCTGCAGCTCCAACCTGGCCCAAGGAAAGTCTCCCATAGGGCTCAATGGCACTCTGCAGATCCAACCTGGCCCAAGGAAAGTCTCCCATAGGACTCAATGGCACTCTGCAGCTCCAACCTGGCCCAAGGAAAGTCACGATACCGAAGCTTGAATGAATCCAAAACTTTCATACTCGGCGCGACAAATACGATTTTGTTGCGTACATTTTGTCGCAAAGTAAGGAAAAGTTAATTAAAAAAACAATCGCAGAAAATACGCACAGTTCTATAAATGAGAAAGAATACAATTTTTTCGTATTCGGACTCAATCGTACTTAACTAATAAATGTGCTCCATAGGGGCTGATTTATCAAAGCCTGAATTTCGGACTTGAAATAGTACAAGTACAAAAAATGTGTATTATTAACGAAAATTTCAGATGTAGGTAAATGTAAAATGTAAAAATCGTATTGCTACAATCCGAAAATATTGTGGTACGATCCAAAAATTACGAAATTTTCGTATCTGAACGATTGTAAACAGAGCAAATACTTTCTGACTTTGATCCTTCAGTGCATGATTTTGTAAGCCTCCCATAGGACTCAATGGCACTCTGCAGCTCCACGATACCGAAGCTTGAATGAATTCCGAAACCTTAGTACTTGTTGCGACAAATACGATTTTGTCGTATGAAAAAGTCGTGCAAATTAACAAAAATATCATAGAAAATATGCACAGTTCTAAAACTTGGAAAAAATACTTTTTTTAGTATTTGGACTAAATCGTACATTGATGAATTGATCCCAATGTATCAGCAACAGGGGCATTTTAAGGGACAAAGATATCCAGAGAGGTAGAATTCACAGTTGGCAATTAAAAGAACAATATTAGAAAAATTAGATACATGCATATATATGACTATGCATTATACAGCATTTCTGTGCAAGACAATGGATACATTCTTTAGTTTGTAGTATATGACATGTATGCTTTCTCCTGTTTTCTGTCTTTGATTTATTAAGATATTATTAATTAATTTGGTTCTACTTCTATTAGAGCTGGGAGCTGGAAATGGCAACATGTATAACTAGTTTATGCTAAGATCTAAATTAATGGGACATACTAAAGGATATTCTTATATTAAAATTCAGTTTCATTTAGTTTCCAATTGCATTTGTTTCATCATACGCCCCAGAAATATTTAGTGAATTCTGTTATTATGTCTCTGAAATATATTGTATATAAATGAATGCGCTTGAACATGTTTTAATCCCATTTCTGATTTAAAGAATACTTGATTGTACTAATAAGGAGATATAGATTTACTTATATTCCTGTGCTAGTTACATGAGTAGCAACTTAATAAGGACAGGCTATCAGAATGACTTTATGTCCCTTTAAGATCACTAAACAGGAGAAGTGAAGTGTTTCAAAGATATAATGGTAGCAGTCTAATTTCAATGGGAGATACATTTCTCATTTTACGAGGTTTATTACAAAGGTCACCACTGAATAAATAGCAAGTGGAAATAAGATATATAATGGAAGTACAGAGAACTGCAACCGTGCATATGAATGGCACCAATGAGGGTTACTCTCTGAAGGGAAGGGAGCTGAATATCATCTAAACATTTTCTATGATTGTTTAATATGAAGTCTCCAAAGTGAGAATTCAATATTTTTTGCTAGGGTTTTATCTTCCCAATAAAAAAGCTCTGTTCGTTTAGTGAAGCCTGCTCATCTGGAAAATAGGAAAACTTGAAAAAATGGTGTCTTTCAAAGGCGCTGAATTACAGTGAACTCTTGATGGAACTGTAGTAGTCAAAATGCGATGCGCTGTTAAGCACAAGAACACTTTTCATTCATTATACATGAATACAGAAATTGTTTGATCATAACAAAACAACAGACGTACTGTGTGTTGCTGATAAATGAGCATAAAAACATTTTTTTAGGGAATATTTTGAGTCTATTCAAGATTTGCACCCTGCAGCACAGGTGTTAATCTTGCTATGTAGGTAACATTTCTTATTACACAGTTATATTCTTTTTCCTTTGACCAGTATGTTTTGCATTTCCTATGTACAGATAAAAATAAATTACATAATCAGATTATCAGTTTATTAAGAGTCTTTTCAGGGTTTTCTTTTGTTCTTTTATTTTGCAGTAAATATTACAAAGGAAGTGTTCCATGAGAGTTGCAAATATGTAGAGTTTTCTCTATCCCATACACTTACTGGGGAAAATATATTTTAGTACAGCAATTTCATTCAGATGACCTGTTTCAGATGTGCCAAATAAGATGTCTGCCCCTGATTGCCAGGGCATCAGCTGTGTTTGTGGTATTGGCAGGAAATTGCCCTTTAAAGTTTTCAGCCCAATCCTATTAAACAGATTAAAGCTATTACAAGCACAATGATTCCACTTATGACTGGAGCCCAAACAAAAATGTACTTGTTTATAACATTCCCCTGGGTTAATAGGTGGAGTTGTATGGCAACTTCTTTTCTGTTCATTATTGTCTCTCTGGACGAGTAGAACATTTTCTCTGGCTGAATTGCAGGTTTTAGATGAATTAGTAATACACATGGTGATTCAATGGAATCCAACTGATCCTTTGATTTTGTACAATCTGAAATACAAAAAATAATACTTCAATAAAATGAGAAATAGGTGAGACAATTGTGGCAGCCTACCTTTAATACAAAATAGTCTTACTTACAAAGGGTGAGTTGCAGGAGCAAGGGTATATTGCAGGGGTGGAAGGGAGTTCCGCTTCTTCTTGTGCTGGCACAGGATGGTGGCTCCAACTGACTGCACTCCAAGCTGCCCAGTTTCCCTGATGAGGAGTCCGGAGGTGCATGTGGTTCCAGGAGACCCCACTTGAAAGGCCTGAGATGCAGGGAGAGAAGTGGTGCACATCCTTCAGGAGCACGTGCCAGTTGTGCACACTGGGCTTTTAGTCCCCGCCTCGGCCTGAAGCGTGAATGGGTGTTCTTGAGCAGGTTAGAGGCCACAGGGCCCTGTGGCTTTCAAATGAGCAGTAGTCCTGGGCAGGTGGGTGGAGTCAGCAGTCAAGAAGGAGGCCTGCCCAGTACTGATCAGTCTTTCCCTCTTTCCCCAGGTGCCTACACAGCTGGGGTGAGCTGCAGCTGGGTCCCCTTCCTTCTTTATCTTTGGCATCTATGCAAAAACTCTACAGCTTCTGTGCCAGCTTCCAGGACAGTTTCAGGACACAGGATCACAGAGGGGGTGGAGCACTGGGGCTGGAGCTGCAGGAGCAGAGAGACAACCAATCCGGCACAGGTTCTTACTATTCTCAGGTGGGGCAGTCTTGACATCAGCAGAGCTGGTTGGCACCTAGTACAATTATAGCAGGATATTTCCATTGAGAGGCCCAACATGACACATGATGACCAAAGGCCTTGTCATCCTGAACCATTTCTACAGCAGGCAGCAGCGTATCAGGCCTATGGGGGCCACCCCTTATGCTATGATGATCACTTCTGCCAACACAAGACAACTCACACAGGTGTAGGTTGGGTTTGTACGAATATTAACCTTTGGCTACAATTGATGGGCCCTCAGAAGTGGACTTCCTTTCCAGGGTCACTTGTGTGTCAGGGCCCTCCAGCTTATCAGCAGTGCAGGGTAAGTGAGGGAATATGCCGGATGAAAAGGCTTGTGCAAAGGGGAGCACTCCCATGAGGCTAGATGGGATGAAGTGGTGGCCTGGCTGTTGTGTACTGATTCCCAAGAGGGAACATGTAATATACTGGTAATGCCACAGCGTAATACATTTCTGGGGCCACATTGTGTCATCAAATGTTGGGGGCCACACTGTGTCATGAAACAATTAGAACAATATGCACCTGTCACCTAGCAATTGCCACAACCTCCTTTACTTGGCATTATGAAATCAGGCAGGTAACACTCTATCTCCTGTGACAATATGCTGCCATAAAGCAGGACAGAAGTGCAGGACCTATACCTACTGTTACTGAATGCTCTGTTACAAAGATACCTAGAATTTTAGTCATAAATCAGGAGCGGGCTGTTGGTTGCAATGGAACCACTGTGAAACAATGCTACGTTATAAAGATAGCTAGCCATAAAGCCAATATCTACAAGGGGTCTTATATCTAAAAAGGGATCAAATATGTGTGTATTGAAATGAGAGCAGTAGTTCATCAAAACAATTGTGCTTAAATGCATTTTTTAAAATGAAGTACCTTTTGTCCCACATGCATTTCTCTATTTTGAATGTGCTTTGAAAGTCTAAAAATGGATGGATACAACTGTGCTAAAATACAATTTTAACCAGGCAAAATACAATGGAATTAGTTAAAAAAAGCCCACATGTGCAGAGCCCCTAGTGATTGCTGTTCCTCCACAGCTACTGTTTCTGCACTGCACCTCTAAGGCAATTAACTCCCCATTCTGTCACATCTTAAAAAACAACAGTGACAACTGTAAAAAAGAAGCTCAATAGGGACACCACATGGTAGTTACAAGAAGTAGAGATCATAGGGAAGATAAAGGGAATTCCATATCAGTAAATCCTTTTCTCATAGGCCTGTACTAAACTTGGACACCTCTATTGTTCTGCCACCAGAGGTTTCCATGTTTGACCCCTTGCATCTGTACTGAAAGGATTGACAGCCTAAATAAATGCAAATGGAAATAAATGCATAGCTGGGTTAGAATAACTAAGATCCCATTGTAAAATAACAGTCATGGTATTTAAAGTTTAATGTTTTCCCTACAAAAATAAAATATATAATTTTTCACCATTCATATGCATAAGGATTATTGTAATGTCATAGAACAATTAGGCTTTAGTGATGAGCAAATCTGTTCCGTTTTGCTTCGCCGAAATATTTGCTAAACTACAGAAAAATTTGTCTGTTTTTCTCTGTTTGACTTTTTTTGATGTGTGGTGAATTTTTTCGCAGAAACTTTTCTTGGAAGTTTTGCAAAACAATTCATCAATAGTGAAATGCAGAAATTCGCTCAGAATCCATGGCTGCCAAAAAATTCGCTCATCACTACTAGGCTTTTAACTATGCTCTGAAGAGCTGCAAAAAAAGACAAAAAAATACCTAAACATACACCAACAGCTCTCCAAAGCCTTGTTATGCCAGTCTATACAACTGATATATACAGTGATATGTTGTAGGGTCTGTTAACCAGGATGTTCGGGACCTGGGGTTTTCCAAATAAGGAAACTTTCCATTATTTTTATCATCATACCTTAACTTTGCCAAAAATCCTTTAAACATTTAACAAACTAAATAGGATTGTTTTGCCACCAGTATCGATTCATTTAGCTTAGTTACCATCAATTACGAGGTGCTGTTGTACTATTATAAAGTCAAAATTTTATAGGTTTTTGCTGTGTTACATGTTAGTATTAAGCATTTTATTTGCCCAGTGTGTGTATTATGTATGTGTAGGGATCCCAAGATTTGGGCCCCTTAGGTTGGGTTCCCCTTTAGACAGGCACCAGAGGGTGGTCTTTTTGGGTTATGTAAACCTGTAAAAGGTTAGCTACAGGCTCCAGTTATAGCGTTCAGATAGACCTGTAATAGTCACTCTAGGAGTGAGAGAATAGACAGAGTTTCAAGAAAGGGCAGTCTGAAGCCCCAAAAGGAGTTAAATGAGGTTAAGACCTCCATTACTGGCCGGAGTTCAGGTACACTAAGTGGCCAGCTCAGGTAGTAGCTAGGGACCACATAAAGGAGATTGCCTAAGCTAGAGGGTATTCTTGGCGTGAGTACCGGGGAGAGTTCTAAGGGAGTGTCTCTTGGTAGGAATACCGGGGAGAGCCCTAAGAGAGGGTCTCTTGGCGTGAGTACCAGGGAGAACTCTAAGAAAGGATCTCTTGGTGGGAGTACCGGGCAATAGGCCTAAGTGAGAGGGTCTCCTGAGAGAAGTAAGGAGAAAGCACCTGAACCTGCATGTTATACTACTGGATACTCTGTGTGAATACAATAAACAAGTTAATCTGTTTAATCAGCACTTCCAGTCTCCTGGTCAATTCCTCAAAGAGTGGATCCTCAACTGCCTAGTAAGCAACCACCCCAAGGAGGGCAAGGTCCCGGGAGTTGCAGGGAGCCCCTACGTTTGGAGGACTACACACAGTAACTTATAGCAGTTTACAGTTCAACCTGTTCCTACCCTGGGTGGAGGCATGCCAAGTATAAAGTATACCTGCTCCCCCATAGTAAGCGTGGTTCCTGTTAGCGCAACACGCAGTAATTGCGTGGTAGAAGTAAAGCCATAGTCAAAAGTGAACTACATTTGTATAATATATCAGCATGGACCATGGAACCCACAAGCATATCTGCAGTTCAGTTGTTTGTTTCTTGGTGTTTCTTGCAGAGCATTATATGTTTTTAAGCCATGATTGGTTATATAGCTTTTCTACTGTGTGCATTACCTTACTTGCTGTGTTTTCTGCTGCCATTTTGTTTCTCTGGATATAAAGCTTATAATACGGGACAGTTACACTGAGTTTATCTTCAGTATTTTTTTCCATTAATGTCTGTTTTAGCTTTCCTTTTCCAAGGAAAAGAATGTTGATTTTATTCACACAGCAGCAAAGCATTTAATAACAGCTTCCAATTTCTAACAAGGGCATTTGGGTTTTTTAAATGTATTTCCTGTTATTTATATAGCACTAACACATATCTGCAGCATATATATGCAGCATTTTACAGAAATTATTCATCATTCACTGCCCCAGAAGGGCTTACAATCTAAGGTCCTTATTAGTGATGAGAGAATCTGTCCCGAAAAATTAGCGAAACGTATTTGTTGCACGTTTTTTTTGTCGCCTGCATCTTTTTTGTTGCCCGCATCTATTTTGTTTGTCGCCCCCACTTTCTTGACGCGAATGCGCCCTTATTTTAAATGTGACCGTGCCCAATTTCACGCGACCACGCCCGATTAGGTGTGCAACAAAAAAAATCTGTGCAACAAATTTTTCCGCTGTGAATTTTCATGGAAGTTTTGCATAACGATTCGCCGCTGGCGAAACGCGGAAATTCGCTGTGAATCCATGCCTGGCGAAAAAAATCGCTCAAATAAATGTCGCATGTCAAAAAATGATCCCCTGCGTCAAAAAAAAATTATCACTTGTGGCAAAATAAAGATGTGCGTCAAAAAAAGTCTTTTTTTTGATGCGCGTCATTTTCACAGTTTTGCAAATTTTTCATTGTTTATAAATCTTTCACAAGATTTCCTTTTCTGAGCAAAAAGGGACAGATTCGCTCATCACTAGTCATGTATGTTCTGCACAAAAGAACTCTCACATCTCCCCTCCACCTTCATCGCTGACGCAAATAATGAAAATCTCTAAAAGGAAAGGTTAAATGACTTGTATTAAAATGTATTGGCACAGACCATATTCACATGCACAAAAGAATGTGACATCCCATTCCCTCTCTAAGTGCAATTGATCCCTAAAGGTCTTAATAAATTGTCTTCTTGTAAGAGGATAGCAGTAGAGGCTGTTTCATTCCAGATGTTCACTGCATAATTCATAATGAGATAATACTGAAATGCTAATTTTTCTTTTGTCTTTATATTGTATATTGCTGACACACACACTTTTCTCTGCCTTGGAAGAATTCTGTTAAAAATAATTTATCTTTATTAAAATACACTGATTCTGAAGATCTCTCCATTACGCATTTTCTGGGTGGGTGCAAAGGAATAGCGACCATTGTGACAGCCAGCAGCATTATGTGGTACTATGCTTGTTCCTTTCTACATTTGCAGTCATCATTTCTAGTTGTTAATCACAAATAGAAAAAGCAGCCTCTGGGTCATATCTATAAAGATGTGTAAAAAGCAGGACAGAAGTTTTAGTGTCTGCTTTTTATACATCCTGTTGCTGTGTATGAATGTCAGAGGGGAGCCCAGTGTTATAAGTGGAACAAGCAGGATAAGTAAGATGTAAGTAGATTGGAGGAAGATGTTCTACAGGTACAGTGCATTAGTGGCAGCAGCAGAGTGCAAACAGGCAAGACTTGAAAGAGAACCATTAGTGAGTATAAGTCTCTTCCCTAAGAAGCCAAAGGTAGACGGATGTTGCCTAATTCAAAGTCAAAATTATACTCTGTCTCTCTTGTATAAAGCACATCAGATGGGCCAGAGGCAGAAAGGACAACAGCTGGAAGAACAGCATGGGCGCAAGTAAGGTTATGTAGTAATGTATGTACCAGTGCCATTTCAGACATGAGGCAAGGTGAGAAGCCCTGGTAACTTTCAAACTTTCATTTTAGTAACCAGAAATGAGATTATGAATTAGATTTATTAATATTTAAGACTACATTTTTGCCATGATAAAGGGATTTTCCCCTTTTATGTTGATTACATGTTTTTCAAATGAAAAATTTTATTATAGATGAAATAAAAAATGTTGTCGCCTAAAACCTGCCAAGATGGACTTTTAGGAATTGTGGAAAAAGATTAAATCAGCCCTTAAGTTTTGAGAGTGCAACTGTCCTGCAGGGTCAGGGTCAGGGCCAGGGGAGCTGGTAACATGGGGCGAGTTGAGAAACTCGCCTGAGGCAGCAGAGCCTCCGAAGTTACCAGGGGCGGCCGCTCCTGGTAACGCTAAGAGCCCAATTTCCAGCTTTTAAAGCGCAATTGCACTCTCTACACTAGTTATACGGCCCCCCTGGACCCCCTCTGGCACTGTAAAGTAAGTGCCGGGGGGGGCAGCATCGGAGGGGCCGCCTTGGCTCAGGGGCTGAAAACGCCACTGACCAGGGCTTCCTGCCTATTGTGCCTCTTACCACATGGCATTTAAGCTCTGTATATTTATACCTTCTCATTTATTATAATGCTTGTCCTCCTTGTGTGTTTTATTTTCTACTCATTCCATTTTTTCAATTGATAAATTCTGAAAATTCGAGATTGGAAAATTTAAATTACAAAATAATTGCAATAACCTTTTTTCAGCATGAAAAACTCAAAAATTGCATAAAAAACTTGAATGTTAATAAAGCAGCCAGCAGGGCACTAAATACTGCTGAATAATGTCCTTATATTTTTTTTTTCTTTAAAAGAAATATTTTATGTGCAACGCTCACAAAATATTCCACAATAAATCAAGTTATTAAAAATGAACCAGACAGCATTTTTTTTTCTTTCACGTACCATTGCCGTTTGTTAGCAAATATTTACAGACTGGACTTACACAATAAGCCGGCAGCAGTCAACAAACATTCGTTGTGAGGCATCTAAGTCCCAGAAGGCATATAAAACTGTTTCCAAAATGCACATTAGAGGCATTTTTCCATTACACATAGCAAAAGTGTCCTTGACATTCAAGAGTTTGCCATACATATTTTAGCATGCATCACTCCAGGGTGCTTTTGAAAATACCCTCCATTTGCCTTTAATAATAATGAGTTGTCATATGGAATCCAGTTCTTGGTTAATCTGACATAATGTACACTTGATGGGTTTTATTAACCGTCTGATGAAGTCCAGCAACCATCATAACTATTTTCCCCTTCTGTCATTCATTCCTTTTGGTACTGTTTGTCTCTGTTCTGACCATTAAACAAAAGGTCAGTATCCTTTTATGTTCTAGTGATATATTTAAGTACACAAAGCACATTCAGTCATTTCATATATCAAAAGTTACTAAACAATGAACTTTATTAAATTGCTGGCTTTTAAATGCAATAAACTGAGCAGGCAGCTATATTCTCCAAAATAGTTTCTGTTCCACATGATGTGTTTGTTTCCTAGAATGTGATGATGTTTTCAAACTATATAATTAAAAATAGCATTAGTAGTCCTTTATGTTTCAATATTCTCTGTGCATCCAGTGACGTTCTTATCAAAGGGTAAAAAGGCAATCCTCCATAAAGTTCATTGAATTTTGCTGAGAAATGTCTATTCTCCCTTTGATATAACCTTGCATCTGAATAAGTGTCTCTGACTTTCCTTGCTATTATTATCCTGTAGGTATCCAAACTTATTTACACAGTTCTTTAATACACCTTCTACATTGTACTTCTACATTGTAGTACATAAGGTCAAGCTGGATGGGTTTGATATTAACCATACTTAGTCTTCCCAGAGTTTCTATATATTAAAGTATTGTATAATAAAGGGGCAATAAAACAGATAGCAATACAGCACAAGCAAATGCTTTTTAGCATTGTTAAACCACAGGGAAACCTTAGACCTATTGGTGTGAGATGGTGGCTAAAATACAACACTTATAACCTCTTAACAGAGACTCAACTATGACCTGCTATCTAGGGATCTGCCTGCTTCCCTAGAAGATTTAATTACACTTTGTATTAAAGTAGAGACCTATCTTTGACAAAATGTGGTAGGTGCTCTAATTCTGCATTGACTCAAGAACCCTTAGTTTCTCCTTCAGTTCCATCCCATACATCTCATTAATTAAGAATAGCTTTACAGGCATTCTGCTAGTCTACATCTGTACTCTGAAGATAATAGGATTATTGATCAATGTACATGCTGTGGCCCCATGTTTTATTATTCATTTATTCTATGGGAGTGTATACATTTCAAGTAACAAGTTTATGATCTTAATATTGCCAAGCCACCATACCACATCAAGGTAAACCCCATATAGTGGTCCTAACTATTTCATTTCAGTCATATTTTTCATAGGCTGGCACCTCCCTGCATGCTTGCATGCCAGGAAGTCCCAAACAGTGGTCTCGCAGGTTCTCCCCTATTGTAACTTTTATACACCCTTTGTAAAGGCTTAGGAACAACTTTTCTGGTGAGATACTTGTCATTCGCAGTCTATTAATGCAAATAACATAAGGACTCCCTGGTTTCACAATCCCACTATAGATTGGTCTCTTAGACATGTTTCAGCCCGAGATCCATACGGCCTTCAGCATCTCCTGTCTGCCCCTCAGAAACCATGTTCCAACCATGTATCTTGGATATATGACTCTGGATTAGGCTGTGTCTGTGCCGTTCTGCATGTACAGTTGGCCAAAGGACAGAAAAGGATTGAGAAAAGTGAATTCCCTCCTTTCCGCAGGTCTGCTTGAGTACACATCACACGAAGCGGAGTGAGGTTGGCCCCAAAAACACAAAAGCAGGAATTTTTCGGCTGATCTCCATTCCGCCTACCTGCCTCAAGTGGAAGCTGCACTTTTCAGTGCAGATACACAGTTATGTGGAAGGGAGTGGATCCGCATCTGCAAAAAGAAACACAGGGTGAGAGCATCGAAACCAATGCTCCATGTGCCATTGGCCTGAACTAGTAGACTTAAGAAGTTAATCTAATTAATATAAACAAATACAGCTTCAAAGCTTTAACACTTCATTACTGGCAGCTCTGGTTTATAAGTACTTTTTATTTTAAACATGGGCTAATGATTAACCATAAAATGATGCAATTCTTCCTTCACTTTCCTATTTCTCTTGGATTTTTACAGGGCTGTACACAAAAGATGTCTGTTTTAGGGATATTTAGAATTGGAAAATATGCAGTATTGCCATTCATTCTTAAATGACAAAGCAGCCTTTCTAACAGACTTAAATGGTATCATTTATCAAGTGTCTCGTGGCCACACATTCTTTTTAAACTGATTCTACTCATTATGACAAAATGACATTTTCCATTCATTTTTTGTTAATTGATTAAACGATCACTGAAAAAAACTTAACAACAAATATACACATTTTGTATGAGAACACACACACAAAAAAAGTATTAACTCCTATTTAGTCATTTTGTTCCCTGTATGTGTGTGCATTATTCGCAGGAGTGAAGTTTACTTTGGATTCCATAACAGGCATCTAAATACAGAATGTTTATTGACTCTTGTTACACAGCTTGTGCACATGAATGGACGTCCATTATCTCTATAATATTAAAGATGCCATCCAAATCTTCCCTGTAACACTGGTTGTTGCATATACTCACCAGTCCTTGATACCTTTTTTTTCGGGTTCTGATCTTTGGATTTTTAAGACTACCTGCTAGCCTTCCCTTGTGTTTACTTGTATAGCCTAGTGCTTTCTCCCCGCCCCACCAACCTACTGTACAAATGTAGCTGTTAGTTATTTGAAACAGCTGATTGGTGGGTTCTTCTCCTCATCTCTGACAGCAGGTAGTAATGACAAATCTGTCCTGTTTTGCTTTGCCGAAAAATTAGCAAAACTCCTTAAAAAATTGTGAAACAGCAAAAATGTATGAAATACACGCACAGTCAATGGGTGTTTTTTCTTGGCAAAAATTTAGTTGCAGCAAATTTTCCCTGCAGTTTTGCAAAAAAAAATCATTGATTGCGAAATGGGGAATCTCACTGCAAATCCATGCCTGCAGAAAAAATGTGCTCACCACTAATAGCAAACAGTTATTTTATAAGTAAACTGAGAGACAGGGACATATTATGCTATGTCAAATTAAATTTGCCAAAAAAACGGTGTAAAAAGTGTAAAATAAATAGAGTAATTTGCTGTCCGAATGCCAGATTTTACACCGTTATTTTATGTAAATTCCAGCGGAAGAAAAAACCTGTAAAAAAATTACGCCGATTTTATGCCGTTTTATAAACCCTAGGCTCACACCACTTTTTGTACTGGAGGGTCATTTACCTTTCTCTGGGATGCCACTGGGAATGCTGCACTCTGCACCAAATGCCAGATTAAATAACTGCTGCTTAGTGCCGAGCATAAAAGGAGCACAGAGTAGCCCTGCCAACTGCCATAGGGGAGGGAAAAAACCAGGGTCCAACTGTGGCCTGTGCCCTCTATTGCTTCCTAACTTGCATGCCTAAATGCTTACATGCCTCCCCCGCCCCTCACCAATATCATACTGCCTATGCAGTCATGTACAAGTCTGCTCTGTGGAAGATTGAAGTTTTTTGTACTTTGCACACTGCTTTCTTTAATATAATTGACCCCTAATAACTTTTCAATCTGCTAGTGACTTATCTGAATAAAATAGCCATTGATTGTCACAAATCAGCCTTATCCAATAATTTGCAAATTGATTGAAATAAATTGTCCTTATCTCTTCCTATAGCACAGATGTGTTGTGTAAAGCAGTTTGCTTACATAATAATATGGTGCACCAACCTTACTATCAATTCTGCATATCCTTTCCAACACATCATGCTACAGTTTTTTTAATTGTGTAGTATTTTAAATGTGTGACTTTATAATATATTGTGAAATGCATGATATCTGACTTACCACAATTGTGGAAATACTGCAAAGTAAAACGGAGCTCCAAATTACAGACCTCTTATCCAGAAAACCCCAGTTCTCGAGAATTCTGGATAACAACTACCATACTGGTACTACCTAAAGAATAGATTTAATGTTTTCTATATAAACAAAATTGCTAGGCACAAAACATTCTCTACATTTTGGTGTTCTTGCCTTAATGCATGATTTCCACCAGAATTTCAGATTCATTGTGCCTACTGAAAATTGCACAAAAAATGTTAGTAATTTGCATGTATTTTACATTTGCATCATTCTGAGCTTCATGTGGATCAGCTATGGATATATACAGTATGAATAGGTATTAATGTATAAGTATCAATATATCAGTAATGCTGGAGAGACATTGGCCTAGGGTTGGCAGGATGTAAGGCATGAAAAAGTTTGTGTATTAATAACTTATTCTTTGCAAGTGCATTACACATTTACAAAAGAAAATAGCGGGGCTAAAGTGTATCCTGACCAAAACATTGGTATCACAAATGCCACTAGCTTTTATGGGGAGAGATCACTGGGATCAAATCAATTTTTAAAGGCATAAGAACCCCATATTTAAGGGGGCAGCAGGCATTTTTGCTCTTTACTGTTGGTATTCACTGCCCTCCAGTCCCCTGTGCTGAACTTAAAGACAGACAAGGCACCTTCTCTCAGTAGCTCGGGGTATATTTAAAATGCTGTGTAAAAAGTGGAGTGAACATTACTGGTGATGTTGCCCAGGGCAACCAATCAGCAATTAGATTTCATTAGTTAGAAAATCAAAGCAATTGGCTGCTATGAGCAACATCACCGGTAATGTTTCACTCCACTTTTTATACAGCATGATATGCTGTATAAATGCCCTATAATTTTGTCAACCGCTGTGATTGACAAGCAAATTGAAATAGATCAATCAACTGAAAAATCAAGGACAATTCTAATAAATACAAGTTTTGGGTATGTATTATTTTTTACTTGATCTGAAAGCCTTGTTGAAAGGTATTGTATCTCTCTCTTTATCTTATTATTGTGTGTGTGCAACTTAGCCTGCCAAACACTTTCCTAGTCGTTTTAGCTGTATGACTGCTCTCATGTTGTCATTTGCTTTATGGTAGAGGTGTCCACTTTGTCCTTACTGTTTAATTTCCCTTTTGGCGTTTATTTTGGATGATTATTATTTTTAATTGCCCATGAATCATGAGTAACATTGTGATGTCACTGCTAGAGAAGGTGTCCACAGAGCATGTGAGATCATTGATGCAACTGGTTATCACAATTTTCTTTTAATGTCAAACATTTTCATATCTCTATCTCATCGGAAAATGGGAATATCTTTATTTCTGTTTCATTTCCCACATTGCTAATGATGTAATTTAAAAGCAATCAGCCCACATACTAAATGAACTTCACTGACAGCAATTTTCTCTTATAAATGTGCTCAATTTACCACGGCATTTTACCTCCAAGTGAGGATGAACTGCTCTATTGTAAGTTGCAAGGAGGGCAACCTTAACTTTATTCTCAATCCCCTGGTGTAAGTAATAGAGCTAGCATTAATCCTTTGAAGGACCCTGTTATTGCTTGGCTAAATATACTTTACATATTAAGGATTGTCTTATTTATTCTGCTTACCAGACCATCTAGTTTAACACCGCTCTTTTACATTTCAGTTTGTATGTGATGGTTATTGCAGATAGAGGTGTATAAAGAACTGAAGTGACTATGTATGGGCAAGCAGATGTTCCTACCTCAGATTCTCAGAGATTGCAATGCTGTGGAACTGTGGATCTATCAGTCTATCTGTCCAGAAAGAATAGAAAGGAAATAGGAAAAGTGAGATGAAATAGATGACTTCAAAAATATTTCAATCACTTTTGCAATGTGATGTGTGTGACCTTGTCTATCGTCATACAAAGATACGAGGAGTTTTGAATTTGTACAGTTGTCCTTGTTCACCTGACAAAAATAAAAACAAGTGAAATGCAAGGCTACTTGATTATTTATGGTCTATTTACTCTCACTGTTTTACTTGATTGGACTCTATTTTATTCTGAGCAGGAGGAATGGATGGGGGGGGTGTGTATCCAAAAGTAGCAAACATTAGGCATGTAGCCCTGTTGTCTCAGCATCAAGCCTTTTTATATATTATTTATCGCACAGGTATTAGATCTGTTATCCATAATGTTTGGAACCTGGGGTTTTCCAGATAAGGGATTTTCTGCAGTTTGGATCACTGTACCTTAAGTCTGCTAAAAATAATTTAAACATTCAATAAACCCGATAGGATTGTTTTACTGCCAATAAGGATTAATTATATCTTAGTTGAGATCAAGTACAATATACTCTTTTATTATTACAGAGAAAAGGAAATCATTTTTAAAAAATGTTTTTGCTTATAATGGAGTCTATGGAAATGACCTTTTCCTAAACCTGAGCTTACTGGATAAAGGGTTTTTGAATAAGTGATCCCATAACTGGCAAAGACAGATAGTTTCATGTACTCTATTTACAGCATATCATCTAATACAGGTATGGAACAATTATCTATAAACCAATTATTCAGAATCAACACATCTTAATTTTACTACTGATTTGCTTTTTCTCTGTAATAATGACGACCCTATGCACTTCATGTTATTTAATCTATCCATCCATGTTAAGGACAACATCAGCCACATATCCGTAGATATTTATAGCTACTGCATTAATGAAAGGTTTTAGCAGCAGTTTTAAAATTCTCTTATATGGTTTCATTATATATAACCAACAATTTTGTGTAATGCACACTGTGCCTTGGGATTTTCTCTCTTTTATTAAATTACATATTTATGAGCAAACACCTTTAATTCTCATGTCCACGGCTCAAACATTTTGCTGCCCTACAAATCAAAACCGCATTTCATGGACAAAAAAGTTCAGAGACATGTTTAACTAAGAAGAAAAAAAGGGGTTTTTTTGAACCAAAGGAAATGGTGACATTCTGTATTAGTGTTCTATATTACATATAGGAACTGCTCCAACTTGATTCTCCCCAGAGTTAATCTCTTTGTTCTGTGTCAGAACAACGGACTTGATGTTTCTATTCTGCCTACTGGAGGAAGTGATTACTTACTCATCAAAGTGAGCATTGTATTTGCATGCCCAGGGTTGAACTGGTCACCTCTTACCCTCAGTGACAGTGCATATATATTGCTTAATTTTCCACATTGGAAGACAGACATTCAGTTCCAGTCATTTCTTGCACCATATGACACTGGCAAGTAAGGAAAAGTAAGGAAGAGTTTTGAGTCACTATAAACCAAGAATGTCTCGACTTGAGACAGCAGGAGTCTGTAGATCAGCCATGGAATGCATGGACTTGTAGGCCAAGAACAAATGAAAGGCCTGTGGGACCTCAAAGACAGGGGACAGAATAAAATGAACTACTGGACACAATGGTTCCTGTGTTGTACATTTTAATCAACATTGACTACTTAAAAAGCATTTTGGCTGGCTATGGCTTATAAAATGTACTATAAATCTCAATCTCAATGAATAACACAAAATAAATATTGAAATAGCAATAACACACAGTGATCCACGTAAGGGTTGTGAGTATGTGTATAATCAGAAAAATGAGGATGCTGATGAGAATGATGAATAGGTAAGTATAAATAAAAAGATATTCAGTTGAATATAATGAAGATGATGCAGAGAAAGGAGATGCAGTTGATCTATGGCTGTTTATATTCAAGTATGGAAATACCTGTATATAATGGATTATAAACTTCTCATATATATACAGGAATGGGACCTGTTGTCCAGTATGCTCTGGAGCTGGGGTTTTCCGGATAAGGGATCTTTCCATAATTTAGATCTCCATAACTTAAGTCTGCTAAGAATCATTTAAATATTGAATAAACCCAATAGGATTGTTTTGTCTCCAATAAGGATTAATTATATCTTAGTTGGGATCAAGTACAATGTACGGTTTTATTATTACATGGAATAAGGAAATTATTTTTAAAAATTAGAATTATTTGCTTATAATAGAGTCTATGGGAGATGGCCTTTCTGTACTTTGGAACTTTCTGGATAATGGGTTTCCGGATAAGAGATCCCATACCTGTACTGCAGTCCTACTCTGCCTGTAAATCTGCTGCTTAAGAAGGGGGATTATGTTTGCTTAATAAACATTTTTAAAGTAACATTTTAAAGCACGAGGTAGAAGCTAGATCATTAGAGGGGAAGCACAATGGGAGCTTGTACTGTACAGACACAGTGACAGAGAGCAGGAGTGCAGATCCCTTGCCAACTGACACATTATCCATGAAGAACAAGCACACAAACCATAATCAAATTAAAGCAGTTGTGCACTTTTCAGTGTCTTTTTAACTTTGTATTGAGCTGTCCACAGGCTGTTCTCATTAAGCCAAGTCATTTATGTATATGTGTTTAAAGAATTACGTGCCTTACATGACAGTATGCTTCAGATATCTACAATGATGCATATTTTATTTTAAAGGTCTCCTTTAGCTTGTGGATTTAAAGGGGACTTTGCATAAAGTATTACATTTCAATACAACACCTCAAATATAAATAAAAAACCCTCAAAGATATTAATACGGTTAAAAGTTTATTATAAATTATGAGAACATAGAAAATATATAAGCAAAGACCACATGCAAGCACAGCTTCCCCCCGCAACTCTTGATTTTCTGACGACTTAATTTACAAAAATATATGACAAATGACATTTTCAATAATTTCATTAAATGCAGAACTTTGCAAATATCTCTGGACACTCACAGCACCCGCTACCCTTTATGACAGGAAAATTACACTGGGAATGAAAGAGATTTTGGCATTACATTAATGCTAAACTGTCGAAACAGAGAAGAGAAATGGAAAGTAGAAATTGGGTAATTGTATTTAACTTTAGGTACAAACTAAACTTGTCATGTCTGTCAATGGCAAAGCAAGAAAGAAAAGCAACACAAGGTTAACAAAATATGATGTTTTATTAATACTTGTAAAATGTGAGGAATAGGAATGCAGTAAACAGGAAAAATACAGCTCTCCCATCTGCTCTCCCATAACGTATCTTTTTCTTTGTTATTGTGTTTAATGTTGGCCACCCCTTACTCTCTTTATATTCCCTTACATCCATGCTTTTCTCAACTTCTCTCCTAGCTGATACTCTACCTGTTTCTATCTTTTCCACTCTCAATTAATTTCTGCCCTTTCATTCAATTTCCCCATTTAGATTGGGCACTCAACACCCATAGCCACCATTTCTCTAATTTCCCCCCATGCTTTTATGTTGGTCTCTTCCTCCTTGGTATCCCCTTTTTTCAAACTCATTTTTCCTGTCTTTCTTGCATTTTCCCTTTGGATTTCTTGCTATGCCTTCATCAACTATCTTTTGCCTCCTGTCATCTTTTGAAAGGTTCAAGCAATTATAAACTGGCCCCGCATTTCACTGCCAAATATTCACCTGCATAAAGCAAAATAAAGAATGAATATAATAGTAATGAGCTAACTGAGCTAGTAATGAGTACACTCTCCTGTAATCTTCTGTTATCTTCTATAATCTTTGCACAGTAAATAAAAACTGTTCTTCAAAAGTCCCACAACATATGAGGGCTCATTTACGTGTGCAAGTGCAGTGAGCAAAGTACAATTTTAAGTGCAATGTGCAATTTTTGCAGCATGTGCATAATGCAGCATTTTCCCCATAATTCCATCCTATTGAGGTTGCAAGGGGGTATTGCATCTGACACAATTGTGCTGCACCTGATGCAATTGCATCCAATTTGCCATAATTAATTGCATGCAAGTGAAGTCTGTGCACATTTTTTAGTTGCAAACGCAGCAACACTTGATTTGGAATGGAAGGCAAGTGCTAAGCTCTGAAGAGTCCAGTAATATATTATAGGAATCATAAGGAAGTGCAAAGAGGGCAATTTGATGAAATTACATTTAAAGAATGGAGAAACGTGCAATTTGCTGTGGGGAAAAATGTGGGAGTGCAACTGAGCTTTCGGTAGTAAATCACCCCTATAGCATATGATCTTAGTAATTGCCAGCATATACAACTAGTGATGAGCGAATCTGTACCCTTTTGCCGTAAAATGCACAAATCGACAAGAACATTTGAGAAAAACCCGCAAAACTCATTTGTCGCACTACTTTTTTGTCACCCATGTCTTTTTTTTGTCGCCAGTGTTTTTTGTTTTTTTTTGATGTGACAATGCCTATTTTGCCATGGTAAAGCCTATTTTGAAGCGACCGTGACTTTTTTTTGATGCACAACAAATTTTTCTGCACCAAATTTTCTCAGAAGTTTTGGGGAAATGTGGAAATTTTTTGCGAATCCACACTTGGTGAAAAAATTCACTCATCACTATATGCAACCTTTGCATTGACCTTCCATTGAGCAGTACTGTAGAAATACAACTGTGACAGCATCTTCAGTCTCTGTCTGACCTTCCTGAGGTAAAAATGCATCCATCTTACTACTACTGGGCATACTGGCTTGCTCCTTGTACTAGAATAGAAAGAGGCTACAGAACAGGAAGGATAATTCCTTTTCAAGGAAATACATCATATTCAAGATTATGTACTGAGGAATGGCATTATATGTAATAACTTACATGGCTGTATGAAGGACAGATCATGTCAGACAAATGTCCTTGTTTTATATGATGTAGTAAGTTGGACAGTGGTGTTGCAGTTGATGTGATCTACTTGAATTTTGCAAAACAAATATTGACACGATGTCATATATAACAACCTGAATTAATGATACAGTACATGCTAAAATGAAAGAGTGCTGCAGGGTTCTGCTGTTAACAATTACGTATTGGAGGAGGGCTTTGAAAAAAGTGATGTGTGGGTCAGGGAAAACTCAACCCAAACCTGACTTTAACCCTCAAAACCTTAAGCTGCACAGGACCCTAACCCACAAAATGTTATCATTGTAGAACCTGCACCCAACCTGTACCCTCATTTTTCCACACAGTACGCTACTTCTTCATACACTTTAGGTTTCTATAGGGGGAAACTTGGAAAACAGAGGACCCACACCCAACCCGAACCCCCAATAATTCTGCGAAGTGGAGATGAATCTGGTGCAATTGTAGCTGATGGTCAAAGTTTGCATACTCATAACAGGAAACAGGAAGAAGACACTGGCTTTGTATATGGAGTTGCTTTGGATGCAAGTTCCTTTGATGAATGGAAATTTCTATGCACCTAATGTTTGCATTAAGCAAATGACCCTTTAGTAAAAACTCATACTCACTTAAATGTAAAAAAAAAAAAGCAACAAGCTTGCTAAGTCTTGCCAATACAGAGACCCACAGATGATCTAAAAAATATGGGGTTTAAAACCCTTTAAGGTGAACGGTCTAAAGATTTTTACAGTTTCAGTTACCGGGCTCTGCCTCTGTAAAATCTGAAGAAATCAGTCGCGATGAGCGAATTTTTTAGCCAGGCAAGGATTCACTGGGCTACCACAAAAATTTGCATGACAAAAATTCACTGAGAGGAAAAAGTTGTGGTTGCATCAAGAACATTGCGGTTGCATCAAAAAAGCCACATTTGACAGGTTTTTAGCTGTTTTGTGATTTTTTGGAGAAGCAAAAATTCGCTCGTCAATAGAAATCAGTTTAAAACTCATGAACTAAGCCTTAGTGCTTGGCTAGTTAGAACTGTCTAAAATTGTCTCCCTGCAACACTACAGAGATACTTATGGACAGATTTTTTTTTGCAATTTTGATAAATTGACTTCAGTGAGGAAGTCAGTTGCAGTTTCGTTTGATGCAAATTTTTTATTCCACTGATAATTACCTAAATAATCATGGATCAATTGAAATTCATTTTTAGTGAATCCAGCCCACAGTTTCTGCCAACATATCTAAAAAGAAACTTGAAAATGTTAATGCAAAATAATAAACACAATCTTTTTAAAAACAAAATCTAGCTGTTAAAATAAAAAATTCTCATTGTTATATTTTTATTCCCAGGTTTTTTGAAAAGTGGGCATGTTCTCAGATATGTATATTTTAACCAAAGCCTTCAAAACGGCAAGACTATCTGTTACACATTTTCATGGTCCTTAAGAACAGAGCTACTGCCGGAATAAGTTAATGAGTCTCATTAGCATCGGCAGATGTTGACGGTGACATATAAATTGTATTCTCTCTGGCATTTTTAATGTTTTTCATTTTCACAATGGCATTTAAGTTTCTTCCTGTAGAATAGGATTTGGTCACGCAGATTGTTATAAATTATGAACCAGGACTATTCTGTCCCTATCCCTACATCAGTTCCAGTCCCCTGCACATACACACAGAACAATATCATTGCAACATCTGATTAATATCTCCGGTCAGTGAGATAGCCTGACCCTTGTGTCTACATCTGGTTTCATCATAAATAATACCAATAAACCATTTACTAGGCACTTCCTCTCTATAAAAAACATATCTGTTTAGACCCGCTAGACAGCCATCACAGAGAGTTTGGCCTTAGAAAATTAAGCAGCCTATTATTGTTAGCTATATTTATTAATATTTGTAAAGTACACTCATGTCCTTTATGCTCAGATTTGTAATAAGCAAATATGATTTATGCCGCAATAAACAGCGAACATATTGTGTGTACATCACAGACATAAATCTTGGCAAGCAATTGAGCTTTATTTACATGGGCTAGTCTTGTTAACTAAAGTTTATTTTCTCTTCCATCCAAAGAAGGTTGAATGCAGTTTTTTTATATAACATGTAAAAACCCAGATAGGAATATAATTCCTGCTCTCAGTATTATTAAGAGTTTTATGGTTTGTTCAGAGCAGTATTTCTGCAATGCCTTAAACACACAAGCCAAACTTTCTATAATTAAAATGACTTTGTTGCAAACCTGACACTGCCTATGTATAATAGAACATTATTTAATGGGCATAATTGCAATTATTTGTGAGTTTAGACTGAATAAATATGTGCTTTACAAACAAAGTTGAATACATTTCAGGTGACAAGTAAAATTTAAATATTATAAAGAGCATTTTTTTTTACTATGAGCATTATACTCATCAGGAAAAAATAATGAGTTTGGTTATAGGAGAATAGAAATAACAGCTGACATGAGCAATAGTGATCCTGAATGTAATGTTATGAAATGTTTTATGCATGGAAACTAAATTAAGCAATGCGGAGTAACACTGATTTCCCATGGAAATAAAACACACAACTGAGATGGTGAATATAACTCTTGTGGGGACTCTAAAATAGGGATTTGTGTTGATTCAATATGAAAAGCATTTTGCACATGCATTGTTTGTATGTATGTATGGGTATTTATATAACTCAAATATGTGTGCAACCTGGTAGATTCCAACAATACCTTAGTAGAGCAAATGGAGATACATAGAATAATAGAATAATAATAAATATAAAAAGTATAGTTTGAAAGTATAGTTCAATGCAAGATTAGATGCTAAATGAAAAGTGGAAGGAGGTCTGTGCCACATAGAATGTACAATCGAAGTTGTACAAATTAATATATAAATTCAGCTTGTTTAAGTTGTATTTAGCCTTCCTTTCTGCATATTAGGGGCTACAGCATTGGAGAAGGCATTTATTGCAAGTGTATGCCCTGCTATTTGCTTAATGAGTGAAAATCTGTAGCCTGCACTGTGATGAGTGGATTTTTTTTCCGCTAGCCATGGATTCACTATGAAATTCTGCATTTCGTAATGGGCAATTTTATTTTGCAAAACTGCTGTAAAAATTTGCTGATTGAGTAAAAAGTCAGAAAGGTCAGATAAGTTGTATTCCCGGCAAAGAAAAGTAAAAAATAAATTGCACAAGTCAAAAAAGTTGTAGACGCTTTTTACTAATATTTTGAATTTAAAGGGTTTCTGGGAACTAATTCCTTAAGGCTCTTATAAAATTCCCATTTACATGGGTTTTTCCTATATGCTAAAGCTTACCCACTGGATTTTTAAAGCAACAGCCAGGATAATAGCTGATCAGATTCCCAACTCCAGACCGGTTTCACCCTTCTTGGGGCTCATCAGTGTAGTGCAGGGTTTTCTGATCAGCTTAGGTAGAGCCAGGAGTGGGGATGGAAATTTTCTAAGAGCCTTAAGGAATTTGTTCCCAGAATCCCTTTGACTTATTTGCATACGTATGAGGCGGTCTCCTCAACCCTTGTAGCTTGTTCAATCATTTTTGGCGACAGATTCGCTCATCACTAGGCAGGATAGTATATAACTACATGCATCCTCAATCCCGTCCCCTACTACACATCTCTTAACTTAGCATGTCATTTAGGCACGGGTGGGTGCTGTGTGCTAAGGTTCTTAATTCCTTCCCAATGGCAATCGGTCACAGGGCTACCTAGCACCAATTATTGCTGTGCCAGACTTTCAATCCACTGTGAGTACAAGATCACAATAATGGGCTTATTTATCAATTTTTGAGTTTGTGAATTTTAGAGTGTCTTTTCTAATTGGAATTAACCTGCATTTAAAAAAAAAAAACAATTAAATGCTTGCTTATTTATTAATATGGAAAACTGATATAAAAGAACTCAAATACCTCAAATTTGTGAGTTTCCAAACTGTTAAATTCCACATTTCACCATTAGAGAATGTTTTAGGGAAACAGCTGCAAAAATTCACTGCACCAAATGTTCGTCAAGTGAGGAAAAAGTCACAGTTGCATAAAAAAATATTGAGGAACGCATCAAAAAGTTGCGGTTGCATCAAAAAAAAGTTATGCACATCAAAAAGGCTATGCGGTAGCCACATTTTGTGAATTCTTCCCCTTTTTGTGAATTTTTCAACAGTTTTGCATGCTTTTTGGCAAAGCCAAACAGGACCAATTTGCTTATCACTAAAATTGAAAATATGGCTTAACTTTTCCTTGGGCAACTCCTATTGACTTCTACATACGTGCAAGCATTTAGATGTCAAAGTTTTACATTCAAGTTTTTGAGTATTTTGTACTCAATAAATATGAGACATTTGAGTTATTGAACCATAATTCAAATTGCATGAGCTTTAGTGCAAAAAAAACTCGATTTGTGAAACAAATGCAAATCTGAACATTGATTAATCCCCCCCTCCAGGTGAAATTGCTGCATAAATAAGCACTGAGATGTTTGTTTTCTTACCCCTAAGATATTATTATAATTGGGTATAGGCTGAATAGAATTGTTAGTGGAAGTTATTTATTGTTCTCCTCAGTCGCAGTTCTAGTGGAATAATCGGATGTTGATTGATTTTATTGGTTGACTTCTAGAATGACTTGGGTTCATCTGTGGGTTGTCAAATTTGTGATGGTGCTGCCTGAATTTGGAGATTGACTTTAAGGGGATACACAAGATTTAAGTTGGGGTAATAATAATGTAACTGCTAGCATTAAACTGGCATAAAATAAAAACACAAACCTGTATAAAAAGCACTTGGTAAAGGATTATTTGCACACTTACAGAACATGGAATTAAGTCATGGGTAAGGAAAACAGCAGTACTTTAGAAATACTCCATTTATTTTACTCCACTGTTTACACCCTTTTTAGAATATACTAATTTAAATACCCATATGCTCAAAGCCAGATACATGTATTACCATGACTCAGTCAACCATATGTGAACTTTATATAAGAAGAAGCCATTACATTGTTACATTATAGAAAATGAAACCTGCCCAGTGCCTTATCTCCATACTGTATATATTTTCCCATGTGAGAAGCCTTCCAGGAGCAGCAGTCAGTCTCTAAAGCTTCCACATTATTTCAATGAGGGTTACCCCTTGCCAGCCCTTGCCACACATCTGGTGTGTCACATGCACTTTCACCATAGCCAAAGACTTGCTAATGGCACATTTATTGTCCACTATTTTTGGTTTCTGATACAGTACTGATGCCAGTCATGCTGCATATAAATTGCACTATGGTGGTTAGAAGGTAGGTAGTAGGTACACATCAGGTGGGGAAAGGGATGCCACAATTAGCCAGATCCAAAATTGGATCTACAAAGTAACTGTTACTGTCACATAATATTCCCTGAATATAACACTGCAGAGAATCATATATACTTCTAACTCTAGGGTGTTTTTCTGACACTACAATTTTGCAAAGCATGTACAGTAGCTATAGTTCAAAGCTTTACATGACAAAATAAATATGTTCTCTTATATTAGGCAGCTGCACAATATAAAGTTTTATATAGGAGTAAGATAATATCTTATTTTTCAGTACAAAGATTAATGTGGCCGCATTATATACATAGAAAGTGTAGCAGATAGCATCTGTTATGTGATCCTGCTATGTCTAGTCTGAAAAGAAGTAATGCATACTCCAGTCAACAAACATTGCCTTCTCCATTCCTTGATTCTCTCTCCACCATCTCTCTCGCCCCCAATCGTTATCAGTTCAAAACTCAGCATGATTGAACTATACCTTCTAGATATATATTTCTTTGTGTGTATGAGTGCATGTGTAATATCAGCTGGAAAAGATCTGTTTTTATTCAGATTTCATAAACCTAAACAACCATAGTGTCTGTCAGTTTGGTATAAATGACTCCAGTTTATCATGTTAGAGGTAGTGGCTCAATCATTCATTCTCCAGATCCCCTTTATAGAATAATTACATGATTTATTTCTAGTCATCTTTCCTGTTTGGACTATAAGATGCCATTTTGTCCTTCATAAACTTCCAGCCACAACCTTTGCATTGGGGATTAAATGAACTCCTACCTTTAGCATGTGTGTTTGTTTTTGTTGTTCCAGTGCATCATGTTTTAATATTCAGTAAAGATTTTCTGTCAAATGCATCCCTAATGTGCTGCCATAAAATAACAGAATTGCTACTTTCCATTTCTGTCAGCAGCTTATGAGACCATTTCTTCAATATCCACCATTTACTCTGAACATTAAGATGCAGGAATTTCCATAATAGTAATTACCAAAACCACAGTGCAGATTAAGGCCAAAACAAATTATAGGAAGTAAAAGGTAAATATTTACCATAACATACTCCAGGGCTAGTGAGGGACTTAATGTTGAAGACCAGTGAGGCCTGATTAAATGAATTACTGCTTGAGCTGAATAAGAACAAAGCAAAGCAAAGGAGAAAATGGGGCTCAAAGGGAAACAGTGAGATGCATTTAAACGTAAATTTTTAAAGTTTTAAAGATTTGTATGCAGGATGCCATAAGGTCAAAAGAATCGTATGAATTATAATTTGAATTCTTTTTCCCTTTAGTTTACAAATACTTGTTAATGTTTTTATCTGCCTGTATATTTACTGGTTTTACTATTACATTTCCTGTTGAAGCAGTGACCCCCTGACTGCACCAGGTGAGAATTCTGCAACAGGTATGGGACCCCTTATCCGGAAACCCGTTATCCAGAAAGTTCCGATTTACGGAATGGCCATCTCCATAGACTCCATTATCAGCAAATAATTCTACTTCTTAAAAATGATTTCCTATTTCTCTGTAAAACAGTAGCTTGTACTTGATCCCAACTAAGATATAATTAATCCTTATTGGAGGCAAAACAAGCCTATAGAATGCCCATGGAGAGTGAGCCAGGAACTGAGAACGACAGGGCCATGACAGGGCTAGGAAGAAGGCAACCAGAAGAGGGTCATAGGGATTATGGGAGTTGTAATTTCCTGGGCTGCTGTGGGGATAGGAGGAGATATGAGGAGTTAAAAAGCGAAGGAAGTAAAGGAGAGTGTTCTCTTTTACCTTGAACAGCTCCCACCCGCCCTCCCAAGAACAAGGGGGTACCGGTGTAAAAGGGTTATTAGAGTGGCATCCCGGGGGGAGCCGGTGATAGTGCGCAGCCTTCAGCGGCTATCAGATGTTACAAGAGTTAACAGTTAAACGTTATATAAATGTGATTTAACATTGCCCTACACTTAACTGTTGTTGGTTATGTTGATCGTTATTTACATGTTTGATAAACAAGCTGCAGCCTTTTCACCCAAGATATCACATGTGGTTTGGCTTGTTATTCTAAGGATGGGGAGAGGAATTGGTGTTGTTGGGAGGGACCCGTCAGATTGACACTGCCTCTGTCATGGGTTTATTCAATATTTTTAAATGATTTTTAGCCGACTTAGGTTATGGAGATCCAAACTATAGAAAGATCCTTTATCCAGAAAACCCCAGGTCCCAAGCATTCTGGATAACAAGCCCCATACCTGTGCATGCTTTCCTTTTTAACCCAATCATTTATCCTCCTCCTAATGATTGCACATGATAGTTGTTCTGTATGGTGCAATAAAGGTACCATGGGGGATTATTTTTTTTGCACATCTGCAAAAACATATATCAACCAATCAGTGATTAGGTTTTGTTAGCCAGCTGTGCATAGGTCAATGAAAATAAAATCTGATTGGTTGCCATGGGTAAGTACGCAAGTTCAAATTTGTCCATTGTTTATAATTGACCCCCAAATCTCCACACTTATCTGGTCCTCTGCTGATATATTACACCTTCTCAAGTTTTACTTAAGGTACCCTGCAAATATAGCTATGACATGCATCAGTGGTTAGAATGAAGGGCTTGAAACGTGTTCTCCAAAAAAACAGTGGAAACAGAGTGAATGTATTTATAAAGACATGACTTATCTAAGATATATTGGTCAAAATTAAAAATATAAAAACGTTCTCTGCTTTTAGTTAAAGAGTCAAAATTATCTCTTTCAAACAAAAAGCATACAAAAATAAGCTATTCCTTAAAGGGATGCTGTCATGATTTTTATGTGTACTTTTTATATCTAAATTACACTCTTTACATAGCAAATAATTTACTCTGCCATTTAAATTTTTATTATTGAACCAACAAATGTATTTTTTAGTTGTAATTGTAAGAAAATAAATGCGTCATTATGTGTAAAAAAAACATGGTGAATTGTATCCAAAAATGCATTTTCCACATTGCCCTTGTGTTCGTAAATGAGCCCTGTTGTGTTGAATGGCTAAATTAAAGCACTCCAGCACTTCAAGGTCTTCATAAGAGTCTTATGTTCATAATGTTCATCATATTGTTCAGCACAAAATATGTATATATGTATGTCTTAGGAGATATATGCATTCTCATATATATCAGTATATCTTGAAGTAATCTTTGGGGAGTGCTATCTTTAATTGTAATTTAAATCAGTCAGAAACCGTATTAAACAAAATGATCAATGTGCAGACAAAAAAGCTTTAAGTCGAAAGTGAAAGCATATTTGCATGCAAATGATTAGACTGCTTACTAGACCAGTTATTATTTGGACTGACTGGGTCATGTAACAAGCTGAATTGGAAATCTACCAAACATGGTTATAGGATCTTTAGAGAGAAGCATAGTTTCCTTTGTCCTGTGGTCATCAAAATGAGTATACAGAAACTCATGCAAACAAATGAAATAAATTATGAACTAAACCAGTATCTGTACTTAATGGGATATTTTTGGTGGTTTAAAAATGAATTCTATGACATACCCAGGAGCAAAAGTCTGGCTGCTGTCTGCGTTTATCTTTGGAAGGGCACAACATCCTAACTGCCTAAAGCAGCACATTGAGTTAGGATTTCTGGATTGCTGAAAGCTTAGAGGGCACATTTACGACTGCTAAATGCAATTTTGGATGCAAATTCACCCACAATGCAGTGTTTAACCCCCACAGTTCTAGTGTCTTTCTGGATAAATGCAGCATTGGGTTCCACCTAGTTGCATCCTAATTATCAAAACAAACGCAGCTGTGTGAGCATTCATTTGTTTGTTAACCGGGCACAAGTTGTGGCTAAAGGTTTTGCTGTGGGAATGTTGTTATTTTCTGGCTTTCAGAGTTAAAATGGCATCAGTGTGTAATTCTTTGTGCATGGTGGTGAGAGAATTTCTTTGACAGACATGGATTTGCAGTGAATTTTGGCATTTCACCATTGGCAAATTGTTTCGCGAAAATTAGCCGTGGGATCATTTGCCATGCATCAAAATAATATGCGAGCGCGTCAAATAGGATGGTGTTGTGTCAAAATAGGCGTGGTCGCCTCAAATTGGGCTTGGTCGCATTAAAATGGGCATGGTCACTGTAAAATAGGTGCAGTCACATCAAAAAAAAGATGCATGTAACTAAAAAAAGGCGTGGGCAACAAAAAAGTTGTATGACAAATGTGTTTCACAGGTTTTTCGCCATTTCGCAAATTATATTGTCGTTTCGCGACTTTTCCGGTGAAGCAAAACGAGACAGATTTGCTCATCACTAGGCATCAGTGTTTACCTTTATGTGCAGGGTGGTGGTAGCTCCAAGGTTCCCTTGCATCAATAGGCACACTTAAGTACAATTTGTTGTAAGGGGCACGACGAAGGGGAGTGTGGAGTGTGTTGAGACAATAACTAACATAAATACATATACAGCCTTGGGTCCATTTTATTTTGGGCACACTTGCATTCATACATGAGCCCTGGGGTCCCTAGGATGGAATAGAAGAAATAATCAGTATCTCATTAAATTAAAAATAGAAAGGAGCCAAAAGAATTTTCTGCACACTGTATGATGCAAAGATATACCATCTGGGCTCTTTCTCTCTGTCTTAGAATTAACAAAAAGGGTTAATAAAACCAACTTCATGACATTTTGGGACCCATTCATGAAAGCTCAATTTTTTTTTCAGAAAAAATTGTATTTTTTCTAATTTCTAGAACTTTTCGTAATGACAACGATAATATCTTTAAAATTACGCAAGATCTTTTGGCCAGGTTGGAGTTGCAGAGTGCCATTGAGTCTTATGAAGGCTTCCACAAATCATACATTGAAGTTTCATGCCGTTTATGATAGTTCAGGTCTGAAAATTTATTGATTTTCAGAACGCAACCAAAATATTTTCGTACAACCAAGAAAAGAATTTTCAGGCAATTTTTGCACATCAGAAATTATCGTGGTTACTCCGAATTTTTTCCAATCGTGCTTTTAACCAGCGAAAATGTGTGCTTTAATGAATGGGCCCCTTTATGTTGTTACTTTCTTGAGTAATACTTTTCTTCTTACCTCAGTCTTTAAACGAGGTGCTACATATTAAAATTTCAAAAAAGCTTATAGCCTAATTTACTCGATTGACTATCCTTTTTTTTCATCATAGCGTGTGGTTTCTTCTTTGACCCATTTTACATCTCTCACTCTCTATATATATTGATTGAGAGATAGAGTTTCCTTTAGAGAGGCAGAATCTGAATGTGATCTGAATTTCTGGATACATTTCAGCTAAGGTCCAGCTTATTTAAGTGTCTTTGTTCAAATTCTGCCAACAGACACATTAATTCGGTTGAGGAACGGAGCTGGATTTTAAAGAATCTTTGAGTGAATTCATCAGTTGATATGAATGTAGCTGTAATTGATTGAACTCATAAGCACTATGGCATGAGACCTTGCTGCAAGTAATTTCGAAGCCTGGTGATTTCCCACTAGGAAAGAATCTGTTGCTTATATGTTTTGTGCATATCCGAGCCTGATTAACACTACCTTGTGAACACATTCTTCAACCTGTGCTTCTAAACACATTAAAGCCAGTCCTTTTAGATTAAGAAATTAATATCAGAATAAAATATTAATGTTCAAAATATTAGCAAAGCAATAATAACAAGCTGGATTTAGCAATAACCACAAAACTACGTGGATAGAAATCAAAGCTCTAAGTATGGTTCCTAAAATACTGACGTTGACTATGGAATAAAAGGCCAGACACAGTTTCCTTTGCTGAATATAATACATCTTCCCAGTGAAGTATGGTGAATTATTGTATTACTGCTTTATATACAGATCAAGAAATCCATAACTCCTTTACTAAGGTCCCAGATTTTCCTCCATGGTCAAAATCAGCAGCGCAAGTGACCTGGAAAAAGGCAGATGTATTTGACATTAAATCCTATGAAACGTTGGAAGCAGATTTCTTTTTTAGAAATAAAATATCTTGTTTTTGTATCTTTAAGGCAGAGACATCATCATATTCTTGCTGCCTAAGAGAAAAAACTGAAGATTTCTCCAGTTTGTTTCAGAAAAAAAGCTGTACTACCAGTAACCTTGTAATATTGTTACTTGCAAAACCCTTTCTCAAATACCAGAATATGCCACAATTCTGCAGTTTTCAATGTAACAAAAACATTTCTGTTTATTTCATTAGATGATCTTGTGTCCTCTGAGAAAATCATGATCAACCAGATCATTGTATATATGTATATTTTTTAAACATAACCCTTATAAGTACCCCTCTTGCCCTTCGTAAAGGAAAACTTAGTAGAATGTGCCATTGGATAATCTTAAATAGAAAATTGCCATTTTTAAGCACTAAGGGCCACCCCGGGGATCCTATGATTTATGGAGCTGTAGCCTATAGGATAAACCCATGTAAATGGGATTTTTTTAAGAGTCTGGAATTCATTCCCAGAATTCCTTTTGTTTGCTGGTGCTAACAAACAAACCAAGGGCACACATATACAGTATATTATATCACATCAGCCAATTAATGGACAGAGTTCTGTCTTTTACCTCCACACTTCTTCCTGATACAGTAAAGGTGGCCATACACGCACCGATATTATCGTACGAAACCTCGTTTCGTACGATAATCGGTGCGTGTATGGCATGTCAGCGAGCCGACCGATATCGCAGGAAGCTGCTGAAATCGGTCGGCTCGCCGATCGGCCAAGTTAGAAAATTTTGATCGGGCGCCATAGAAGGCGCCTGACCAAAATTCTCCCTTCAGAGCTGAATCGGCAGAAGGAGGTAGAAATCCTATTGTTTCTACCTCCTTACCTGCCGATTCAGACCTGAATGGTGTGTGGCGGATCTGACGATGTTTCGTGCGACCGACGGTCGTACGAAACATCGTGAGATCGCCACGTGTATGGCCAGCTTTAGAGCTGCATTATTTCCTGCCATGTGATCTCTGAGGGAGCACACAACCAATCACAAAATGGTGGCTCAAGGGAAAAGATGTAAAACGGGCAATATTTACAAATATATATTTTCCAGTTTGGCGAGATTCTTTAATAGGTCACTTAATATAATATTAAATACTTGTATTCTGGGGGTATAGTTTTCCTTTAAGTTGCCTTTCTCTGGACTCTCTCTAGTTTTCTAATATAATTTTTGTGAAATGCCGACTAAATTATTGCATTGTACATATTACACTGATGCCCCACAAATCTACCCCCATTTTATTTCCTGCTTAGACTGACTGAGTCTTCTGTGTTAAAATATTCATCCTTCTCCATTAACAGTTACTTAGTCTCATTAATATAGATTTTTAAATTCAAAGTGGATACAAACCATCTTGTGCACCACACCTCTGAAAAGGTGCTAAAGTATAGATTTACAGATACAAAAGAGCTCCAGAGAAAATAGTTCTCCCATTGCTACATGACATAAGCCATTTTTCTCTATCTGAACACAAACATAAAGAAACTGATCTTGATGGAAAAAACTACTGTTTAGCCTTTTACCATAGATGCAAGTACCATAGATTTAACATTTCCAATTTTTATTTTAATCTGGGGGCGTTGTGTGGTGACTTGTGAAAAGGTGGATCAAAGACCCCTGTAAGTGGTTAAAGTAGAAGAAATAATGAAATAATTGATGAAATATAAACAGAACAAAAAGTCAGATGCAGTAATTGATATATAAGTCTCAACTAAGCATAATTTGATCAATTGAAAAACCTTCCAAAGCGATCTGTATAAGGCAGGCCAATCCTTCTGACAGCATTTTGGATTGAGTATAATTATTTGTGATTATATGATGAAGTACATGTGCTACAGACACTTTGGTACTGATATTGTAGTAAAATGAATTTCTTGATACCTACATGTAATGCCGTAATCCATGTTTTCCCTAACATCCCAAATGTAATGTAATGCAAAATGCCAACAAACAATGCTTAAAGAATGGCTCGTATGCTAATACTAACGCAAAAAGTATGTTGCAATGAAAATAGCAGATAGCAATGCATGGTTTAAATGCTCTTATTAAAAAAATAAATAGTACAGGTATAGCCTCCCTAATCCAGAAACTCATTATCCAGAAACCTCTGATTTATGGAAAGACCATCTTCAATAGAGTCCATTTTTAATCAATTCCTTCAAAATTGTTTAAATGATTTCCCTTTTCTCTGTACTAATAAAACTGTACATCTTAGTTGATCCTAACTAAGCTGCATGGATACATATTAGTGGCAAAACAGTCCTATCAGGTTTTTAATGCGTTTAATGGGTTAATAAGTTGGGGTGATGGGATTTATAGACCTGTAAGGAGCAAGAGATGGGAAAGAAAGAGCAGGGTATATAAACAGAAAGCAGGAAGGGGTCATTACCATGTGGATATCGGGAGAGAAGACGACATCCTGCCTGCCTGCCCTTGGGTGTAGCGGGTTGGAGTTTTGTAGGTTGCATAGTCAGGAGGCAGGTTCGGGACCCCTGCTGGGTAGCTAGAAAGGGGGGAAATAGATTAAATGCATGTGTGTTAGGGAGGGTCAGGCCTGGGGAAAACAGTCACAGTATGCAGAGGAGGTGTAGAAATTTGGTTGGTGAGAGGAAGAGACAGCACCATGCAATATTCAGCTTCAATGGGAGCAGTATTTGACCTGGGCGTGAAATGTGGATTACTGGAGATGCAAGTATACCTGTATGTTAACTCCCTTTGAAGCAGAAAATAACACCTGTATAGTGTGATGTAGACTGTGGGAAGAAAGGTCTGGATGCTGGAAGCGCATGCTGGAAGCACATGCTGGTTTGATTATATTGACCTGTGTGGGAGGCAAACATAAATTATTCTGAACTTTGTGTGCAGTTATTCCCTAATGATTTACAACTAAGCTCGAAACACAGGGGGAGAAGAGTTCACGTTGCCGTATGTGTAAGTGGACTGGCTATACAGACCTGTGTGAGAGGAAATTATAAATAACTCTGCATTTCATGCTTTGGATTTTGATGTGACGCTATTCACAAGTAAGTCAATAGCAGTGGGAGTCATACTAACTCTTTGGGGCTAAGGGCTAAACTTGCAAGCATTTTTTATCAGGTTTTGCCGGACAGATTTAATCTGATCATCCATGCAACACTATGCAACAACACAAGATTTTGTAGGATCCTACAGATAAAGTTGGATGAAGTATTTCAATCCTGCATCTACACGCAACAGTCAATGTATTTCAATGTGAAAAAAAAGTTACTCTGACTTGACGCAGAGGCACAGTTGCATCAGATGGAAACAATTACATGTAGTTTAAGCATCTGCTTTTTGTATCAGTCCCACAATATTTTGACATGTGACTACATGGAGTTTAGCCTGAAGAGAGCTGACCAATAATTTGCCAATGAACTCTGGAAGAACACCTCATAACAATAATTTGGAATTCATGCTTTCTGTGCAAAGAGATTCATTAACTAGTGTGGAACTTGCGCTTTGTTAATGTTAATTTTAATGCTTAGTTAATGTAATTATAACTAACTGTCATATATACTTCAGCTGGTAATTGTTACACATCATTTGTTACAACTTTGTGTGTGTTAATAAAGTTAGCTTTTTCTGCCCAGATTTGGTGTTGTGCAAGTCAGTGTGGGGAAAATGGTAAAGGGGGTATGTTAAGGATGATTATTGCAATCTCCCCAAGGCAAGTATTGTAGCAGACTTGAGGTAAAGTGATTCAAATTAATCAAATTAATTGTAGGTACCAAGCATTCCAGGTAATAGATCCTATACTTTTATATAGAAATCCTGTGTAAAAACCTAAATGGTATCACCCTAAGTAAGTAGTATAAATCAAAATGAAGTAATGGAAACCCAAGCACAGATAAAGGAAAGGAAAAAAGTCTTTGTGATACAGTCACAGTAATCAATGCCCATTCCCAGTTTCAGCAACAAATCCATTTTCTTCTAGAGAGTACACCTAGTTTTAGTCACAAGGTTATGATCATAAAATAGATAAGTGGACAGACAAATCCTTATTATCAGGGAGTCTCCTGGGGCCGCAGTAAAGAATAAACCCTTAAGGAAGGGACAGAGCAGGCCTAACTGAGAAAATCAAATGAGACAAGAAACTCTTAAACAAGTCTGTTAGGGTGAAGCAATAGGTGCTGAGATGGAACAAAGAAGACAAAGTCTGCAGGCAGGGCAAGGTCTGTGTGGAAAACTAGACAAGGCAGAATTGGTGAAGGTCATGGAGTAGGCAGGCTAGCAATATATAATTGCTATTAGAAGTAGTGTTTGCCAGTCCTTTTCTATTCTCTGCCCTGATGGCTCTAACATTTGAAACAATGTAACACAAACTAGCAGACCTGCCTTGCTGGAGGAGACTGGCATTTGCAACATTGTTTGAAAAGTAACAACCAGGAGTTCAGCAAATGCTGCTTTCGATAGCAATTACATTTACACATAACTTTTAAAACACTAAAAAATAATAATACATTCCCATTTGAAACTTGGTGGGAATTAAGTTTTCTTTTATTAGACAAATAAATTATTTTTGTGGTTGATGTGCCCTTTAAAATAAACATTTTTATTTTACATGTTATTGATGTAAAATGAAGCCTTTTATTTAAATGGAGTGCTGCACAATATTGATTTGTAGAAGCTAATCCAGTGGTTGAAAAGACGCTGGGTGTTTTGCACCCATTTATAATTAATGCAATAAAACAGATGTTGCTTATATCTGTGTACAAAGTTCAGAGAGTGGGCAGGAAACTGACAGCTGGGTATCAGGAAGAAGCAATGAGGAACAGCAACACAAGAGTGAACTAGAGCTAGAATCAATGCTCAGGACAGGATCCAGAGACTGTGCCCCTGGAGGTAGAAAAGAGAAAGGTTTATTTAGGATGAAGCCTATTTAGGATAAAGGCACATTTATTGCACATGAATTTGCACTATAGAAACAACTTCAGAAAACAATTTATAAAACAGAAGATTCTCATGTGCTTTCCCAAATCAGTGGTTAGGGAAAGGCAGTCAAAACATGAAGGTTCTTGGTTCCAACCCCAGCAGATCCTTACACTGCCAAATGCAGTAACATCCTCAGCCCTCTCCCAACAACATAAATTAACAGCATATTGTATAAAATTAGATATAGTGCAATATAAGGGCTCATTAATGAATAACAATAATAATGAATACATGATTTGGTGCTATTCAGAAAGGTACTTCCTTTATTACAGAATCTTTAGCATTGACTGCCCATTCTGCTTTAATACATTTTATTGCTTGAATGGAAGCAAGGAGTCCCTGGCCTTGTATTTTACCAAAACGGGCAGTTATTTGCATCCTCATTGGTGAGTTGCATATAAGTTGTAACACCCACAATCACAATGTAAAGCTGTCAAAAATGCTTCATTGTGGGTAAAAAAAATGGCAATATGCATCCACATATTTCACTTGCTTGTAAATTAGCCCGATAGTTAAGTGCAGGTATGGGATCCGTTATCCAGAAACCTGTTATCCAGAAAGCTACAAATTATGAGAAGGCCATCTTCCATAGACGCCATCTTAATCAAATAATTCAAATGTTTAAAAATGTCCTTTTTATCTGTAATAATAAAACAGTGCCTTGTAATTGATCCTAAGATATAACTACTCTATTGGGTTCAATTTATGTTTAAATAATACATTTTTAGTAGATTTAAGGAAACAGCCAGTTATCCAAAAAAAACCCAGGTACCAAGCATTTTGACTAACAGGTTGAATACCTGTATTTATTTCTTATTCCAATAACACCTAAATAGCTACACATATATTGACTATGTGGGAGACAACAAAGTGTGTGGCAGAACTATTAATATTCCTCAGTCTCATCCTTGTGTCATCCTTGTGTCATACTTCCCGTGGAACTATCATTTTTTTTAGGTTATGTACATATGTTTTATACACTTGACTACAAATATAGCGTGATTTTATAAAACAGCTGTTATAATTTTTTTTTGTTATTGAACCAATGCAAAACAAATTCTACTATTTGAAATTAAAGTTTAAAATACACTGATGTGATTTTTGCCCCCTAATATCATATACATAATAATCAAAAATTTCTCAACTACAGTACACAGTACAGAAATAAGTAGATATGTATTCAGATATTTACTTGCCAAATGTAATGGCCTCTCACCTGTGCTTTCTGTGCTTGCAGTACTTGTGGGATTGTTTGGATTGACCGCCCCATTCTGCAACTCCCAGAGCCATTGATTGAATGCATGAGGGAGTTCTTTCTATATGGCTCAAATTAATGGACTTTGTATGACCTTGCTTTGATGGATTATCCTGTCCAGTTCTCAATCATTTATTTAATGAACATTTTTGAAACAATACAATATATGGGACATGAATCTGTGTTGTTATGTTGCCATACAATGCAGCTTCTTTTAAAGGCGCATAGAAATATTATACTGCTGTAAATACTATATTTCCAGTCACGTGTGTTGTGCCAATGTTTGTGTGGTGATATGTGGTTTAGATCAAAGAGGAGACCTACCTCAGTAAGATGGTTAAACATGTTCCTGTACTTCCACATGGCTGTCATTGTAGTCATCTGTCCTCATCTGATAAATGGCGTGTAAAGGTTCCTACTGACACTGGGGTCCTCTAGAAACAACCCAATCCTGGCCAGTGTTGTAACAGGCGCACCAGACGTGTGCCCAGTAAATCAGGTGCGCATGCTGTTTTGAACACGTGCTCCTGAAGTGATGCAATCCCCACTCTTCAAATGCAGGGCATAACTTGCACCCAATTTTCACCAAAAAACAAGCACAATTTGTGTTCATTTTGACCCAGTAGTCTGAACTCAGAACAAGACTGCAACTTTGCTGAAAAATTCGGAAAAATGCTGCAAAACTATTTCAATTTGACTGCAAAACTGAACTTTGCACATTGCACTTGCATTCCTAAATGGCCCCTCAAGAGCAGTGTCTCAGATCACAACTCAGATCAAAAGGTAGCTTTGCACATTGCCTTTCTTATAGCATAAACATTATACTCTTGTATAGGGATGTAGCGAACATCGGCAAAAATGTTCGCGAACCTGTTCGCGGACTTTCGCCAAAACTCGCGAATATTCGCGAACTTTGCGAACCCCATAGACTTCAATGGGAAGGCGAACTTTAAAACCTAGAAAAGCCATTTCTGGCCAGAAAACTGATTTTAAAGTTGTTTAAAGGGTGCCACGACCTGGACAGTGGCATGCAGGAGGGGGATCAAGCAAAAATTTCTCTGAAAAATACGTTGTAAAAAAAACCGCAAAAAAACCGCAAAAAAAATCGGCAAAAAATAACGCCAAAAAAACCCGCAAGCTATTCCTATGTATACGCAAAGGCGAAAAACCGAAGCGAAAAAACGCGGCGGAAAAACCGAGGCCAAAAACCGCGGCGCAAAAAAAAACCGCGGCGAACCCAAAATGGCGAACATCGCCAAAAGTTCGCGAATTTCCACGTTCGCGCGAATTAGTTCGCCGGCGAACAGTTCGCTACATCTCTACTCTTGTATACAATAATCTTTATAGTCAAAAAACATAAGGGGTCCTTTACTGGAAGGAGTCAAGGTGCACAGTGAAAAAAAAGTAAAGCACCCACTCTGTGGGTGCAAAGTGCATAAGAAGCCCTAAAGGCATTAGTCCTGTAGTTATTGCTCAACTATTATTAACTATTTGGCCCTTTAATCTATTAAAATCTAAGAACTAGTGAATACTGTGATGATTCCTCAGTATCTTTAAACATATTTATGCATGTCCTACACGCTTTATAAATGCTGAGCCATAACTCTGAATTTAAAGTGTATGTGCTAACATTCTTTAAGGTGCTCCAATGCATCAACACGTACCATCCTGGACTAATGGTATACTTAAAACAATCTTTAGGTTCTTTGTAATTTATGCAAATCAATCATGATGTCAACCAGAATTGTATTTGATTATAGTGCGGGCCAATTACTCATCCTCACCCAGGGAAGATTAATGACATCCAAAAGGTGGATTCTGTTTAATCCCTGTTCTGATATCCAGACCAGAAAATGGAGATAATTATGTGGATAACAAGGATCTGTTTTACTACTTAACTCACAAACCTAATGCGGATGAGGGTAAAGATACTCAACCTACCACCAGCTCCTAAAACAATATTTGGACTGAAACCAGAAGAAACGTGCTTCTTTTACACTTAGAGAAATTACACATTGAAATATTTAGAATATTACAATACCTTACTGATTTTGGTAATGAGGTATCCCACTGTCAAGCCACACAGTGTCAGGGATATAAATTGTAGTCTAGTGGGACATGTTAAAATTTCTATAATTGGGTTTGAGCGTAGGTGATTAAGTATGGGGAAGAAAAAAAGAGAGTGAAAAAAACATATATAAAAAACTATAGGAGTCATTTACAAATGGTGAGGCAAGCCGCCATATTTTTTGCAATTTGCACACTATCTCACTGTTAGAGGGTGCAGGCACAGATCTTTGTATTCAAATTCTGTCTGCTTTTAGCAAGGGGTGACCCATAGGCATCCCCTCTCCCCTGCCCCTAAACTGCATCATTTAGACACTGACATTAAAAAGCACTGGGGGGCACATGACACTAAGGAGCCAGGGTTGCCTTGCACCCTCCGGAAGCCCAATGACCCGAGTGAAGCAAAAGGGAAGAAGGGCATGACTAAGCTAGGAGGCAACCCCCCCCCCTTTTCTTCTCCCTCCCTCTCTGGATATCCCAGTGTTACAGGCCAGGGCAGGAATATAAGATAGTCCCTCCCTGGATGTGAACTCACCACAATTTTCGGCGGGCAAGAGGAGCAGGAGCTGACAGCATCCCGCCCTCTCTCCCCAACAGGTTGGAGTCATTAGCCGCAGTGTGGGGGGTGGGGTCGACTTTGAGCCCCAGAGGATATTAAAAAGGTGCAGTGAGCGGGTAACCGGGTAGGCCTGGGGTCACCATGGAGGTGGATAATCCCAGAATGGGACTTGGGTAGTAGACAGGACAAAGGCTCTGGGCCTGGGCTCAAGGTCAGACCTCTTTGGAGGAGATAAGTTAGTTGACTGCTGTTTAATGTTTGGTTTACAAACGGTTTAATACTAGTTATGGTTGTTTATATATATAATTGCTGATTTATATTAAATAAATTACAATAAACAACTGCGGCCTTCTCTCCCCAACTAAGTGTCCGTTGTTTTATTGTGGAACAGGGGGTGGGAAAGGGGGGCAGCAGGCTTGACGCTGCATTAGTCAAGCATTGCACATAACACTAGATTTTTAATATTGCACCCCTTGGTGCTCTAGGACCTTTGTCTGCTCCCCCCCCCCCTTATAACTGTACAAGGGGACAAGTAACATTTGGAAATACTACTCTTTATTTGCATAATATTATGTTTCCTATGTTTAGGTGTCTGCAAATGTTATTCAGAAAGCTCCAAAATACAGCATTTTGTTATGTAAAATAGTTTGCTTTTTCCTTACTAAAGCAACACATCATACTTGATGATAAATAAGCTATTGTGTTACATATTGACCCCCTTATCTGGAAAAACCCCAGATCCCAATCATTTTGGATAATAAATCTCATACCCGTACAGTGCCTTGCATATTTTCTATTAATTTTGTCTGCCTTCAGCTCTGCTATTTAATTAGATGTTTGATATTGACCTTTGCAGTCTTCCTTTTTTGTAAAAGCTTTGAAATAAATCAGGAACAGGAATAGATAGGAGGGACATATGAGCTAGGTGCAAGGAAATGAAAGCAATGTGATAAAGAAGGTGAATGAAAACAGCAAACCTATTTTTCAGGATTTCCTCAATGTTGCCTCAATTGTTTAATGAATGATTGTTTATTGGGCATATGGTCTACCCTGGGAACAGAGAATAACAGCTTTATACAGATATTCCCTGGTTGCTATCACTTTCCGTATGGTCTGGTAACATCACACACATAAAATTCTTTATATAAATGTATGCAGCATTTCTGAATGATCGGTATCTGCAATTAAACTATTTCTTGGCGTGAACAGTGTTCTTTAGTAGAAATATGTATAATACCTATGAAGGAGAAGCAGCAGCTGCTGCCATGTTTCAGGGCAAGGGGTTTATCTCACCTTGCCAAATTTTGAAAGGGTTGTCAAAAGTGAAGCTGGCCTCCCAGTCTGAGAAATCGTGGGTTAAATATTCTGCTATGACTATCACTAAAGTATGTGTCAGTATTTTTTGTGAAGGCATTAATCTGCTTGGTGACTGTGTCTTTGTGAGGTTTATGTATATGTATCATTCTTTGTAACTGGTGAGCAAGCATTTCTGCATGACTTTGTCAATTTCTCTGTCATATAAAAGTGCCCTCTTAAGCACAATTAAAATCACAGTGAGGGATGTGGCTGAAACTTATTACTTATATCTTTGGCCTGAAGAAACTGTCTTCTTTTAAAAGTGCCTTTTTCTTTAACACGTAGTTTATCATTGAAGGTTTATATGGAATTTCTGGCTCTTTGCTATTAATCTACACTGCCGAGAAAGAAGCTAAGATAAATCTGCCACCAATCACACTAGTTAGCCACATGCAGAGAGCGGATTAATACACTGGGTAATTTCAATAATGGCTAAGTATTCTTCTTTATTATAATGTGTAACTTACATATTTTATATGCGAATCACAGAGTCCTCATGGGACGTATTGCACATTTTGGTCCTTTCTCAAGGCATCATAAACAGCCCCCTTACCCAACCAATGTAACTAGCAAGTGAATAGTAACAAAAAGCCACAAAAATCACCCCCATGACATCACAAGTGCAAAGTATACATTTGGCCCCAGCAGGCAGCACTGCCCCAGCACATTATAGGCATATATAGCAGCGGGGTGTACACAGGGGCAAATGAGACATAACAAGATAAACAACAGTATTGTAAAAATTACAGCAACCTAAGGTTTTGGAGGAAAACAAGGGTCAGTAGGACTATGTAATGGGTTTGCGGCATATAACACAAATGGCAAAGTGGCATCAGTGAGAGAGGTGCAGTTGAACTCCACCACTGGGGTGATATAAGGCTGCAGGCATAGTCAGTGTGAAAGTTAAGAAAAGGCAGTGAGGTCACAAAGATTAAAAAAAAAAAGGGGGGGGGGAAGAAAAAGAAGAGAAAAAGCAATACAGCAAGAAGAAAAGACGGGGGGGGGGGTGTCTTGAGAAAGGTCCTCTATGCAGGACAGAAACGTCCACTTGCACCAATACTTTTTTGCACTTAGTTTATGTCCCGTGAGTGCTCTGGAATTCACATGCTGATATCTATTGATATGGCAGCTCCTTGGGTCTGTTTTATGATCTATTTTTTTGTGTGTTCGCTGTCCATCTGATCTGTGATATATATATATATATATATACTGTATATATATATAAAAAGAAAGAGAGAGAAAGAAAGAGAGAGAGAGATAGATTTGTTTTAGGAACCAATGTAGAAAATCAGTCCCACTCTTACTTTGTAGAGGTTCTGTCCATGTGACAATTCCTTGTGTTTCTCTCAGCAAAATAAAGGTAATATGATCATTGTTTCATTAAACTATTATTCTGCTGATATGACTTTTTACTATCATTTTAGACAATTTTTTTTGGTAAGACTATAGGATTTTTTTTATTAACTCACGTTTTAGCTATTTCTTTGACCTTGTGAAAGTTACAGCATACTGTATGCCTTTACAGCTCTCCCCATCTAGTGGCTATTGTTGGGATTTAGTTTTACTCTATCTGTGCTTTTTCCTATCTTGCTTTTTGGCATGTTAATGTTATTATTATAGCACTGAGACCATATTTCTTCATGTCTTAGTCCAACAAAAGAATAGAGCTTGAATGCCTCTGAATTGTATATACAGCATCTAGGCACAATAATGTATACATGCACACTGTAAATGCAGGTTTCTGCAAATATCAGGCTTAATACGTTTTGTGCTTTCAGAATCACCAATGCTGAATTTTGCATGTGTCACTTACTTTTAGTTCCCCTGACAGTAAAGGGGGGCCATGTCTAGCTACTCCAGTAGCAAAGTAACGTAGTTACCATGACTGACATGTATCCAATGTGAATGACTATGACGGATTTTCTTTTGAGCTACAACAAATGCTATTACTACTATTGGTGGAGAAAGTTTATGGATGTTGTTTATGTGATTACTGTTTTAGAACAAAACTGAAATTCTATTTACATAAAGGGAAAAAATAAAATATAAGTGCCGCTGCTATAGGAGAAGCTAATCGTTATCATGCCTGAGCTACATTAATTCATATGTGATAGAATCACTGACTGCATAAAGCCAAGCAACAAAATTCTACTTTAGAAGTGCTAGTTCTTTTATTAATTCAAGGCATGGATGCCCAATCGTAGAGTTAAATATCAATTTACAGCATTACCTGGCTATAGTACAGGATAGATTTCCAAGAAGAAGCAGAAGCCAGAACTACAGGTATTAATTATGTTTAGGGTCCACAGGAGTGGTGGGGTCTCCAATTATGTTTTGCTTTCTCAACTTGCATTATGGCTATGGTATACAGTGTAAACTAGCGGGATCCAGGACAGACACTTTCTTGGCTTTAAGACAGGGGTGCCCATTTCAGCATACAAAACAAATCATAAAAATAAATCCTGCTCTCTGGGCGCTGCCTTCACACATTATATTAGTTCCCTCACTAACCTGGGCCCCTTGTGGACTACCAGTGGGAAAACACAAATGTTGGGGTCACCCCTGTACTCACAACACTTCTGGGGGATTAGCTCAGCCTCCTGGCTTTCCTTTCAGCTCCTTAGATCCTCAGTCTCTTGGCAGCTTTCTCAAGTCTGGGCTCCCTGCGTCTGGCAGTGGCAGGCAGCACCCCAAGCCCCTCTGGGAGTCCTAACACAGACAGGTATCCTTCCTGCTCTGTGCCCTGCTCTGAGAGACTGTCTCACACCTTTCTATACCATTAAATACCTTTTCCACAGGACAGCCTTCCTGTGGAAAGTAAGCTCCAATAGGTGAGCTGGACTACTGGAATGGATCGCCTGATCCGTTTGTTCCTTCCAGAACCCTATAGCTTTCAGGGCCAGACAGCACAACCTTTTTAACAGAGCAAACCTTCTCTGTTTATCAACCTCTCCCTTAAAGGTTACATCTCCCACTATGGAGAACTTGAAGGGAAAACTCACCTTTTCTCTCATTTGTTGGGCCATTCTACCACAACAGGTAATTAACAGCACTGTATCACCTTTTAAGCCAGTACAGGGGCATGAAACAGGCCTTCCTTGTATGTATATCATTATTTATGAAACGCTACTTATGTACACAGCGCTGTACAGTACTTCCTTCAGCATATAATCCAGTTTATTCATCTGGTCTTACATCTTAGTTCTATTTTGCAAGACAAGGCCACACAAACCATTATGTGTACAGACAAGAACTGTGAGCCCAGTAACCTAGCTTGTTATCTACTAGTTATCTATCAGTCACTAGCCACTGCCCATGACCACATGTAAGAAAGGCTAATATAGATACACAGTGTGATTTCTATTATCTTCTTTTTTTGAAGTAAACTACATATAAGTTGACGTTGCCAGGGTATTCGTTTAAAAACTAGAAAATACACATATTACCTAGCTGCTTGATAATTATTCTGCATACAAATAAATGCACTACTTACATGCATCTAATAAGAGTAACAGGGAATCTCTAGCTCATCTGCTGTTCCTAGAATTACTTGGCCATGTTAGAATAAATAAATGAAAAACATGTTAGGAAGAACAAATCTATGTTTTTATTATGTTTATTACAACAGTAAATGGCAATGCATTTTAATTTTGTTCCCTACATTATTCCTGATAGAAAGACTATGTTCATATAGAAGTGTCACAGTCACTTTAATTATGATTACTTCAGTAATTAGACTTGGTACCTGCTGTGATATAATTTCCCTGTTAATTGTTAATTTACTTCATTCATACTAAATATAATATAACTTTTATATCTCCAGTAATATTTGTTGGTGTTTCATCCAGTGTCCCAAGAGGAAATTATGTTCTAGTTAATGCCGTGAATTCATTTGTCATATTTGTCTGTATGATAGTTGCCTGACTACTGATTCATTGCCTGACTACCATGAGCCATTATCAGCCCTCTCTGGAGAAGTCTGTAATGAAAAAGTGTAAAATAAAATAAACACATATACAGGCCAACTGAGAGACTGTGTTATTAACAATTTGGACTTAAAACAGAAAAATGTTGCTGCCCAACCTGACGTGGTTCCCCGTGGTGGAGTTTTTCTGTAAACTCTGCACAGCTACGTGAGCACCGCGGCACAATACACACCACGTTTAGAACCATGCTCAGTTGTTTCCAACAGATTCTTACACTGACACCAATATGGTTGCTTAACAATTTTATAACCATTAACCTGTGACTGAAAACACTAGGTTCTGCAAATGTATCTACTTCATGAAAATGAGGTACTACTAAATATAATGGGATAAAATGTTCATTGATAAAACCAATTTTCCATGTGGTTATTCCCCCAAAAGCAGCCCCTTTAATCATGGGCTTATACTGTAGCTACGTAGTAAATCTGCTGTGAAAATAGACTTTTTGTGTGTCAGACTTAGATGTCTGATTGGCAGAAATCTATGTGCAGGTAACCTGGTGTAGTCCTGTTAATGGCTAGAGTATGACCAGAAGCTTTGGTATGGTAAAAACAAAGATTTAATAAAGAAGAAGGAAAAATAACAAAAACACAATAAAGAACAGAACAGAATCCAAATACAGGCCAGTGGCTGGGGCTAGCGGCAGCCAAAGTCAGATTCTAGTAATTGGCTGGGGGTCAGGGCTGGCAGACGACAGGCAGAGTCCTTAAGACAGGCTGTGAATTCCAGGGAACAGAAATGGAACTTAATCTCTGTACAGGTATCTGGGAACCCATTATCCAGAAAGACCATTTTACCTAGAGTACATTTTAAGCAAATAATTAAAAATGTTTAAATGATTTCCTTTATCTCTGTAGTAATAGTAATAATAATAATAAAACAGTACCTTGTACTTGATGGTAACTAAGCTGCATGAATCCATATTGGTGGCAAAACAATCCTATTGGGTTTATTTAATGTTTAAATGTAGATTTAAAGTATGGTTATCCAAATTTCCAAACTGAAAATCTAGGAAAAGGTGTAGAGTGCAGATAGCCCTATATAACAGCGCATTAGGAAACCTAGTCGGCTTGGCCCGCTACCGCCAACACGCCCCCTCCCGTGCACACATGCGCACACAGGGCTCATGGCTACAGGAAAAGGTTACCAGGGCCGCTGCGCAGTGGGGGGAAAGGGGCCGGAAGCAGTGATAGGTGGAAGAAGAGGTACCTGCCTTGGAACCCCCCACCGTTGCGCCCTAGGCAGGTGCCTCTTCTGCCTACCCCTAGCCCTGCTATATAGGGTTCTATATGGAGTTGTAAGAACTGCAATTCTATGGCTTTACCTGCTCCTTTACTGTTTTAACCAAAATATTTGCATACCATTGTCACTAAAACACTATAGAGTAGAATTCTAAAACTGGAATAATGCAAATTGCATAAGATATAAGTAATAATATAGAAAGGACAGAGCTGTACTTGACATTTTTGTTTTACAAAAGCATTACAGAATTGTTTGATTGCCTATTGTTCTAAATCTACATTTTTAGAGGCTTTCTGGTCCTGGCCATCTAGGGTTACAACTAAAGAATAAAAGATAACCTGACAAAGTCAAGTTGCTTCATTTCCAGTCAGGCTGCACATAAGATGAAATCTTACATATCTATCTTGTGTTTATTTATCTTTAGAACTGCCACAAGTGACCTTTCTCAGTAAATGTTGCACCTTTGGCCTTGGCAGCATTAGCACCAGAGAGTTATTTACTATACAGATAGAAAACCCTGACACTGCTGATGCTGTATGTAGCACAGCTTTCATATAAGAAATCTAGCTTCCCCCCCCACCAAATCCTATCCACTGTAGTGAAATAAAACAGAATGTTCTTAGCAAGTGTTCTACTTTTAAGTGTCACTGCAACTGACAGCAAGCAAAGTAAAACTGAACGTGGGCTGTTATTTGGCGCCTTCCATTTTGTTCATGTTTTTCTGTAGGCCGTGTTGCATCGCGTCAGGCCTTTTTATCCGTGAATTTCTACTCAGTCATAAAGTGATTCCTTAATACACAGGTTCCAGATTAGAGCAATTTGGGCTTTTTATGTATAAAGAGTCCAAAAAAGCAGTGCGGAAGGGATAAACACAAGGAATGCTTCAGAAAGATGAATGAAGCTCTTAAATAATGTATCCAAATGCAGGAACAGAAATAAAAGCTGAAAACAGATACTGTACATCAGACCTGATAAAGATGAATTGCATGAGGCCTATAGGAAATGATGGATTACTCCTCAGTATTATGGTGCTACTAGTGTTAAATAATATAATGAAAGTTTCCAGCACAGAATTATATTCTTATTGTTCAATGTAGTATGCGGCCAATGCACTGACATCGAGGCCTTAAATATGGAATTTTGAGGTTGCTGGAACATTTACAGCCTATTTTATATATTTTGCCAAAGAGGACAGGATAATAAAAGTAACCTATTATATATAATAAATAGGGATGAGCAAAGTTTTGTACCTGGTACACTTTCACAGTGGTTTATCAATGCAGTCTGTTTTACCAGAAAAAAGGCACTCTCGGCTGTCATGAATCTATCCATTGCCATCCACATCAACCAATGGGATCAAAGTTAGAAGAATGTCTTGCCTGAACAACTAGCAGATGGTACAATATTAATGGAGAAGTCATCACCATGTTTACAAGAACAAAATTAAAAATTAAAAAAAATTGAAGCCTTTTTTTTAACTATGAAGAACAGTTGTAGCCTATGTAATGATGACTCTCTAACAAAGTTGGGCAATGTATGTGCTATTGCACTGCTTGACTGCAATGTAATTTTGCCTTCTCAATGCATTTCACCAAAACAAACTTTTACATGAAGCAAAACATCCCAAGTTTGTTCATCACTGATAATGAATAATATATTTTAATGTTTTTATTAATAATGGTGGTAGGACATATGAGTTGGCAGGAAGTCACATGGGCTTACTGTGTCAGGGAACTCGAAGTGGAGAATTTCTCGTGGAGACAATTGACTCTCCCCTACAGCTTCCACTACCCGTACCCCTGAAAATGGACACAGGGGAGGGTTAGGAGAAAAGGCAGGGAGGCCGTAAACGTAAGGCAGGCTCAAGGTCAAAAACAGGCAGAGGTCATGGGCAGGCGGCAGGCAGAATCGAAGTCAGTAGGCAGGCAAAAGGGTCTGGGCTGGCAGCAGACAGGAGCACAGAACCAAAATCAGTAAGCGGAAGGTCAGCAACAGGAAAATCCAAAACAGCAAGAAGCAGGCTAGTTCTCCAGGCAAGGCCGCAGACAACACAGCACTGGAGGGAGCCTTTGGCGGCTTGAAATACCCGCCCAGCGTACGCCGAATTCGCGCCATCAGTGCGTCGCAGACGTGCGTGCGCATTGACGCGCACGCACGCTTTGACGTATGGGTGCGTTTTGACGCATGCGCGTCTTTGGGCGCGTATACGCGACTTGGTGCCCGCGCGTCTTGACGCACGCGCGCAACGTCCTGCGGACAACGGGACGCGCGCGCACACGCCGGGGAACGCGCGAGACCGGGCCACACGGGTGAGTACCCTGACAGTGCCCCCTCCCAAGGAACGTCCTCTGGACGTAAAAAGGCTTCTCTGGATGTTGCCTGTGAAACTTGTATAATAGTCTTGAAGCGTGAACATTATCAGCTGGTTCCCAAGAATCCTCTTCTGGACCAAAACCTTTCCATCGTATCAGATATTGAACATGACCTCTGCGATAGCGAGAATTCAAAATATCTTCCACCTCGAATTCCTCATTCCCATCCACCGAAATAGACAAAGGAGGTTCCCCCTTTCGTTCGGGAAAAGGATTGGGTATAACTGGTCTAAGAAGAGCTGCGTGAAAAACGGGGTGAATCCTATATGTAGATGGAAGTTTTAGTTTAAACGTTACTTCATTAATCTTTTGTAAAATAGAAAAAGGACCCACAAACTTCATGCCTAATTTCTTAGTAGGTACAGGTAATTTGAGATTGAGAGTAGAGAGCCATACCTTATCCCCGATCTTGAATTCTGGATCCTTCTTACGATGTTTATCTGCATAGGATTTGAAATTTTGTTGAGCTTTCTTAATGGATTCCTGGAGAATGGGAATGTTGTTGGCCAGAAATTTAAGTCTTTGTTCAAGTGCTGGAAAAGGATTATCAGTGGGAAAATCCGGGAGCAGGGCCGGATGGAATCCTGAATTGGCAAAAAACGGGGACTGATTTGTGGAAGAATGTTTAGAGTTATTGAAAGAAAATTCAGCCATAGGTAGAAGGGAAGCCCAATTGTCCTGAAGAAAAGAGGAAAAACATCGCAAATATTGTTCTAAAGCTTGATTGGTTCGTTCCATTTGACCATTCGTTTGTGGATGAAAAGCCGTAGAGAGAGCTAATTTTATCCCAAGGGTAGAACAGAGGGATCTCCACAACCTAGAAGTAAATTGTGGGCCTCGGTCAGAAACAATCTCTTGGGGTAACCCATGCAATCTAACAATTTCTTTTAGGAAAATATCAGCAGTTTGTGCAGCCGAGGGTAATTTAGTCAATGGAATAAAATGTGCCATCTTTGTGAGTCTATCCACCACAACCAAAATTGTATTAAATCCTGAAGACTTTGGTAATTCCACAATAAAGTCAAGGGAAATTGAACTCCATGGACGTTCAGGGATTTGAAGAGGATGCAAAAGTCCAACCGGAAGAGTATGGGGAACCTTGGAGCGGGCACAGGTTTCGCAGGAGGAAACAAAAAGTTTACAGTCACGAACAATACCTGGCCACCAAAAAAATCTCTGCGCCAAATCAACAGTCTTATGAATCCCATTATGGCCAGCTAAAGGTTGATCGTGTACCAGTTTTAGGGCCAACAGACGAAGAGATGAAGGAATAAAAATTTGTTTGTTCTTAAAAACTAAACTTTCCTTTACAGTGGGCACAAACTGAGCAGGATATTCAGAAACAGCCGAATTGAAACATGATTTTAGCTGAGCAATAAAATCGCTTTGAATGAGCAAAAAATTATTGGACTGAAGAATAGTATCATCGGAAAATTTTTTAGGAGTGTAGCTTGAGAAAATTCTTGAGAGAGCATCAGCTTTTCCATTCTTAGACCCGGGACGGTAAGTAATGTGGAAATTAAACCTGGAGAAAAACAAGGCCCAACGTGCTTGCCTAGGATTCAGTCTTTTCGCAGAGCTGAGGTATTCAAGGTTTTTATGGTCAGAGAAAATAATAAAAGGATGATTAGCGCCTTCCAAAAAATGTCTCCATTCCTCCAAAGCTAGTTTAATGGCTAACAACTCTCTATCGCCCACATCATAGTTGACTTCAGCGGAATTCATCTTCCTAGAAAAAAAAGCCACAGGATGGAGGGAATTTTTTGGGTCTTTTCTTTGAGACAAAATTGCTCCCACCGCAGAATCTGAGGCATCGACTTCTAGGAAAAAAGGCAGAGATGGGTCTGGATGAAGTAAAATAGGAGCCGAAGTAAAATGAGATTTAAGTTCATCAAAGGATCTTTGAGCTTCAGCAGACCAAACAAATTTGTTTTTGGAACTAGTTAGATCAGTAAGAGGCCGGATGATCCGAGAGAAATTTTTAATAAATTTTCGATAAAAATTAGAAAACCCAATAAATCTTTGAACTGTTTTTCGATCAACAGGAACTGGCCAATTGATAATAGTTTCGACCTTCTTTGGATCCATAAGAATACCTTTATTCGAGATCTTAAAACCTAGAAAGTCAATCTTTTCCTTTTCAAATTCACATTTCTCAATCTTAGCGAAAAGCTGGTGAGTGCGCAATCTAGAGAGCACTTTACGCATATGTGATCGATGTTCTTCCAAGGAATTTGAAAAAATTAAAATGTCGTCCAGGTAAACAATAACAAAAATATCGAGAAAGTCCCTGAAAATGTCATTAACAAAATGCTGAAAAGTTGCTGGTGCGTTGCATAAACCGAAAGGCATAACTAAATATTCAAAATGTCCATAACGTGTTCGGAAAGCTGTCTTCCATTCGTCTCCCTCTCTGATCCTTACCAAATTATAAGCTCCTCTAAGGTCAAGCTTGGAAAAAATCTTGGCAGTGCGTAAGTTTTGAAAAAGTTCTGGGATGAGAGGTAGAGGATAGCGGTTCTTAATTGTGTTCTTGTTTAACTCCCTGTAATCAATGCAAGGTCTGAGGGAGCCATCCTTTTTTTTCAACGAAGAAAATTCCAGCTCCCGCTGGAGACGTGGAAGGTCTAATTAAGCCTTTCCTGAGGTTTTCTTCAATGTAATCTTTTAAAACTTTTAACTCAGGTTCCGATAAGGGATAAATCCTGCCAAAAGGAATGGAAGCACCAGAGAGCAAGTCTATAGGGCAGTCATAAACCCGATGAGGAGGCAAAAAATCAATCCCTTTTTCATCGAAGACATCATGGAACTCTTGATAGATGGAGGGAAGACTGGATACGATACTAGGTGAGTGTGAAGATAAAGAGAAAATCGTCTTGTTAAGAGACGAAAAACAATTGCTAACACAAAACCTGGACTTGTACAGGATCTTTCCAGAGGACCAATTTATTTCTGGATTGTGTTTAGACAACCATGAGAGACCCAAAATAACAGGAAACAGAGGAGAACTTATAACATCAAAGATAATATCTTCCGTATGGCCTTGGTCGGAAGTAACCCTTACTGGGACAGTCTCGTAAGTAACTGGACCGGAGGTGGAAGTAGATCCATCTGCAAGTTTGACTGTCCAAGGTTGAGACTTAGATCGGAGAGGAATCTGATGGACTTTAATAAAGTCTTTGTCCACAAAACAACTGCATGCTCCGGAATCAACAATAGCAGATACGTTAATCCTTCTTTCTTGGAACTGTAGAGACAGAGACAAAGTTAAATACGTGTCCATACTAGAAAGACTTGTATTACGGAGTGCAGACGAGGATCTCTTACCCTCAGGACGAGTGGGACAAGAACGTAGAAGGTGACCAGCCTCACCACAATAGAGACAGAGGTTTAAGCGGCGTCTCCTAACCCGTTCCTCAGCAGACAGGGAAGGACGTAGAAGACCAACTTGCATAGGTTCAGCCTCTTCAGGACCAGTCGAAGAAGGAGAAGAGGCCTAAGGCATAAACCAAACAGGAGGTGAAAGTCCAGCTCTCTCTTGCCGTCGTTCTCTTAAACGCCTGTCAATCTGAATGACCAGAGATACGAGATCATCCAGGGCTTCAGGGATACCGACACGGGCCAATTCATCTTTTAAGGATTCAGACAGACCCAAACGTAGCTGATGTTTTAAGGCAAAATCATTCCATTGTGTGTCAATAGCCCAACGTCTAAATTCTGCAATATAATCTTCCACAGGACGTTTACCTTGGCGCAGGGAACGAAGAGCAGATTCAGCTGTGGATTGGCGTTTAGGGTCGTCATAGAGAGTGGACATAGTATGAAAAAAGGTATTACAGTCATTGAGAATGGCACTTTGCTGTTCCAGATGACGGTGGGCCCAAGCTTGGGGTTCACCCCTAAGGAGGGAAATAACTACTCCCACTTTAACTTGTTCGTTAGCGTATGTTTGAGGCTTAAGGGAGAACAACAAACGACAACTGTTCATAAAGGAGCGATATTGACTTCTGTCTCCAGAGAAAAAGTCAGGCATAGGAACCTTGGGTTCAGGGGTCCTTAAGGTATGGATGTTAGCAGCATCAGCAGCAGCTGCCCCTTCCCGAACCGATGGAGCACTACCTGGAGGTAGTTCTGGAGGAGGAGCAATCGGATTTGCTAGAACTTGGGTTTGAAGTTGTTGGTACCCCGTCTGTAATTCCTGGACAGCTTGAGTCAAAGCAGACAGTTGTTGTGAAATAAGGTCGAGGGGAGACTCATCTCCGGAATTCTCCATAATGGCTGTGTTGTACTGTCAGGGAACTCGAAGTGGAGAATTTCTCGTGGAGACAATTGACTCTCCCCTACAGCTTCCACTACCCGTACCCCTGAAAATGGACACAGGGGAGGGTTAGGAGAAAAGGCAGGGAGGCCGTAAACGTAAGGCAGGCTCAAGGTCAAAAACAGGCAGAGGTCATGGGCAGGCGGCAGGCAGAATCGAAGTCAGTAGGCAGGCAAAAGGGTCTTAGGCAGGCAGCAGACAAGGCAGAGTCAGGATCAGGCGAGAAGGGTCTTGGGCTGGCAGCAGACAGGAGCACGGAACCAAAATCAGTAAGCGGAAGGTCAGCAACAGGAAAATCCAAAACAGCAAGAAGCAGGCTAGTTCTCCAGGCAAGGCCGCAGACAACACAGCACTGGAGGGTCTGTTTTACCAGAAAAAAGGCACTCTCGGCTGTCATGAATCTATCCATTGCCATCCACATCAACCAATGGGATCAAAGTTAGAAGAATGTCTTGCCTGAACAACTAGCAGATGGTACAATATTAATGGAGAAGTCATCACCATGTTTACAAGAACAAAATTAAAAATTAAAAAAAATTGAAGCCTTTTTTTTAACTATGAAGAACAGTTGTAGCCTATGTAATGATGACTCTCTAACAAAGTTGGGCAATGTATGTGCTATTGCACTGCTTGACTGCAATGTAATTTTGCCTTCTCAATGCATTTCACCAAAACAAACTTTTACATGAAGCAAAACATCCCAAGTTTGTTCATCACTGATAATGAATAATATATTTTAATGTTTTTATTAATAATGGTGGTAGGACATATGAGTTGGCAGGAAGTCACATGGGCTTACTGTGTCAGGGAACTCGAAGTGGAGAATTTCTCGTGGAGACAATTGACTCTCCCCTACAGCTTCCACTACCCGTACCCCTGAAAATGGACACAGGGGAGGGTTAGGAGAAAAGGCAGGGAGGCCGTAAACGTAAGGCAGGCTCAAGGTCAAAAACAGGCAGAGGTCATGGGCAGGCGGCAGGCAGAATCGAAGTCAGTAGGCAGGCAAAAGGGTCTGGGCTGGCAGCAGACAGGAGCACAGAACCAAAATCAGTAAGCGGAAGGTCAGCAACAGGAAAATCCAAAACAGCAAGAAGCAGGCTAGTTCTCCAGGCAAGGCCGCAGACAACACAGCACTGGAGGGAGCGTTTGGCGGCTTGAAATACCCGCCCAGCGTACGCCGAATTCGCGCCATCAGTGCGTCGCAGACGTGCGTGCGCATTGACGCGCACGCACGCTTTGACGTATGGGTGCGTTTTGACGCATGCGCGTCTTTGGGCGCGTATACGCGACTTGGTGCCCGCGCGTCTTGACGCACGCGCGCAACGTCCTGCGGACAACGGGACGCGCGCGCACACGCCGGGGAACGCGCGAGACCGGCCCACACGGGTGAGTACCCTGACATACTGTGAAGTAACACAATTTATTAGCTTTTCAATATATTTTTTCCAGGTAACTGCCTCCTATTTTAATTTGAGCATTGTTGCACCTACTGATATAGGGGAACCCTAGAGTTATTGCCACGTCCAGACCAGATGGTAGCTCCAGGGTTCCCACTATTCCAAGCATCAATAGGCACTGTGCACTTGTGTCTAAGGAATCATGTGCAGATGTAATTTTGACACATTGGCTACAATTGCATTAGGTGGGGGTGTTTGAATAATGCATTTTTCAATCTGAATAAAGCATAAAAATTGCATAGAATTTATAAATGCAGATGCAAGTGGGAATCACTGGTAAATCACGTGCAAAGTCTGCTATTTATTGGGTGTCCACTTTATAAAGGAATACTGAGAAATATACTGCATAGACAGTAAAAAATTGTGACTTTCACTTTTATCTTGAGTTGTAAATTAGTCTTGTGCAGAGCACACACATGCCCCAAGCAAAAGTATGCCATCCCACCGGCTATTCTAGCCGGTGGGATGGCACTGCAGGGAGATTAGTCGCCCGCGACAACGGAGATTTGTCACAGCACGACTAATCTCCCTGTGTACCCCTGCCCTAAAGAGTACTGAGGGGTGTGATTTTGCACTTGTGTCTGGGGCATTAATATTAATTAACCCCTCTAGTACTGAAACATTTCTAGTTTCTGTCAAAGTAAGGCCTTTCTTAGCGCATGTTTAAAAGTAGAAATTGTATTTAAACATAGATATATAAGTATTAGCAGCTTGTGTGTCACTGATTGATATAATACCAATATTATTATTATTATTGCACCATATTTAAATATTCTGTATATCATTTGCATTATGTGAGTTTCAATGAAGAGACAAACATTCTAGGAAATGAAATTTCAAGCTCTTTTCTACTGCGTGGCATTACATTTAGATTAATATTGAAAGACATTTTGTCTGTGTAATGAGCTTCATAGAAGCGCCAGTCGGAACTCTTTGAAATAAGATTAATTAAATGTAGCACAAAGCATATTTCCATAAATGGTTACACTTTCTGTGTGTTTTTCTAACATGACGATTACTGTTCAATCTATTTTACCATGTAAATTTCATTTTTAATTTTAAAAATCATTCTCGTTACATACGGCATATTATGAGAGACTTCGTAATTATGCCAACCACTAGTTATAATTAATTCTTCGGGACCAAAAGTCAGGTAGTTAATCGATTTCTGATGAAATGGCATATTAATGACTTATAGTTCCTTACGTTTCTCATCCATTTTAATTTTTTTTTATGCTTGAAATTCACTCAGCTAGCCTGGGATGTGATTGCCTGTAATTTCTTTTTTCATTATGCCTATGTCGAGATGTAAGGACATATGCTTTTTTCTACTTTTACCATTTAAGATGCCATATAGATATTAATACTAATTCTGAATAATATCATGTGTAATAATACATTAGTTAACTTTCTCAATGCTGAAAACCCCTCTGCCTTTAATGTTATATACTTTACATTTGGTATTGGTAATATATTCCACTGGGTATTGACAACTTGTTTGTATAAAAAATGCAAATGAGCTTTTATTAGTTCCTGAAACACATTCTTTATGCCCACACAAAGCAAATACACATGATCAAAAGAGTTCCGTAGAGTTCTGAATATATACAAACCCCCCTATTGTGAAACAAGGATATTAGAAGTCACTAAGGTGCTACATGATCATATAAAGTGCTACCAGTGATGGAACTAAAGTGGCTTCTAATATGCTTAAAAAGTGGGTACTAGTGATGGGCGAAATGTTTCGCCAGGCATGGATTCGCGGCGAATTTTCGTGTTTCGCCATTGGCGGATTGTTTCGCGGAACGGATGAAAAAATTTGCAGCGGAAAAATTCGACGCACGTCCAAAAATTGTCGCCGGCATCAAAAAAGAATAATCGCGGGCGTCAAAAAAGAATAGTCGCGGGCGTGAAAAGAATAGCCGTGCGGTGAAATAAAAGGCGCGGGCGACGAAACAATAGCCGCGCGACAAAATAATAGCTGCGGGCAACGAAATAATAGCAGCGCGACAAAATAATACCCGCGGGCGACAAAACAATAGCCGCGGGCGACGAAATAATAGCCGCGGCCGACGAAAAAATAGCCGCGCAACAAAATAATAGCTGCGGGCGACAAAATAATAGCAGCGCAACAAAATAATAGCCACGGGCGACAAAATAGTAGCCAGGGACAACAAAATAATAGCCGCGAGCAACAAAATAATAGCCGCGCGACAATTTTTTTTGTCGCACAACATTTTCGCTGTTTCGCGAATTTTTCACCGTTTCGCGGATCTTTTGAAAGATTCACAAATTTTCAGCGAAGCGAAACGGAACAGATTCACTCATCACTAGTGAGTACATCATCTTTTATAGAGTCATGTGACACAAACCATGACTAAACCACAGACTTTTATATAACAAAATGTTGCAAATCATTTTGCTTTCTGGAAGGAATTACAGATTTGTATTGAATTGTATAGTATAAAAGTAGATTCTTCTTAATAGTAAGTAGAGAGGGAATTTTAGGCTTACAGTTTGCCTTGCTGCAACACTCTGTTTTCTATGTAGAGCAAACATATGTTATAGATATGTGGGGTTAAAAGTTCTGTATATATGTACAGCATGCTTTGCACTGGGTAACTATCAATGAGATTTGCTAAACAAGACTACTGCAACTAGTGAAAAGGGCACTCACATTAAACTAGCAATTGTGTGCCCCACACTCTATCCTGGCAGCCTAGCCACAGATCCTGTCACTTCTAGCGTGTATAGCTGATATTTTAATGCCAAGGCTTTCTTAAAATGAAACAGTTTTCCATTCCCCAAGCTGTTTCACACAGAGTACTGTACAGTCTGATTTCTTAGAAATGACTTCAGCCTATTCTACAATTTTTTTTATTGTTTGCCACCTGCTCTGACCTTGAACTTGCACTTGAAAACTTGCTGCCTGCCCTGAAGTTTTGCTAATTTACCCAGATGTCATGGTATGACCCCAACCAATGGCACAACTAGAAATGAAGCAGGGACAGGGGCACCTAGCCACGGAGTCTGCTACCACTATAGCTGAAAATAATTCTGCCGGTGGGAAGGGGAGACACAGGCAAGTAGGAGATGCGAACAGGGGGCAGATAGTGGGCCGGCAGTAGATTGTGGTACTGACTGCTGTGCGCCAGGCCCCTCCGAGGATTTTTTTGCTGGGGGATCCCACCACACGCTAGTTATGCTGCTGACCCCAACTACCCTCTTTCCTTCTGTATCTGCTGTTTTTACACTCTGATATGCCCAGTGGCATTGGATGCCTGAGGTTTTTATCACTAAAATACCAGGGCATACATAAACACCAGTACCTGAAGGGATTCCAGCCTTGCTGATGGGGCCAGGCATTAGTTCCCCCCTCAAAAGAGACAGAATCCTTACACAGGGCTATGGCATCTCTCTTTTAAAAGAGTTTCTGTTTATTTTCCTTGATTTCAGTTATTTATGGAAAAGTAAAAGCATCCCACTTTCTAAAGAAGGAACCAGCAATTCTCTTAATGAAAGTGTGCGTGTGTGTGTGTGTGTGAAAGCGTATACCAGTTAGTCAGACCATATTATACTGTGCATTTGTCTAAGCATGCAAAGTACAAGGATGTAACAAGTACAAGGACATTGTAATACAGTTTAGGTTTGTAAGTATAGGTGGACAAGGCAGCTAATATTCTTCAAGTGCTTCCATAGCTTGATGAATTGCCTTCATTGTTTTACTGCCTGTGTTCTTTCAGAGTAGCAGTGAAGCAGTTTCACAAGCTTAGGGCTGTTAAATAATTCATTTGCTGCTAAAGTGTATCTACGCATACATTATACAGCTCACTATTGATCTATTAACATTTTAGAAAATATTTGTTTAGCGCTATCACTTCATTCAACACATTTAAACAATCTGGGCTTAAGAGGATAACACTTCGGAATCCAAGCCACTTCTCTCTGAAACAGAAATTGTTTAATTACTGACTCCTAAGCATCACTGATACATGAAATCATTAGTTATTAATTATAATTAATCCTTCAAACCAAGTCATGGGATGTTTTTCTGAACTCGTGTTCATAGGTCTCTAAAAATTTGTGATCATCATTCTGGCAAATTGATCTTAAATGAATCCCTGGCGCGGTGGGGAAGGATCAAGCAATGACTTGCATAATGTTCCATAAGGCCAATCAATTATTAGCGCAAAGGCATCATAATAGTCTTCTAGGATTCTCAATTTACACCTGTGGTTCTTTCTAGAAAAGATGCAATGAAACAATATTTTGTCCCGCTATAGGAGTGTATACTTCAAACTCTTTATTACAAATCTTAGGATATATAAAAAATAAAGAAACACATTTGATTACATTCTTAACATTTTTAATCAACTCATAAAACTAGTATTGTATTTTTTTTTTAAAAATGTATCGGCCCTGGAGAACTTATCTTATGAGTTCATTGATTTAGGAGAATATATGCATAACTCTTTATCACTTGATTTTTTTTTGCTATGCAGTGCTTTAACCCACAATTTTTTTCCCTGTCCATTCTATAACTATACCACCTGCAATTGTAAGTTTCTGATACAATGTCTGGTATGTGACTGAGCACAAGTACAGATATATCACTTTTTTTATACTCTGCAGCATAGAAAGAACATTGGATTAAACAAAATGTTTTGGGCAGTGCATTTTAAGATTTTTTTTAGGGTGATAATTTTTGAACCTTTAAATGTCAAGAAACCCCTACATTTACTATGGAAGCTTTCCTAGGCCCTTATGGAAATCACAAACAAAATATATTTTCTACATGCTCTTTGCAACCTGCCTTATACAATGATAATCATCCTAATACTAAATGATGTATAAAAAACAGGGACCCCCAGTAAGCAGTGGCACAACTTAACCTCAAGTAGCGCCATAGCACATTCCCCAGCAGGCAGTAGCACAGCCTATCCCATCCAGCATTAAGTATAATCACCAGCATTGAGTGGCAAAGTACAACTCTCACAATTATGTGGCACAGTTGAACTGAAGGATAAAGTGGCACAATGTAATTTCTATAATCCAGCCCTAAATCCACTTAATGGTTATAACTAATAAATATATGGGATATGTAATAAAAGGCACTAAGTTTGCCCAGGAGCCAGAATCCCATAGCAACCAATCAGCAGATAGAATTTACTGGTCACCTGTTTCTGCTCCTGGGCAAACTTAGTGCCTTTTATTACATATGGGGGATAGAGTCTTTCTATATCCACCTTGAAGGTAAGTAAAGTAGTAGTAAAAAACATGCTTAAAGTTATTGTTAAGCGAATGTTACCCTTGTAAATTACAAACAAAATATATTTTCTACAAGCTCTGTGCAATTTGCTTTATACAATGATAGTCATCCTAATACTAAATTATGTATGCAAAACTGCGAAACGAAGGAAAATTTGCGAAGTGCGGAAAATGATGTGTCAATGATTTTTTGCCTCGCATCAATCTTTTTTCTTGCACTCAACAATTTTTTTGAACGCATGCCACTTTTTTTTGCAGCGCGTCAAATTTTTCCGCAGCAAATTTTGGTGACCGTTTCGTGAAACAATCCGGCAATGAAGAAACCTGGCAAAAAATTTCACTCAACGGTAATTATTGCTAGTGTAAGAGCACAGAGCAAGGCAGAGGAAACAGACAGACTGCAGAGAATAGCACAGACAGATAATGTGCAGAACATCTCTACCCTTGTTGTTTTCAGGAATCTATTAGCCCTTGCTCTACCATTTACACTGCACAAATTCTACCCAAGAACCCCACCCCACCCACCACCAGCTGAGTATAATCAGCAGCCTACCTGGATTTCCTTGCTTATCTGGGGCACATTTGGTTCCTGTCTTTCCCTTGACCCCATTTCAGACTTAAGGTGGCCATACACGGACCGATTTTTTACTTACAAACGACTGATTCCCGAACGATCCGATGGAATCGTTAAGTTATCGTATAGTTGGTGGTGTACGAACGATCGTCGGCCCACTAAACGAGCCGACATTATCGTCCCCAAAATCGATCGGCCAGGTTTAAAAATTTTGGTCGTTTAACGATAAAATCTGCCAGTTGGTGTGAGTGTCAGACATTTGTCTTTCAACGATTGTTCTCTGCGCATGTCACGATTGCCAGCAGCGGAAGTCAAAGACATTCGATCGTACGTAGATGTACGATCGTACGTATTTTACGATAATGATGCGACGAAATCTTTCCCGAATTATCGTTGCCCGTGTAAGGCATATCGTATGGGAACTCGATCGCCATACGATCGTTTGTCGATATAATCGTTCATCGCACAACGAGCGAAATCGCCTCGTGTATGGCCACCTTTAAGCTATTTCTATATTATCTTTCTTATTTCTGGAAATGATAACACAAGCACAACCTGGTAGAAGTTAACTTATTTCACCGTGAACTATTTTTTGTATTTTTTTCTCTCCAAGCACAACATTTCTCCTAGACATATAAAATGGGAATTGATTGTTTCTGTGTGTTTGATCTAATGATAAATTTAATTTCAACAATTTTGCCCATAGATTTACATAGTTTTTACCATCTTAGATATGGCAATTTTGGTAGAAAAAGCAGTGTTCAATAGGGCAAAAATGTAACCTCACCCCTGTCAAAAATAAAGCTGAGGAAACCTAAATGCTTTTTACAACAGTTTTCATGGCAATGCAAACAATCTGTGGGAGGAAAAACTGAACAGCTGAGCAAGGGAAATAAGGAACTTTTGATAAGTCTGCCCATGTTTTATTGCAAAACGTTTGCTGTTTGTTACCATAAGATATATAATTACAAATGCAAATGGCACCAGTTCTTGCTTTTAAATACATATTTATGAAAGTTCTAAAATACTTTTGACATTAGAAGACATGCCCTCTAGATATGAAAACCAAAGCCTTAAAAGCAAGCGCTACCAAAATACAAATAAAACATTAAATATTAACAAAGCTTATTCATTATTTATTTAGCATTGCTACAGCGTTATTACTGATACGCCTGGTCTTTCTTGTCTCTGTATTTACCAGCCTTGCTTGTTGTTATTGTTGATTTACATAGTAGTTGTTATTTCAGTTACTTGGTTATATGGTTAGATGCTGCAGGGTCAGACATGTACACAAGTAGAAGTGGTATCTTCAGTACTGAGCAACAACATGGGTTTCCTTAGGATAGACAGTAGTACAGGTTAGGATGGCATTACAAAGCTTGTGAAGCCCTTTAGGTAACTTGCTGTGCCACTCTGCAAACTCAAATCCCACAATAACACTATGGGGCTGATTTACTAAGACACGATTTCGAATCCGAATTGGAAAAATTCCGATTGGAAACGAACATTTTGCGACTTTTTCGTATTTTTTGCGATTTTTTCGGCGTCTTTACGATTTTTGCGTAAAAACGCGAGTTTTTCTGCGTCTTAAGATTTTTGCGTAAAAACGCGAGTTTTTCGTAGCCATTACGAAAGTTGCACAAAGTCGCGATTTTTTCGTAGCGTTAACACTTGCGCGCAAAGTCGCGCCTTTTTCGTAGCGTTAAAACTTAAAAGGCGCAACGTTTCGCGCAAGTTTTAACGCTACGAAAAAATCGCGACTTTGCGGAACTTTCGTAATGGCTACGAAAAACTCGCGTTTTTACGCAAAAATCGTAAAGATGCCGAAAAAATCGCGTTTTTACACAAAAATCGTAAAGACGCCGAATAAATCGCAAAATTACCGATCATTACGAAAAAAACGCAATCGGACGCATTCGTTTATACAAATGAAACAGCACCTGCAGTTTATGGGTTTCACACAAAAGTAACTCAAGTCCAGGGGAGATTCAGGGTACCCAGGCAAAGTGTGCCCTGAGCCAAGGCCTCCACTATCTGCTTGCTGTTAGGTCTTACTGAACTGGGTTCCCTGAGTATAATGAAGGATTAACAAAACTATTTACAGAATAACACACACACCTTGTGACTGCCCGCACTGCACTCTGCACTGTGCACCTTAATCTGGCACAAGATCACCTTAATCTTGTTGATAGAACTTGCTCACATACTGTTAAAGTTGTAATACAAGACTGGACCCGGGCAGAGCTTCTTTAGGGCGAAAACACACGAAGCTACTTAGTAGCAGCTACTTGTCGCGGCAGCAAAACACCAGAAAATACCCAGTCCTAGACTGAGAATTGCCTCTGCTAAAACACACATAGAGACAATTATCAGTAAATGATCAGCACTGTCACTCACGTGTGACAATTTTTTACATATGTGCAATTTTTTTAAGCGTGCAACAATTTTTGGACGCACAGCTAATTTTTCTTCTGCGCCCATATCGCAAAATAATACAACAGTGACAAAGACAAGTAAATAATGCTATGAAAACATTTTGCAATAGTTGGCTCTCCTCCATTTCCCACAATTCCTAACACACTCTGAGATACTCTTTATTTACAGGTCTATTAAAGTACTAGAACGTAATCCCAGTGCATGCACATATTTATTTCAACAGTAGCCGTATATCCCACAGCATAACCTTCAATAATCTGCACCCTGAATGGAGACTCCATCTGCAAGGGTTAAATCTATGGGAATTGACATCTTGCCTAATTTGCTGTCTTTTAGAATGACTACATTTAATGGCTCGCTGCCGCCCTCAGATTCCTTAGCCCTCTGTAAGGATACAATTGGGGAAGGAGATGGATGAGATAATGGATACCAAGGTGAATATGAAATTAACATAGTGTTTATTACTCTAAAATATTATTCTTATTTTTACAGTCCTACAAATAGCCAATACACTGTGCAAGTTAAAGACAATAATCCTAAAATTATAGTGCTTTTTATAGCAAATAAAAATCCATTTACTTTAATATTACTTGACCACTGTTTCCTGGATTGTATCATATTTTGCTCCCTTTTCAGAAAAGACCAGTTTCTAGCTAATAGTAGAACATAAGCAAATAAAAAATACTTTTTCACACTGAAGCTGGGGTATAATGGAGCCTACCGTGTTACCCTACATATTTAGAGGCTCCTTTATAAACACTGTAAATTCCACCTTAAAAGCGGATACATGCTAAGTATTTCCCGATTTAATTTGCGTATGATGCACCATTATGCGTGCCATTTATTTACTGTTTTGGCAAATCACGTGCAAGTTGTGGAGCAGGTTCTTTTTTGGGATTTACTTATCACAGGTGACATGTGGCTATGAACTCAGCACACTAATGGAACCGTTTAGTTACTGTTGGGTTCCCTTGTGTGCAATTCATCTTCAATGCACTTAGTTTGGCATTTATTTTAACACTTTCAACTAGTGATGAGCAACATTTTTTAGCAGGCATGGAGTTTTGGCCTCAAAAGTTTTAACTGCAATTGACTCTAATGCATTTGAATTTTAACAAAAGCAGTGATAAAACAGCCATTGCCTCCATTGCATTTTTGGACATCAAAAAAAAGCCCATTGACTTCAATAAACATGCTCAAAACAAATTTAGCAAAAAAGGAAACAAAAACCACCCATTAATTCGACACGAGAATTTGACACAAGAAAAAATGTCATTGACTCCAAGGAAGGAGGGGGTTTGGGTTCCTAGAGCACTGGGTTGACTTTTCCTTGGGGTACAATCTATATAGCTGTGACAGATTGCACCTTAACAAAAGAGGGTCTGCTGTGCTAGGGGAAAGAATGGCTAAGAGTCTGGAGGAGTGTTTAAAATAGGCAAGGGGTTGTGGGTGAGCTAGAGTTTTATGAGAAAGCTAGTGTAGACCTGGGCAGTAAGGGGTCATGGGGGAACAGTGAGTTCTTTGTACTTGGATAGAGAACTGGCTGAAGGATAGGTTACAAAGAGAGGTTGTAAATGGAACATTTTCTAATTGGGCCAGTGTTGCTAGTGGAGTACCGCAGGGGTCTGTCTTTGGTCCTTTGCTTTTTAATTTGTTGTTTTGTGACCTGGAGGTGGGCATTGAAAGTACAGTTTCTATTTTTGCAGTTGATACTAAATTGTTCAAAATTAGTTCCATGCAGGATGCTGCCATTCCTTAATTGAGAGGGATCTGGGTTTTTTGTAGATAACAAGTCTAATGCCAGGCAGTGTCATTCTGTGGCTACTAAAGCAAATAAAGTGCTGTCTTGTATAAAAAAGGGCATTGACTCAAGGGATGAAAACATAATTTTGCCTTTTTATAGGTCTCTGGTAAGGCAAATTTTTGCTGCTGTGAATTTTTGCGGAATTTTTTTGAAAAATTAGGAATTTTGCAGCAAATCCATGCCTGGTGAAAAAATCACTAATGAGCTGAAGAGTAAAAAGAGACGTGCATCTAAATTGGTAAAAGGATGGAAGGTTTAAGCTATGATGTTAGACTGTACTCGTTACAAGTACATTAGAGGGGATTATAGGCAGATAGAGAGTGTTCTTTGCATGAAAAAATGATGGCCAAAAAAACATATTGTCTCCAATGGATTTTGTGTGCCCATTTTGCCCAGTATTTGTGAATGAGCCCTATGAGTTTGTGCCATCTACCCAAAGGTCTTTATTTAACTTCCCTAACAGGCCCTTATCTTTGGCCTGTGAAAGACAAATAAAGGCTTTAAAAGATCAGTGAACGCAGAAGAATTACGTTATCAATATCTTTGTTATTATCAATCTGCTTGTAAATCTCTTCCAGCACTTGCCTGCCATTCCTAATTGTTTTCAGTTTTTTTCCAGTTCCATTTGTTATTTGTGAATACATTATAAGGATATGAGTTCTCTCTACACAGTTAGCCCCTATGTGGTCCTCATCTGCAGCTTTTTTAGTTTCTTGCAGGTTTTTTGTTTTATTACTTTCCATTTTATTTTAGGTGATTCTGCCGACCCTTGTGACATCTATAAATTCATTTTCTTCTTTCTAAACGTGCCATTGTGTAGGTTCATACAGTTGCTTCATTAAATTGTACAAACAGGCATAACTGCTATAGGCAGGAGAAAGAAAATGTTTCATTTATTCAAGTCAAAAGGGTAATAGGCAGAATTGTTTAAAAGTTATAGGGAATTAAAATAGAAATGCACAACACATCCTAAATGTGAATTGAAATGATGAGCAGCTTTGCTGGGCAAAGTTGTAATTTGCAAGGCCCTTTTTCTTAGATAATAATCCCTGTGCAAATCACATCTCATTGGCAGGATCTATTTCTCTTCGCTATGGATTATGAGGCATTCTGAACTAAAAAGAGCCAGTTTAAAATACACACAAAAGGGAACTTACATTTTATTCTAGATAGTTTAACTGTTGTTTAACCTGTTGAACCTAATATATATTGTGAATTAAAAATATTTATAATTAGAGAGGAGGCATCCTATACATTTAGGTTGTATGGAAAGAATGCATTAATTGGCTTATCAGTTTTTTAGTTTGGGAGTTTAAGGGGCCCATTTACTAAACAATTTTGAGATAAATTTGTATTTTTTTTAAATTCTAGAACATTTCAGAAGGTATGCAAAAATTTTTCGTGGTTTTCGGTAAATTTCCACAAAAAAAATTGTATTTTGCGCAAAGAATCAGAACATTTCAGAATTCATTAACGCTTTGGTTACACTTTCATCAGGACTATATTTTCGCCATGTTTGATCTGTCATGTGCCATTGAGTCCTATGGAAGGCTTCCAAAGCCAGAACTGTTTTTGTTGTATTTACAAACTTTTCGGCCCGAAAATTTTGTGACTTTAGGAATGCAATTTGCGATACTTTTGTACGAACGATAAAAGCATTGCCGAGACATTTTAGAACTACTGAAATAATCGTGGTTACTTTGAAATTATACCATATTGAGTTTCAAGGCCAGAAAAAAATAAAATTTTAATTAAAAAAACTCATATCTCAAATTTATAAATTTGTAATTGAAACTATGGCTTGACTTCTACCCAAATTGACAAGCTTTTAGATGCCGAAGTTTTACAATTGAGTTTTCTGATTTTTTTTCTCTGAATAAATATCAGATGTTTGCGTTTTTGAACCATAATTGGAATTTTGCGAGTTTAAGCACTAAAAAACTTGAATCGTGAAAAAAGTTCAAACTCAAACATTATAAATCACCCCCTAACTGTTCCATTACCACTTGGATTTTCATTGACACACTCTCCAAATGCCTAGCAATGTGTCATGATTTTACACTTGACTGAGGACAATATGTAAGGAGCAGTTTACCTTTAAATGAACTCTGAAGGGATTGTTTATCAATTTTGGAGTCTGAGTTTGTTTTTCTAAATAAAATAAACACCATATCGAATACTCACATATTTATTAATGTGCTAATCTCGTGCGATAAAAAAACTTTTGTGTTCAGTATTTCAACTGTTGGTCCAATTTACCCTAGCAACAAGGCAGTGGTTTTAGTGAGAGACTTTGAAAATGAATAGGGTGAATAAAAAGTTACAATAATATTTTAACCCCACAAAGCTATAGTTTTTTGGCTACAGGACTGACTGAAAACTGGAATGTGGCAAAAGAAGACTATAAACTATTAAAAATAAAGGGCAACAAAGATGTTACAAAGAACAGGGAAGTCTATCACATACTTAATGGTATCTTTAAGGTAAACTAACCCTTTAAAGCAGAAGGAAAGGCTAATAAACAGTTAATCTCAAGCTGCAGGCATACCTTCAGTTCTCTCAATAGTGCCCTTAAGTCTCCCCATATTTCTCCCGTTTAGATGATCAGAAGCCTCATAGGAAAAATAAATGCTGAGCTCTGTAAAGAAAGTTCCCATAATGCCTCGCTCCTGCACCAAGACCTCTGTACATGTGCAGTTAGTTAGACAATGGGGCACATTTACTTATCCATGAACGCTCCGAGTGTTCGTTTTGATCGGTCCAATCGTATTTTCCGCAACTTTTTCGTACCTTGCGGGCCTTTTTCGGTGCTTGCACAACTTTTTCATATCCTTAGCGCAAAAAATCGGATCGGTTTTACCGCTGTTTACAATCGTTCGGTACGAAAATTTTGTGACTTTCGGATCGCCAATACGATATTATTGTGACTAATACGATTTTTTCGTAAGTATTTTCGTGATATTTGCAATCTTCAGAAATTTTCGTTTCCAATCCGAACTCGTGTTTTGATAAATCTGCCACTAAGGGGCTGATTTACTAAGACACGAATTCGAATCCGAATTGGAAAAATTCCGATTGGAAAATGAACATTTTGCGACTTTTTCGTATTTTTGGCGATTTTTTCGGCGCCTTTACGACTTTTCGGAAATTATCGTGACTTTTTCATTACCAATACGATTTGCACGAAAAAACGAGAGTTTTTCGTAGCCATTCCAAAAGTTGCGCAAAATCTGGCGATTTTCTCGTAGCGTTAAAACTTGCGTGAAAAGTCGCGCCTTTTTCATAGCGTTAAAACTTAAAAGGCGCAATGTTTCGCGCAAGTTTTAATGCTACAAAAAAATCGCGACTTTTCGCGCAAGTTTTAACGCTACGAAAAAATCGCCAGATTTTGCGCAACTTTCGGAATGGCTACGAAAAACTCGCGTTTTTTCGCGCAAATCGTATTGGTAACGAAAAAGTCGCGATAATTTCCGAAAAAATCGCAAAATACCGATCATTACGAAAAAAACGCAATCGGACGCATTTGGCCCGTTCGTGGGTTAGTAAATGTGCCCCTAAGAGTCAGCTTCCTGTTGATCGGCTCATCGACACATTCTTAAGGGGGGGAGGGAGTTCTTAGCTTTCCTATGGGAGGGGGGAGCAGGAGAGGGGAGAGAGAAGCGAGCTGTGCAGACCTAATTTTAAATGTGCCATTTAGCAAAATATTGCAAAACTATATACAGTACTTTTGTAACATCAATTAATTTAAAATAAGTGAATAGGTCTTTCTGCTATTTCCAAATATTACCCAGCAACCAGCAAATATCAAAACTAGTAGTAAAAATGATTGCATAAGGAACTCTATCTGCACATAAGGGTTCCTTTAAAAAAAGCAAGTGCAAAGCTAAAACTTTGCATATAATCCTTTATGATTTCTGTTTCCCACTGTTTAGAATTATGTCCCAGAGATTTACTAATAAATATGCAAATTAAAACCCACATTGGTAGATGTCACCTTTGCATTTTGATGGTGTCAATGTGGGTGTAAATTGCATCATTTTCAGCATGCTTATGCTTGGGTTTCAAAAATAGTGTTAGCATTAGATTCATTAGTTGCCAATTAGTTGTGTGTGTAGGTGCGATAAGCAATGAGATCCCTGAAAGAAACATCTTTGCAAGGCAATTGTTAATTCTAGGGCTTCAGAGCATTTATATCCCCTATACTTTGCACCTTGCACAATATTCAGAAAAAGCAGAATCACAATAGTTTTAGTGCATGTTACATGGATGGTGCATGTATAGTGGTACAGCCTGCCAGTGATCCCAAAATCATGGTCAAGGGCCCAAATGAAGGGTCTGCTACTGAAATGGACCTTTAGAAAATAAGAGTAGGATAGAAAAGTAAGACAAATATTAAACAATGTGTTTTTTAAAAACAGTGAGTAACTGATCTGTCTGTGGCTGCACTCCTGTAGCATGATTGCTAATGGAAGGATAAGATGAGACAGAACAGCAGAAATGACAAGTAGAAATGAAATAAATACATAATGCAATAATGAACTACAGATTCCAACAATAAGATGTTTCAGAAACAGCTTAATAGGCAAGTCAGTGCCAATGGGTGGTGGGTTGAAGAGGGTTGGGCAGTTTGTACTTTTATAAGTGGCCTTTAATAAACTTTTGGCAACCAAATGCAAAAATATTAATAGTGACTGAATACAGATGTATTGATTGAAGATTTAACAGGATTCTCTTTGCAAATCACAATTATAGTTCTTCAGTAATTATTAAATATATATCAGGCTTATATTATATAGAATATACAGTAAAACCATTTGCAGTATTTATGTTGCTAAGTTAAGTTCAATTTCCATAAAAACATAGATAACATAACACAGTGGACATTGTTTCACTTAGAGCAGGGTTACCTGTGGATAGAGAAGCAGGTAAAGGAATGCTCCGGTAGCTTGAAAATGATTACAGTAGGGGTGCCATACTAAAAATAATTTCATTCAATTTTAGCCATGAATTGATGCAATAAAAAACTGCTTCTTGTTTTTTCCCTTATTTTGGCAGTTTACATCCTAGTGGATAGTTATACATGCCGCTCAGTCTTGCTGTGCCATGAAAATAAATCACGTTTTCAATTTAAAAAGTGCTTTGGTCACTTAAATTCAGCGTGTGTCTATGTCTGACAGATTTGTTTTTAGTATATTAAGGCATTTGGAATGTAACTGATGATAGGCTACACTGCTTTTTTGGACATTAATAGGTCAAACACTTGCTTAAAATACAAAAAAGAAACAATGTCCCCAGTGCACTGCTTTCTCCTCTTTGGATTATTGTAAGCGCTGAACACAGGTATTTTATACTAACATTCAGTTCAATAAGAATTATATCTTCAGAATCTAGTCCAGATTAGTGATGAGCGAATCTGTTTCGCTTCGCCGGAAAATTTGCGAATCTTTCAAAAGATCTGCGAAACGGCAAAAAATTTGCGAAACGCGAAACGGCAAAAATGTTGTGTGGCAAAAAAAATCGTCGCCCGCGACTATTCTTTTGTCACCCGCGGCTATTATTTTGTTGCGCGGCTATTATTTTGTTGCGCGGCTATTATTTTGTCGCCCGTGGCTATTATTTCGTCGCACGGCTATTCTTTTGACGCCCGCGACTATTCTTTTTTGACGCCGGCGACAATTTTTGGACGTGCAGCAAATTTTTCCACAGCAATTTTTTTAATCCATTTCGCGAAACAATCTGCCAATGGCGAAATGCGGAAATTCGCCGCGAATCTATGCCTGGCGAAACATTTCGCCCATCACTAGTCCAGATTTCTTATTTGCAGTTCATGGAAATATTTTACATTGAGAAAAGATGACAAACAAAGATCTGCAGTGCTCCCCACACCCCGGTACACCAACCCCCAATAACTCAGAAACCAGCACAGTGTTTTGGAAAGAGAAGGCCAAGGGAAAGTACAGGCACATGAGTAAGATTTTTAGAGCATTGGGATGGGTTCTCGGTCTGTGTTTATCCACAAGCCAAGGATCTGCTCCATGTGGCATCAGCATACAGTCTAAAGTCTGCTACCTGACTCCTTTTTTAAGTCCCTATCTCAGGCTAACCATCTTTTCCCAGAATCCCAGGCCTACTAGGTTACCAACTTACCTTTCCTACTACCTGTTTTAGTCCTCCTGGAGCTCAGAGTTGAACCACCCCTGACTGGGACTGACCCCTTTAACAACTCCATAGGGAGGGATGTTGGTTCTGATGCTGATCAACCAGAACAGGTAAACTGTACCAGCACAACACCTAGGGGAAGATTTTTCAAAGTGTAAAATTAGAGCTCATCACAGTAAAATTCTAAAACTTTCTGTCAGTTTCTATGAGGCATATTTATCAAATGGTGAACTATACTGTGGTGAGCCCTAATGTCACACTTTGATAAATCACATATATGTGAAATCAATGGTGTATTGCAGCATGCATACTACAGGGTAACTATATGCACAAAGAACTTGAGGGTTAAAGCAGACACCTGTGGTGTATAAGAAAGGTCTGACGTTTTGGAATCGGCACTCTGTTGGTCAAAATAGACACATCCAAGCAATAAGCCTCTTGAAGATTGTGCTGCCAAGTTATTGGAGAAATCCATTCAAACACCCCATTTTCATGTTTCTTATAATGCCCTCCACTGCCTGCCTCTCACTATTAAGCATTAGGCCACAATATTTATATAAGTATGGGATCCATTATCTGAAATGCCTGGATCCACATCAATATTATGTAAAAAGGGAAAATTGTTAATTCAAATGGGGCTATATGGCAAATAATAGTCCAGTATTATTGAGTTTTCTGAGTAAAGGTTTTATGGATAATAGATACAATTGCTAGGCCTAGGCAACCATAAAAAGTACTGGAATATAGCGACACATATAGCTGTACGTAGCTGCAACTCTAGCACCTAATTTATTAGCATCCCCATTAATAGTTCCGAAACATAAATGTGTTTTCTTCTATAATAAAATATTTGAATTATTTCTATTTTAGTCATTTTGAATAAAATGGACTATTTACCACAATAATGATCGATGGTTCACAATGGCTATGATTAGAATTTGATCAAGCACTTTACAGTTTCCCTATTGGCCTGGACTTGTGACTTCCAGTGAGTCATTGCATTGCATTCAAACTATTATTTATGTCAGAGTACGAGCAGTCAGCAATTATTTAATGTTTCCTGACATCAGAGAAAAAATAATTGAATTCTGGACAGCTGATGTCACATTCTGTAGAATAATTATACGTCTGTGTGGCAGGAATAACCCCAGTAGAGATGTCTCATTTAAACCGTGCATGAAATGAAGCTAAGTCTTCTTAAATATTAGACATTGCTTGCTCTAGACGATGTTGTTAGAATGAACAAAAGGAGAAAATAATATCACATCAAAAGAAATCGACCATTTATTAATGCCATCACAGTAAATCTATTTTTCAAGGCCATTGCTTTGTTCTCAAAACAAATTATTGTGATGAATTCCCGTATAAAGAAAGCAATTCCTTAATTAAAAGGTTGACCTGACAGGACCAATCTAGAACAATGAATATTTTATTTATCCATTTCCTTCAGGGGCCAGTGAGTAACATTAATTCATGAAAGAAAAGCAATATCTGAAATACTTCTGTTTAAAGAAGAAACCCACTTCTTTAAAAGGTCCAGAATTCCACACATATAGTTAGTAAGTTACAATGTGTCAGTTTTATTATTTTATAAAGCATCTTAACTCTTGTCTCTTTCTCTCTCTTGCTGTCTTTGTCTTTCTGTGTCTTTATTCCTGCCCCCTATTTCTTTTTTTTTTGCCTCCTGATGTTTCTTTGTCCATATACCTTCTATTATACTATGTATAATTCAATTGTGTGTGCAATACCTATGCCTGGAGAACTAAACAATAAAATTCAGTATGGTTAGAAATGCCATATTTTATATCTGAACTTACTGCACCAGCCTATAGCTTCAGCATCTCTATAGCAGTAATAATCCAGGCCTTTACAGTTGTCACAGGAGCTCTCCATGTTGGATTCTGTTAGGAGTGTAAGTGACACTTACAAGCTCAGTGTGCTCTGGGCAGCTGTTGAGAAGCTAAGCTTAGGAACCGTCGCAAATTATTCAAGAAAAAAATGAGCTTGACCTGTCATATAAACTGATTCTACAGGGCTGGTTATTGAATTTTGATGCTAATATACATGGTTTCTGAACTGCCATGTAATTAAAATCTGAATTAATTACTAATCCATTCTATATTGTGACATTTATGTCTATATATACAGTATATTGTGAGTCAGTCCCTTAGCTCAGTAACTGACAGCAGCACAGAGCATTTGCAGTGAATCAGCAGAAAAGAAGATGGGGAGCTACTGGGGGCATCTTTGGGGGCACAGATCTTCCCTGCTAAATGGCTGTGGTTGCCTTGGGCTGGTAAAAACACCAAAACATAATGAGCAGCATTTCTAGTCAACTTTTTTGTTAAGTTTTAGGTTATCTTTAAAAATTCACCCACCAATGATCACTGTGAGCAAGAGTCAGTTGCGTTATGTAGTATTATATGTGGGGACATATACCACATTAATATAATCTAATATGTTTGCATAAATGTTAAAGGATGGCCTGCCTCCAGGTTAACTTTTAGTATTTAATAGAATGGCAAATTTTCAATTGGTCTTCATTTTTTATAGTTTTTAATTATTTGCCTTTCTCTTCTGACTCTTTCCAGCTTTCAAATGGGGCAGCCAAAACCTATTCCTCTGTAAGGCTACAATTGTATTGTTATTGTTACTTTGTATTACTTATATTTCTATTTAGGTCCTCCTCTATTCATAATCCTGTCTCTCTTACAAACCATTGCCTGGTTGCTAGGTTAAATTGGACCATTGGACCCTAGCAACCAGATTGCTGCTGAAACAGGATAGCTGCTGAACAAAAAGACAAATAATTCAAAAACCACAAATAATAAAATAATGAACACCAATTGCAAATTGTCTAGGGATAACACTCTCTACACTTAAAGTTAATATAAAGGTCAACAACCCCTTTAAGTAAGCTATTTAGTGCCGGAATGCTTTGAAGTACCTTTATGATGAGTATCTTGGTATCTATTATCCCTAGCTGATATGGTAATATCCTAAGAAGCCATCTGGAGAGGGTCTTTAGCATTACAAAGGACACACAACAAGATTATGATACCGGATAGATTATCTTGTCAGCCAAATCAGAACACATCCCTATTTTGGTCAGTGAGATTGTAACAGCATAACTGTGAAGTGAAGCTCTTATAGATAAAGACAGACACACACACACACACACAGAAAGACAGACACGCACACAAAAAAAGAGAGTGTGTGTAAAGATTTGAATTATGTTTCTATTTATATATATATATATATGCCACAACAGCTTATAAATGGAAAAAAATACTTAATCAGCAGGATCTCAGATAAAACACAATTAGTTTCTAAAACTGTAAACCTTCGTTTCTGCTCCATGAGATGCTTTCCATATTGTCTGATCTACCCAGTGCTGCATCTAGTGATTGTAAATGAGCTTTACATTTAAGCAATTTAAAATTCAAGCGCAATGCTGTGCCAGTTGCCGACAGGGCATGGGTGTATATTTTCACACCCCCTCCAGTTCTTGTGTATAAATTACAGTACAGGTATAGGACCCGTTAACTAGAATGCTCGGGACCAAGTGTATTCCAGATAATTTGGATCTCCATACCTTAAGTCTACTAAAAAAATCAATAAAACATTAATTATACCGAATAGGATTGTTTTGCCTCCAATAAGGATTAATTATATCTTAGTTGTGATCAATTACAAGGTACTGTTTTATTATTACACAGGAAAAATAAATACATTTTAAAAATCTGAATTATTTGATTAAAATGGATGCTATTGGAGACAGGCTTTCTGTAATTTGGTTCTTTCTGGATAATGGGTTTCTGGATAACGGATCCCATACCTGTACCTGCAAACAGATCCCTTGATCAGTCTTCCCAATTTACTTTAATAAATCAAATATTGTATAAAATAAATTAAATAGTTGGGATATTTGGAACTCCCAGGAACTACTACTGACACCCAAGTTTATTTAGAAAGAGATAGACAAAAAGAGAATTACTGTAATATTCCATTCATATACAATTTGCTACTATTGACAAAGATGCTTACAACCTGCCGGCAGCCCTTTTATCTGTCATGCTGCCTGTTTCAATATAAACCATAGATCATAGAATCTACTGCTCTGATGCTATGGTCCTTTAAAGTCAAGCTTTAAAAAGTTAATTCAAAACCTACAGTATATGACTATATCATATTTTGATGACTTTATTACAATGCGTTTCCTTACATTTAATTTTTTCATATCGGACCCCGGCCCCTCTTATTATGATCTACCCTGCCTACTTTTTAACTTTCCTGCAATCTAAATTATGTCTCGGGCTGAAGTGATTCAATACGCTGCGTTCAATAAATCCTTCCTTTAATGTTTTTAATATGTTTCTTGCTCTTGAGCACTAGCTTCTTAGATGACATTGCTATATAATTAGGGGCAACATTTACAAAGAAGCAAACTATGGCTTATCTAGGACCACAGGCATAGTGAAATATATGATTATAATTTGCTCCCAGGCTCCCATGCTATTAATACATAAAACACAAGCTTATACCTGAACAGATAAAATCCAACATTTGCTGCTGTTTCTTGTTGCTTCCACCTTTGGTTTCTGTCTTCTCCCATACAAATTCTCCTCACTGTTGCCTCCAATCTTTCTACACACCATAAACACTACATACTCATACATTCCTAATTCTAGCTTTCTTTTACATAACATTTCATTGCTAGTTATCAATGATAAAATGAGATAACATTCAATAAAATCTATTTTTTTACCTTATTAGTCTTATTAATAAAGTAATGAACGAGTATAGAATTGCACTATTCTAGAAGACATACAAAGTCACAGTCTTACATTTAAATAATTACATTTCCTTTCCATATTGAAACCTTTTATTTCTTTTCATTCTCCATTTAAATAAAGTATAATATCAAATGCTTATTACAACTGAAAAGGTTTACAATTGCCTGTAATTCAGTTGAAAATAATGAGTGCTAAGTGTGTTAATGCTCATTTTAGCACAGAAACATCTGTCAGGGCCAAACATCAGGTCCCAACATATTTTCACGTTAGAACTTACTCTCATGTATCATATTGAAACCAAGTTGTGTTTTTGTTGTTGTTTGTTTGTTTGCTTGTTTTTTTTTTTCAAGTGACAAATGACTCCAAAATCCTGTTTTAAGACCATCAGGAGAAAGGATATATCTTCAGAGAATGTGCTTTTTTGTTGGCAGTAAAAGATGCAGTGCAAAGAATTTGTATTCTTTTTGTTGCTTCTTCTGGGAATTTGCCCTAAAAATTCAAAGCGTAAGTACAGCAATTTGTGGCTATTTGCCAATGAAGATGAGATTTTTGAATACACGTGGTTGGTAATTTTCCAGACAAATTAATTTTGATTCATTGCAAGACATAAGAAAAAGCCTTTTGATTGTGACTGCCTTTTTGGAACATTTTTTAAGCACACTTAAGAAGTTGATTACTGCCTTATTGTTCAAAATTCGAATTCTGGAGAGGCAGATCATGAATATTATGATTAGAAAAGATGGAACTACCATGACATAAATTGTTTTGTACAAGGCAAACTGAATTAATGTCTTGTGCTTAAAGCACTTCATTGGCAAGGTCTACTAGCCAAGGTCAGTAAAAGTATATACATAAATATGTACAAACACAGTCTCAGGCCTACAAACAACTGCAGCTTCACAATAGAGTTCAACACTTCCCTCTAGGAGAGATCTATCAAAAGTAACAATGTTCCACGGGTAAATGTTTTTGGACCAAGGAAATTAAGTACATGGTTGGTAATGTAGAATCCCCCAGTGTATGCACTCCTATGTCTACTGGTCCACACTGAGGAACTACTCCCTCTTAATAAAACTCGATTGTTGATTGCCGCCCTAATATACTATTCAAGAAAAACAGTGGTACTAAACTGGATGGGAACTAGTGTTCCATCAATCAAGCACAGGTTTACCCTTGTTAATTAATCCCTTCCATTAGACCTATAAAGCACATGATTGCTCTGCAAAACTTGGAAAAATTTGGACTCCATGGCTGGAGGTAAATCACCAAACACCTGAGTTCCATTAGTGCCTTAGCTCTGCCCTTAAACACACTTACTTAGAAGGGCCAGGACAGTATGATCAACAAATACAGGTATATGATTCATCTCTACATGTTGCAAACTGTGGCAGTTTTACTGCCTCTTGAGAAATTGTTTGTAAAATACTGTATGCCTTCTTGATGTGTGATTTCCTTGCTGTGTTATTCATATCCCCTCCTCTCCCCACTTTTCACCTATTCAACTAAGTGAAATAAATACTATTTAAAAAAATGTTCCACGGGACTCACAAATACAGAGCAATGTGCAAGTGAACATCACCATGTTTTTTTAACCACAATGTGGTGTTTTCGAGAGAAATACCAGTGAAAATGTGGCCTCCCAAAATGTAGGGTCTGCAAAAATGCACCAAAACAGATATACATTAGTGTACTATTTGGTACAGTACATCATGGACAAGTTGCAGTGCACATTGTTATTAATGGGGATGGTGCCAATAATTAGCATTTGATTCACTTGCATCTATAGACACAAGACATTAAGGGAACCCTAGAATCACCTTGCATCCATGCATGCAGTTGCGTGTGCAGAATTATGCATGTGCATAACATTTATTTCTTCGTACCCCACAGTTTGTTGGGTTTGTTAGCTTAAATGAATCACTGCAACAAATCAAGTCAACTTAATAATTAATATTAATGCAATGCATCTGAAAAAATATTTTAAAAAGTCTTAAATATTGCCATATCTTTTTATACTTCTGAATAATTAGTTTCCCTTTATGGAATGTTTTTCTTACCCCAGCAGGTTAACAACTAATGCTAAAGGGGTCAATTAGTTTTATTCATAAATAACCATGCTATAATTAAGAAGAAATAGCTTGCTGTCCTTGGTACCTCCCACCATTTCTTTTTGCTCAGCAGTGTCCAATAGCATGTTAAGCGTTTGAAGCTGATGTAACTATGTTAATGTAAATAAGGGATAGCCTCCTGTTAGGAAAATAATTAAGTAAATACTTTGCAGCAGTCTTTAGAAGATGTCAAAGTTATTAAGAAGATCCCTTGGCCAATCAGAAGCAAGTAGTAGCCTTGAGAAGAAGGAAGATGAAAGACACTGCTTACAGAGGCCAAGTACAGAGCACATAAGTCTCTATATAATAGCTGATAGTGACTGTGAGTCTTTGTATGAATGCTCTCTGTTCTGGTTGCAGGTAACTGGAGGATCACCCCGACTGGACGAACACACTGAGCAGGTAAATGTCACTATATAATAGCTGATTGCAACTGCAAGAGAGCTGGAGACTTACTTGCTGTATTTTAAGGGCTCTGGCACATGGGGAGATTAGTCGCCCGCGACAAATCTCCCTGTTCGCGGGCGACTAATCTCCCCGAACTGCCATCCCACCGGCGAAAATGTAAGTCACCGGTGGGATGGCACACGCTGCGCAGGCGATTACGGCAAATAGCGGGCAACAGATCTCCCCGTGTGCCAGAGCCCTAAATGTGCATTCAGTCAGCATGGCGAAGGAACACGTGTTTGGTATTTGGAGGGCAATGTGGAAGCAGAAAAAGCTGGTAAGGGTAGTCAAGGAAAGAATGGAGGCGTTACAATCTTGTGAAAACGTAAATTAATTTTTATTGTACAAACATTTTATATAAACAATACCATAGAATAATGTGTTTACTTACTTGATTGCATGATGTTGTGGACATTTCTCATTGTTATGGGCATAGTAAATATTTATTAAGCACCTCGGAATATAAAGGAACTAACAAGATGTTTCCACACATAACCATCTGAGATTGCCTGGGCTGTCAGTTTGCAACACCCCTCACTCTAGCATGTTGCAATACATTTCAAAAATGATGTACAACACTATGGGCCAGATTCACTAAAGTCCGAAATAAGGAGTGTTATTTATAGCATGCGTTAAAAATCTTATCACTTCTTATTTTTCGCTCGATTCACTAAAAGGACACTTGTCATAATTAAGAAGCGATGTTCTTGGCATTATTTATCTTACAATGACATATTTCAATGAAAAAAACTATGCGATAAGCGTTATTGACCTTTAGTGAATCGGCCCCTATAACGCTTATCGCATAGTTTTTTTCATTAAAATATGTCATCGTAAGATAAATAACGCCAAGAACATCACTTCTTAATTATGACAAGTGTCCTTTTAGTGAATCGAGCGAAAAATAAGAAGTGATAAGATTTTTAACGCATGCTATAAATAGCACTCCTTATTTCGGACTTTAGTGAATCGGGCCCTATACATTAAGCAATTTTTGTAGCAAAAATCTTATTTATTAAGTTAGCAGCAGTCCCTGTCCAGTGAGCTGACAATCTAAGTGCCTATCATAAACACTATTTTAAGAACCAGTTGCTGCCATTGCTGTCATCTTCCAGCTCTGCATCACTGGAAAATTCTGCATTAGCACTGTGAATTTAGCAATAGCCTTTTATGCGCATCTTAGCCAAATCAGGTCTCTGCAAACCAGCATAGGATTTGAGTAACAACTGCTCAGTTATGCAAAGTCTGGATATATTCATCAGAACGCATTATATTCATAAAGTACTAATGCAACACAATCTCATAACAAACACTGTGGCAGAACGGTGAACTTCTAGAAAGCCTTGTTTGTGGCATTTATTGTAAAATGCAGAATAATAAAAGTTCAATTTAATAGCACAAAAAAATAAATGCTTGTAGTTGTGGGAATACAATTAATTGCAGTAGGTTTCTTTTAAACAAACTAGTTACTAAAACTTCACCAATTACATTTTATCCAATAAATGTTAGCTATCTGGCCTTTACCTACAAGTCCCAAAAGGCCCGTGCAGATAATTGCTTTTTAAATTCAGCTAGAGGCATAACAATGAACAATCAGTCATCTCTGTAACTGTTTGAGGATAATTTCTCTGCATTATCTCAATGTCATATATATATTCACTAGTGTGACATTTTCTTTATTTTCTTGTTAATTTACTTTGTATGTCGTATTTTATCATGTAGATTTGAAACTTTTTTTGTAAACATATAGAAAAATAGTATCCAGTTATAGTTAACATTGTACCCCAAATTAGGGTTTTATTCTTGTACACAATGTGTCATGCATACTTATTAAGGAGCGTGTTGATCTCTTTAATTTTGAAGTTAACTCTCAGCTGGAACAATTTAGTTAGGAGAATTTAGGGTAAGAGTTTTACTGTATATCAGCTAAGAAATTGGTACATTAGTTTGCAGTGGAGCCGTTGATGAGGCATCCAGTTATTTAGTCCAAGGGCAATTTGCCTACATTTATGCATGCCAATACTGTACCAGTCGGATCATTCAGCCTTTCTGCTGGATAATTGAATTGCTGATGGAATGCATCAAGAGAAGTCATGGGCTGAGAAGAGTTTTCATATTCAGCTATTTATTTCAAAAGGTCAAATCTCTGAAGATGATTTTTTGGATCAGTTTTGTAGACTGGCAAATTATAAGTTTGATCTTAGTTGGAGCACTGATGAATAAAGTGCCTTTATAGTTGAGCCTTTATAGTATGAGCTTCACATAAGCATGCATTGACATCACATGGATCATAGAGTGCACATGGCAAACTGCAGCACTCCTCAGTTGAACAGTTTTCAATACAAAAAGGTGTGATACTAATTTTTTTGCCTGAAAAGAAATGATGGGGCAAAATAAGCTCTCTCAAAAACGACTAAATAAAGTTTGCTCCATTTTTTTAGCTTAGTGTCCAACATGCACCACGTATTGGATTACTGGTGACCAGAATTAACTTAAAGAGATACTGACACCAGAAATGAAACCTTTCTTACATCTATCATAACATTGTCTGTGCATGATTTTTATAATGTTGCCATAAAAGTATTTGCCAGATTCTTTTACATTCCCTATCTGATCCCCCGTGTTCCTCTATGAGGGGGCTGCCATATTTGTATTTGAATTACATAAAGGCCATCTCTCATGGACTTTTAATGAAATATTTTACATTTTCAAAATTTCTTTTTTTTCTCTGTTATAATAAAACTTGCACTTGATCCCAACTAAGATATAATCATTCCTTAATGGAGGCAAAACAATCCTATTGGGTTTATTTCATGTTTAAATGATTGTGTTAGTAGACTTAGGGGCACATTTATCAAGCTGTGAGTTTAGAGCTTAATACATAAAAACTCACCCATGTTCTATTCATTCCTATGATTTTTAGAAGTGTATTTATCAAATAGAACTCACCATTTCATAAATACACTTCTGAAAACCCCATAGGAAAGAATAGAACATGAGTGAGTTTTTATGTGGAAAGCTCTAAACTCACATTTTGATAAATCTGCCCCTTAGAGTCATTCTTATTTTCGGGGTTTTAGAGGTTTTTGAAACCATCACTAAACTCATTTCCACGAATATCAGTCATTTATTAAAAAGATCTGAATGAAAAAGCACGAATGAAAAAAAAAAACAGAAAAAATGCAAAAACTGCAATGTTTTCTTATTGTTGCACAAAAACCCCCCAAATACCTCTAAAACAAGTGGCTGGATACAACAGCTTTAGACATAGGTAAGTGACGAGCAGCACCAGCATCGGCTTCTCACCAGGAACAGGCACAGTCGGGAACCGATGCGACGCGCATCGGCGGCGGTATCAGACCGCCGATGGATATGTGACAGAAGAAATGGCTGTATTAACTAAGGCACATTTATAAAAGTCCCCTTTCCTAACTGGCTTGATGTAGCCATACACACAGACATTAACCCTCTGCATCAGTCTGTATAATGAGCTCCGGCACATTATGAACATGGGCATAAAAACATAAAAATAATTTTGTGGCTGAGTGGCTTGACAATTGCACTGCCATAAAGAGCATATTTTGGGACTAAGAACTTTTTGAGATAAATGACAAATGGCAATTGCGTACTAGATGCTGCCAAGCACTTTATTACACAACCCAAAGCTTTCTGATCCCACCGCCTGCTGTGAAATGTACAGTTCATTATCATCAGATTATGGGCACTGCTCAGCCTGTACCGTCTCTGCACATTGCTTCTCCTTGTAATACCCAGTAACCCAATAACAAAGGTATAGCATTCCTCCTATATTAAAAATATAATTCCCCAAGCCTAACTCTGTGTCTATGCTCTATGACCTTTGCTCCCTACTTCCCCTTTGTGTAAAAAGTTGTAAATGCAATGTGCACAAGCCCATTGGGACTCAATACTAGCCTACAGTGAAGTCAGAATTTATGAGGCACTGACACAGGAGTGAAGGTTTGCCAAACAAAGGGAGCAAAATTCACAGTGCCAAGTGATCAAGTAAATTTTAAAGGAATACTGTCATGGCTTTTATGGTATACTTTTAGTTCTAAATTACACTGTTTACATAGCAAATACAATTGTGTTCTTGAACCAACAAATGTATTTTTTTGGTTGTAATATTGGTGTGTAGGCGCCATCTCAGTGCATTGTGCTTGGGTCTGAGCTTTCAGAAGGAGCCAGCGCTACACATTAGAACTGCTTTCAGCTAACCTATTGTTTCTCCTACTCCCATGTAACTGGAGGAGTCCCAAGCCGGACTTGGATTTCTTACTATTGAGTGCTATTCTGATACCTACTGGGGGCTGCTATCTTGCTCCCTTCCCATTGTTCTGCTAATTGGCTGCTGGGAGGGGGGTGATATCACTTCAACTTGCAGTAGCGGCTGCATTTCCCTCGGCTTATACTCGAGTCAATAAGTTTTTCCAGTTTTTTTAGGTAAAATTAGGTACCTCGGCTTATATTCGGATCGGCTTATACTCGAGTATATACGGTAAGCAAAAAAATATCTTTTTGTGGTAAATGGGATTTCTGTCATTAACTTCTACATGATCTCAACAGGTTTTTGATGCCTCGCTCTTGCACCAAGACCGGTGTAAATGCTCAGTTTGTAGGACTATGAGGAAGCTTCCTGCTGATTGGTTCAAATCACACAAAATTCTAAGGTGGGGGAGGGAGTTCTTAGCATTCTTGAGGGAGGGGGGAGCAGGAGAGGGGAGAGAGGAGAGAGCTGCACAGACTTTGGCACAGAAAAAAAAGAGACAAAGAGAGAAATAAATTCTATTTCTTTTGACCTTTCTGATAATTAGGCCCCTAAATGTAGTATTTGTGCTATTGTTACTGCATCACCATTATAATTTGGGGCTCATCATGGCATGGTTTTTTTGCAGTGATACAAAAGTCATTCAATTGTGAGCTTCACAGAGCAGCATCAACAACATGCCTAGATTATCCAAATATCAAAAATCAAGGCTATATTTTCTTTGTGTTTTGCTCCATTTAGTCATTTGATATAACAGATTAAATATACAGAAAAGCTGATAAGAAACAAAAAACCAAAGCTGAGATAATTTTATGAAAGTTCTATTACTTTTTTTTATTCTTTACCAGGTAATATTAAATATGTGTAATTTCATTCTGTTAATATGATTTTATAGTTGCCTGCGGCTATCCTACAGAGCAGTGTCTCACTAATTTATAAATACCTCATGTCCACACGCCTTTTCTTTATCATAAAAGAGGAAAAAAATCTGCTTATGATAAGTCTCATCATTTTTCAATTTCTGTAAAATCCCTTGAGCGCATTTTAGCAATTTAAAGATTACATAAATATATAATTTATTAAACTCTAATGACAGTTTAGGATTAGACTGCAGAATTCAAATGAGAATACTGAATATTATTGTTCACTACACATAATTTCATATGTCACTTGTTTCATTTGTATTCAGCGCCACGCATTTTAGGAAATAGCTGTGCACATATAGTACATAATGTATGGGATATTTATTACAGCATTAATTGAAAATATATATTAAGAGTATTATTGGGCTGATGCCATCGATGCTTACATGGGGGTGCATTAACTAGTGATAGGAGTTTCTTTATCTAAATATGAGCTCCCCCAAGGGCTACTGTTTGAATTTCTTCCCCCTTGTTTGGTAAATAATTTTATCAGCATAATTAGAAGCAGGACAAAGTGTGACCAGAATCTCTTTTAGTTCCAATTGTTTTTCCTTTTCCTTAAAGGAACATTATAGACCCCTTTTCAACATGAGCTCAATGAATAGGGCTTGGGCTGAACATACTTTTTGCCTATTGTTTTAATTGAGAATTATCTATGGTTTCTGTTATTTCTGGCACTAAACAAGAATATGAAGTTAGTTTCACTTTAGTACTTTTGTGTCCCACAGAACCACAGAGCAGCTGATAAAACAAATTACTAGTCCACTGAGAAGCCCCTGATAATGAGCTGCTCAAAGGCTGCTGCTTTAGAGAAGGGATGGAGTTGCATCCAACATGCCTGCACTTTATCCCAATTTAGTCTGCCATCATTTCCAGTGTTCTGCTTGCAAGTGATATGTGTGTGCCCTGTTAGTTCACCCCAAGTGTCCTGCATCTATTGATGCAGGAAACTGAGAACCCTGGCACTACTGCCAGGTCAATGGATACAGCAGCACCCTATTCAGAACAGAAGGCAGGGAAGACTGTGTGGTGCTGAGCGCAACTCTACGGAAGTGCAAGGAGCGCATTTTGACTTGTAATAAAAATGGTTTTATGAGCAACTCACTGCAGGGAAAAGCACAAGTTACCCACTGCGCTTGCAGACATAAATGAGCCCTAAAATGTATCAAATATACCTATATATGTGTATAACTCTTACTATGTCATTTTATCAGAATATAATTAACAATCATTTATTATCCACTAGAAACAATAAAAGTTGCATTACAGTAATTATTTGATAAAGTATAAGATGAAAATCAACAAAGATTAAAGGAAGTATAAGGCATCATCATTATTATTTAGGCACAATAATTATTTCTCTTCTGAATGTTACAATGTATAAGATAATAAAATGTCACTAAAGCAAAATTATTTCATATTTAGCACTATTCATTAACCTGTTGTCATAAATTGATCTAATTTAAAATACGAAAGATATTAAGGTCTGTAACTGATGTTTATTCACAAGCTGAAATATTGTACATTTGAAAAGGCATTATTACATTAACACCAGCTCTTGTTATGAAAACACTTTCATTCTTCTTTGTTATGTTTATAATATTTTAAGCTTTATGAACAACATTCTGCATATTTCAGAACACAATTTTATTACTATTGATATTTATCTGTTATATTTACACATACTACACAGTGTTCTACATTGTTCACCAGTTCCTTCCCCTGTGGAGCTTACAATCTAAGTGGAAGTGTAATAAACGGTATTAAGTTTGCTACTTGACTAGTAACCCTTAGCAACCAATCCACAGGTAGCATTTACTGGTCAGCTCAACTGTTTAAAAAAATCATCTTATTGGTTGAAATGGGTTACTAGATATTTGCAGACTTATGACTTTTTATTACACACACACTAAGATCAATTTTATCAAAAGGCAATTAACCTGCCTGTATGTTTTTGAGTGTGGGAGGAAATCCATGCAGACACAGAGAGAACATTAAAATACCTTGCAGATAGTGCCCAGCACAGAATTGAGCTCAGGATCCCGGTAATACAAGGCAAAAGTGGCTATATTTTAAGCAGGAGAGAGTTGATGAGGAATGCTTGGGGGGGTAGGTGCACTGCAATATTTACTTGGCTGGGCTATATACAGAATTAGGCTTATTTCAGCAAAAGAATTGCTGCCCTAAGTTAGAAAAGGGTAGCAAACAAAACCAGCTTTGGAGGTGGGATACAGACTCCAGGGCTGAAATAGGTAAGAGCAGGCTTTTAGGTTTATGACGATATGGGGATCTCCAGAGACCAGAGATGACCACGTAGGAACATTGAATGCAGAATGCAGACTATATACCAATTATAGGGAAAACCAAGGATTCAAGGATAAAGAATACAAGATGCAGGAGCCAATAAATAAATGTGCAAGGAAAAATGTTCTTAGTCAAAAGACAGAAGCAAAACATAATAAATAGCATGCCACAACTAAATTAGACCAAAGTTAGTGGGTGAGGAGCAATCCAGGGGAAATATAAACACTGAAAAAAGAAAAGAAGACCCAAATTGAAGGTTGAACCTCCACAAATATACTGCTCAGCTCATTAATGTCATTAACACATGAAAAATTACATCGTTATTAGTATATTCTTTAAAAGAAACACCTGTTCAAACGGTAAAAAGTTCATATTTGTGGTAATAATGATAATGCCCTACACACAATCCAGCTTCATCCCCTGGTACACATGCACACAACCCACAAAAAGTACAAGTCCCAAAGGGACAGTTTGTGCAAAAATACTGTAAAGTGGATTGCAACATATAAAATAATATATATCCATTAATAGCAATACCCAGTCAAGAGTCCACAGATCCACACAGTTTGTCCCCAATAGTAGCCACAGGTATACTTTGGAAATAGGGCTACAGTATCAGATCACAATAGACAGAGCCATCCCACCAGCCTAATGCCTAGTTCTCAAAAAACATTAAAATATCAAATAAATTAATCTAGGAAGCAGAAAGGATCAAGGACATCCAGCTAAACAAAACACAACCAAACAAAAATGCACACCTTATGTATATGTCTGTTTAACTCACAGACTATTATCACTGGTGCAATATCATGCCCTCTGCCTACTAACAGACTTTTTTTTGCTTCTTTTACATTAAATCACTTTTCTTTCCACAGGCACACACAAACAAAACATCCCAGCCAGTACCAACATTTTGCATCCGAACTCCTGCCTCACAGGGTTGCTGTTTAGGTATCATTTTAGTCTTCTCTTTATCCATGTCTAGTTTGTCTGCAATTCTACAGCCCTACTGCAGATGCCCCAAAGTTTCACATGATTATATCATGGGGTAATGTTGTCCACCACCCCAAAACTGTTTGTTTTTTTTTGTAGAATGAATTAAATTGTAATTCTAATCAGTTTTCAATAAATTAAACATTTTCAATGGTTTTTGTAAAATTTAATTACTCTTAAAACCGGTGTCTGTTGGATTGATTACATTTTCTCCAACCCAGTTTTTGGGTGGAGATCCCCTTCAAAGCATTTGACAGATCTCAGTCTGTTATTATTCTGCCTCTAGTCCTTCCTAATAATTTTACTTGTTAATTAGCTTATGTAAGGTCTGATTTGCAATAACTTTACTCACACAGAAAAACCTTTAGAAGTGCAAATGTATTGATCTATCTAGTAATTATAATCCAAGAGATAATTCTTTGAGGTAAAAAATAATTTCTGAGATGTCAATATAAGGGAGAAAAAAGAAATGCAAAGACAGCCCACTCTCTGCTGGAATCACATAGCTTACAATCCTATTGGGTTTAATTCATGTTTAAATTATTTTTAATAAGTAGGCCTAAGATCTGGAGATCCAAATTATGGAAAGATTCCTTATCTGGAAAACCCCATGTCCCAAGCATTCTGGATAACAGGTTCAATACCTGTATAAATAAATATCCCACTATGAACTATAAGAATACCCCATATGCATTTCTTTTTTTCTGCATTAGTTTATTACATTATTCTAATGTTTTTGGGCATGTCTACACATTCAGAACAACAACTTATGGTATTGTTTGGGCAAGTTGATGCTGAGAGCTGTACTTCTTCTGTATCAGTGTGGCTCATACAAGTATGGTATTAACAAACTTAATTAACATAGGATAAATGATGATAGCTTTATTAAATGTCAGGATGTTGAATTTCATGTTTTTCTACTTCAAGAAAGCATTCAATTGGCAAATCAAATACCCAATTAATACATGCATTGATATATCAAACCCTTTCAGCCATCTTGTTAATCCACAAATCTCAGCTAATCTAAAGCAAATCAAACTCATGCTGTTTACAGTCTTTAGAGTCTGTGATTTACTACACTCTACATATCACATTTCTTGCTCATTGATTGTGCACACTAGCATGATAGCATGCCCCAAGTGTACTTGTTTCCAAAGAGTAATGGATGCATTCAAGGGCAGTGTTCTCCAGAGGTAGCACACATAAAAAAGCACAGGCTGGAGTGCTGTAGTTTTCCTCCCTGATGTATTACAGAAACAAATAAAACAGGGAAGAATCAGAAATCAATGTCTACCAAAATTTAGAGCAAAGGAAAACACATGCAAGTCAACATCATCTTTTCTTTTACCGAATAAAACTTAAACAAAAGGGCACGCGACATATAACATGAATGAATATGTGCTTTTCCACTAAAAGTATGCTGGAATGGGTTTTTTTATATTGATATTGAAGCCATTAAAATTTACATAAATGTAAAAGTATATCGCACGTTGCTACATTTGAAGGTGTATTGCAGGCATTTTACCTATTATCCAGGTGTTACTTGTAATTATCGCAGAATTTAATTTCGTAGCAAGCTCTAAATGTCATTTCGCTCTTACAGGACTTCAGCTGAATTCAGCCATAATAGGAGTATGGAATTGAACAGCTGGTGGACTGATCTGTTTTTGGTTTGTTTGTTTTCAACGCAAAGTGTAAAACAGTTCTAACCGAAAATGTTTAAGTCACAAAAGAAAATGAGAATGTTATCGCTGCATATGTTTTGAAGAGTTTTGCTTTGCCTGTGCTTTCAGACTACGGTTAAGCAGAGTATATCTTAAAAAAAATAAATAAATACAGGTATAGGGTCTATTATTTGGAATGTTTGGGATCTCGGGTTCAACCAGATATAGGGCTTTTGCATAATTTGGATCACCATACCTTATGTCTGCTAAAAAACATTTAAATCCAATAGGATTGTTTTGCCTCCAATAAGGATTAATAATATCTTTGTTGGGATCAAGTACAAGGTACTGTTTTATTATTACAGAGAAAAATTAAATAATTAAAAACAATTACAATTATTTGCTTATATAGGACTCTGTGGGAGATGGCCTTCCCACAATTCTGACCTTTCTGGATATCCGGTTTCTGGATAAGATACTTATCATTATTTCACAATACAAGGTGTGGATGATTGCAAGAATAGGGTAAGTGTGATTGCTGCCTGGTGCACAAGGCAGGAATATTACATACCTGCAGCATGAGGGTGGCTGCTTTTTTGAAGATGAGATGTCTGGACAAGCCTTTGTGTCTGAATTATGTGCCATGGATAAGATTTTCTAATAACTAAAAAGGAAAATTACGAAACCTGGGGGCTCACAATGTCTAAAATCTTGATTAGAAGCTATGCCAACCTTTTTATCTGTATAAAACATTATAGTGCTGTTATAGTGAAATTATATAAATGCAGTGCCATCTTCTGTATGAAATGGAAAATAGTCCTATGTCTAATAAAAGACATGAAAAATGCACACCAAAATACAGGTGTCGAGCCTAGCATGAACCCGCAGATGGGTTTTGCCAAAGATGAAGATCTGCAACAGTACAAGCAAGAATCAAGCAGCAACAGGCAGAGGGAAGGCATGGCTCCACCCTCTCCTAGTGCTTACAGCTGTGGGTTGCAGTCCAATATGTTGTGGATAGTGCCTTGGCTGATGTGTTAAATGGAATTACCTAAAGAGGTCTGCCTAATTTAGAACCTGTGATATCTGAGAGAAGTCTCCACCGGAGGCTCCAACGAGGAGGCCATTGAGGGTAAGTATCCTGCAGTGACAAGGCTGCCAGTACAGGTATGGGACCTGTTATCCAGAATGCTTGGGACCTGGGGTTTTCCGGAAAAGGGATCTTTCCGTAATTTGGATCTCCATAACTTAAATCTGCTAAAAAGCATGTAAATATTGAATAAACACAGTAGGATTGTTTTGCCTTCAATAAGGATTTATTATATCTTAGTTGGGGTCAAGTACAAGGTACTGTTTTATTATTACATTGAAAAAGGAAATAATTTTTTAAAATTGGAAATATTTGCTTATAATGGAGTCTATGGGAGATGGCCTTTCTGTAAATCGGAACTTTCTGGATAATGGGTTTCCGGATAAGAGATCCCATACCTGTATAGGTATAGGAACTCAAGAGGTTAGGCTCAGGGACAGACATATTCCTGGAGGGTGGAGGGTTTTTGTCTAGCACTGGGAATTGTTTCACCAAGTCAGTAAGTACTACTTCTGGGGTGTTGTGAATACTACAGCTGAAAAGTAAGAGTAACATCTGAGGCATGAAAGTATTTGAAGTAATGTTACTGATGACTTTACCATCATATCAGCACTAGGTAAATTAACTGTGAACCTATTTTATCAATATAGAGTTCAATTTTTGTTTACGAACCACTGGCACTCAAGTTATTTGTGAGATTAGTTCTGTGTATGTAAAAAGTGTGGTTAATGCTTCCTCCAACAGTACAGTGCCCACCTGAGAGGAAAAAGTCACATGTAACACATGCTAATGCCCAATGCCAACCTAGATAAGACCTATTACAGGGCAAGGTACTTTTCTAAAACCTATTATTCCATATATAAAAGTAAGTAGGATAGATAGCAGTATCAGCCCCAGAACTGAATGCAATAATGTTCCCATCTGAGATGGTATCTGGCCTTTTTTTCCTGATTAAGTTACCCTTTCAAACTTCTTTTGAAGTCATATGAAGAGGGGCAGGAAATAATACATGAGGTTGTCATAAAATGCTAGTTTGTATCATAATTTGTAAAAAAAAAAAAAGCATGGTGCTTATCAAGTTGGTCTTCTAAGTAACTACAAGCAGTGATAAATAATTATTTAAACAACGGTTCTGCTACCTTTTATTGCTAATCACAATTACTTACAAACAATAATGCATTTGCATTGACTCTGCTTTGAAGCAGAGTCAAAATATGTAGATTAACCCTGCACCAAAGTCTTATAAGTATAAGACTGTTCCTTCTTGCTAGGCAACTGGGGAATTTTATTACACAGGGGAAATTGTGAATGGACAGGCAGCACAATTGTGTGATAAACCATTATTTTTAATTAGAGTTGCTTTTCTTGACTGCATTACAATATCCACTTCAAAGAATATCCTAATGATAGATTCCAAATATTTCTCATTTATAATCAGACAATTGGAGATCTAGCTCACCGTTTGATGTTTATTACAATAACCCTGATGCATATTAATGTAAATCTTATACTGATATTTACAGATTTAATATGGGAATTTTGCATGGAAAAAATACTTATGAATTCTAATTGCACACCTGATTTGAATCTGGCATGATACACATTTGGGACTTGTTATCCAGAATGCTTAGGACCTGGGGTTTTCTGGTCAAGTTTAAGTGGTTTTCTATAATTTAGATCACCGTGTCTTAAGTCTACAAAAAAATAATTAAACCAGTGCTTTTTCAATTTGGATCTTTTGATAAATGACTGACATCCATGGAAAGGAGTTTGGTCACAGTTTCAAAAATCTCTAAAACCCCAAAAATGAGAATCTTGAAAAATGGGCCTCTAGTGGGGTTATGTATTAAAAAGCACTAAGGAGCAGTAACCCATAGCAACCAATCAGCAGGTAGCATTTACTGGTCATCTGTTTAAAAACAAACAAAAATAGTAGATGTTTTAAATGGAGTCTATGGGAGATGGTCTTCCTGTAATTGGAGCTTCCTGGATAGCAGGTTTCTGGATAACAGATCCCTTGCTTGTACAGGTATAGGACCCATTATCCAGAATGCTCGGGACCAAGGGTATTCCGGATAAGGGGTCTTTCCATAATTTGGATCTCCATACCTACTAAAAAATTAATAAAACATTAATTAAACCCAATAGGATTGTTTTGCATCCAAAAAGGATTATTTATATCTTAGTTGGGATCAATTACAAGGTTCTGTTTTATTTCTACATAAAAAAAGGAAATCAGTTTTAAAATTGTGAATTATTTGCTTATAATGGAGTCTATGGGAGACGGGCTTTCCGTAATTCGGAGCTTTCTGGATAACGGGTTTCCGGATAAGGGGTCCGATACCTGTACTTGTGCACTGATTTGCACCATATGAACTGTAATAATTTATTCATACAACATGTTGATTGATATGAAATGGTTGACTTGTCTCTGTTTATTCTCTACACCAGGCTGCAGACACTGCTGCGGGTGCTAAATAAAGGTAATATGTTCCTGCTCAAAGATTTCTTTTTAATTACACATGTATTGCATGGAACAGTGTTAAAGTAAAGCAGTTTGCAGTTTAAAGCAATTCAGCTGAGAACTGTTCAAACTGACAGAAAGAAAGAACCTTTGTCACATAACCACATGGGTATGGAATTGTTTATTAGCCACCAAACGAAATCTCCAAAGAGCCTAAGGGCTGTGCTCTTTATGCACATGCAAAGCCTCCAGTGTGTTTTCAACCTTTAAAGTAGCGCTTTAAACATCACTACTAAGTCTAACTTTCGAAAAATAAAAGCTGGTGCTCTTGATTCCATATAAAATATATCCTTTTTAGTATATATCAAGTCAGACTATGCTTATTGCTTCAAAGTCATATTCCTAGAGCCTAAACACGGGGCACACAGCTATAAATTAGTTGTTGCTTTAATCCAGTTAGGGGAAGCACAAATAAACAACAGAAATGTGTCACATAAAGAGTTGTATGCCAGTATGGTCTCACGCGCTTTGCAACTCAATAGCACCCAAGGGGTCTACTCTTTAGGCTGCCAGTGAAGCTGCCAGTTCTGTTCAACCTTCAAAACAACCCTTTACTAGTTATTACTAATCCAGGCTCTGTACAAGTTTGTTATTTAAATATGTACTGGATTTAGAAAGTATTCAGCTGCTATACACCTGTGTTATAGCAAGACTTGAGTACTTTAAATTACAGTCCCTGCAAATGTGCTTCATTTAAAATGCTTACAGCAGCTGCAAAATTATACTCTATATAGAAATAAAAATGTTGAAGATAGGGAAAATGCTGCCTTTCCTGTCTATGTCATCTTTCTGATTTTTGCACAACAAATCATTTAACCTTGACTACAGTATGTCACCATCTCTTTGTGGTATAATGGTTAAGTTTGCAAACCTCTGATATATTATACCTACTTGCATTTTCGGTAAGCAGTTGTTTATTTTAATGCATGCTCCTGTGCAAAACTCTAGGACACCTCTCACATTTGCAAATTTGCCTTATTTCTGAGAGACAGTACCAATTTGGGTTTGTCTTAAAATTGGGGGGTTTGGGGTAGGTTATTGAAATATCCAAATGCAATTAGATATGTCCAGGTTTCTGGGCTGCAAGGCCAACATAATTGAGAAGTAGGGGTGTAGGTGCTACTGGGTCATAGGCAGATCAGGTACTTGATTGGTTAAGCAGAGGCATACTTTAAAGGTAAGGCACAGAACAGGGCAGAAAGTGATCAAAATAGGCAGAAACATGACAGGAATCTGTAAACCAGATAATCTGTAACTACAGCGAAAAATTGCACACCCAGAAACATAGTACAGAAACGGGCAGAATTGGGCATTGAACTGAACCCTGGTGTATTTTAGGTTTGACTTTAGCAGCGAAAGTGCCATGGTATAGCGATCTTACTAACCCAGCTCTGGTGAAGCGGCACAGGCACATTAATGTCACTGGGTGCCGCTGATCTTGCTCACGGCCTGTGACATTTCCCCAGTGTAGATCAATGGCATCACCTAAAATATCACAGCTTTTATTTCAGACTTTGGAGAGGTATACCAATTTCTACTACAGTGGGGAAGGTTCTAGGTTGGTTAATTCTTAACTCCCCCACCCCTTCCCCTTCCAATGGTAATTACCCCAGATCAACACTGGGAAAATGGTAGTTTCCAGGGTGGATAGCACTGACTTATACCGTAATTTGTTATCCAAAGACCCCAGACATGGACTTATATTTGGAAACATAGTTGGGAATCTCAAGGAACAACAATGATTGTCACCTAAATATTTTTATAAATAAAACTATTGATTTATGATTATTTCCAAATGCAATGAATAAAAAGAAACCTACTTGAAAGGTTTTAATTCCCATGCACCCAATGATGTACACTTTGAAACAGCAGGTTCTTGATGTTCTTAAAATCAGCAACAATTTGTACAAACATTATTGTCCCAATAATTTCCTTCTGTAAATGTTCTTTTAGATTCTGCATATGTACAACATTGGCTTCTGCTTGCAGCATGCCAAACACATGGCTGATAATTCCAACTGGAAATCAATAGCCATTATTATTAATTAAAAATGCCATGATATTGGTTTAAATGAATGTCAGGCAGCCAGTGACCAGCCTCTCGCCTGTGACACAGATCATTAAAGCATTAGGGCAAATTATATTTTGTGAATCAACAACTACTTATGCTGTCAATGGAAATGTTGCAGGTGTAATTATTATTAAATGTGTAATATTGTGGGAATAGTCGCTCTAGGAACAACTCCTGTTTTGCCAGTATATTCCTTAAGCATCTACTTGTGTTATAGGGTTATACTGACAGCTGCGAATTGGATATTAAATAGAAACAATCAAGAAGTTTATAGTATAATATTTAGTATGTTTATGATACTATGTAGAAGGTGACAGAACATAATATAAATGGAATAAGTGTGCATTATTTTATATGGATTCCTTTATGGCTAATGCCATAAAAAATTATAGAATTGTTTATATTGCCATAGTGCATGGTTTGTGGTTGTTCACTATAGAACTGAAGGAGGGTAATCTAGCAATGCATTACATGTGCCTGTTATTTAATCTCAGCTTTTGTTTGACTGCATGGTGCCTCAGGCATAGAGGCGGGGCAAATTATTACTTTCATTTTCCATTCATTCATTGCATTTATGTATCCTGTACATGGGCATGGGCATCAGGTGCTTTATACCAGTGTTTACAAAATGGCAGCTGCTTGCTTGCTGTGTTTGTATACTTGGAAGACTGAGGGAAACAAGATGTATCTAATTTATATAGCGTATGTAAAGTTTATTTTGCTCAACTAACATGATAAAAGGGATTTGGAATTATTTCCTAAGGTGACAGGTCCCCTTTAACTCTTAATTGATCCATCCCTTCTGTTACGACACTAGTAGATTTAGCCATAGTTCAGAAAAAGAAAAAATATTTTTGTGGTAACATGGTACAGGTATGGGACCTGTTATCCAGAATGCTCGGGACCTGGGGTTTTCCAGATAAGGGGTCTTTCTGTAATTTGGATCTCCTACCTTAAAGCTGGCCATACACGTGTCGATTTGACGATGTTTCGTGCGACCATCGGTCGCACGAAACATCGTCAGATCTGCCACACACAGTCAGGGCTGAAACAGCAGATAAGGAGGTAGAAACAATAGGATTTCTACCTCCTTCTGCCGATTCAGCCCTGACGGCAGATTTTGGTCAGGCGCCTTCTATGGCGCCCGATCAAAATTTTCTAACCTGGCCGATCGGCGAGTCGTCCGATATCAGCAGCTTCCTGCGATATTGGTCGACTCGCCGACATGCCATACACGCACCGAATATCGTACGAACTGAAATATGTAAGTATGCCTTTAAGAAAAAAATTAAAAATGAAATCATTTCATCAGGCATTTTCATTATGTTGATTTTACCAGTTTATAATACCAATATCAAGGTCATCAACAAATATATAAGCAAATGACTGATGAAAGAGCCCTGCAGTACTAAACTAACAACTCTCTAGTAATCTATCCTTTAGCCAGCTCTTTGTCCAACTACAAATAGCATGTTCCATGCCAATATTCCTTAATTTAAGAAATAGCCTTCTGTGTGGTACAGATCAAGTGTTTCAGTTAAATCTAAGCAGGTCGCATCCACTTGCCCCAGTGTCTAGTCTTCTGCTCACCTCCTCATAGAAAAGCAATAAATGTGCCTGGCAAGATCTATTGGACATGAAAGCATGCTCGCACAAATTCACAGTATTGTGATTTGCAATGTATCTTTTACTTTATTGCCTTCCAAAAGCTTCCTACCACCAGTGTCAAACAAACAGGCCTATTTTGTTAGACAGTAAATGGGAACACTTTTTTTTTTTTTTTTTTAAATTATAGCACCATATTAACAATTCCCCAAACTCTTGGCACAATAGCAGACATTGAAGAATCCAGGAAAATCCACATCACTCCTGAAGTAGATTCCTGATGATGGTCAGTTGATTGCACCCACCAATGTGATATAAAAACTATTTTATACATGTTTTTATCATATAGACAATAAATTATTTTATGAGGAGGGTGTAAATACAATTAACAGCATGTGCTTAATGTTGTAATTAATAGTGCAATATATGTAATTCAAGGATATACATTTTTAAAGAAAGTCCTTGATGAAAGAAATATTTGAAATGTTGCTATTTAGAGACATCTAGTGGTACAAATGATTAGTTTTATATGTATTAACATTGTCTTTATTCTTACTGCTAGACTTTAATATATGTTTATTATATTTTTAACAAACATGATAAAAGTATACAAAGAGTAGTTGTACCATAGTTTTAATGCTTAAATATAACATGGGCATTTGAATATGGGTATGAATGTGTTGCAGTATAAAACAAAGATGTCTGAATGATAGCAATAAACCCTATATTGGTCTTTTTTAGCAGGCATCAAGTACAGATTTTCCTTTGAATGTATCTAGACTGAATATGGAATAAAGCTTGCTCATTAAGTTACACTGGTTGAATTATATTATGGCTATATAAAGAACTAAAGTGATGTTGGCACTTGAACATCAAATGACTTTTAAGAGCATGCAAAAGTATCCCTACTACTGTGACCACAATATAGCAGGTTAATAGAAATGTATTTCTTAAGGACTTTGTGGTTTTGTGGCCAAATAGAACTGCAAGGCCATGTCTCCAAGTGCATAACACTGAATGTACTATCCTTGCATCCTGTTTTGGGTTTAAAAAATACAAAATCCTGAAATCATGCAGCCCTTAAACTATGTTTTTATCACATCATCTTATATATCGTTTCCATGTCAGCACATTAGCAATGCAATCAATAAATGCTGGGTAATGGAGTTTGTTAGTAGAAAACATCACGGGGAGCAAGCACTTTCCACGAGTCCCGTGCTACCACATCCCAAAAGGCCCCTGATCCAGGCGCAATTGAGAAGAAGTGGCAGCAGGCCACGAAACGCGTTAAGCTGATGGTGTAGTTTTTTGCAACATGCTTTTAATGGAGACATGAAATAAAGAATAATTTTTTATGGAGAAGCAGTCTTGGCGTGCTCCATCCACCAATATGAATTTCTAATGGAGTTTGTTGTATACCTTGTATACTAGTTATCCACTCTCCTTACCATCCCAATCAGTGTCACTACGCATGCGTGCTTTTGTTAGCTCCAAAGTAGGAGCCCTATTTCTTTTTTTTAATCTCTGGCTTGGAGACAAGTTTAGGAAGCACAGAGACACAGTTTTACTCCAAGCAGAGCCTCCTGCAGGCTAGAAATCCCCAATAGGGCAACCAAATAGCCAATCAAAGTCCTTATTTGGCATCCCCCCAAAAACTTTTGTCATGCTTGTGTGGCTCACCACCAACACTTTTTACATCTGGGTGTGTTTCACGAGTAAAAAAAGGTTGGGGCTCCCTGATTTTTGTTGGCATATGAAGTTAAGTTAATAAAGTACTGAATTTCTTCCCTTTACATACCTGAGAAACCATTTATGAGGTTTTCTTCTTAATATACCCAAGTCTTATTGAAGTATTGATGGATGAGTGACTCAAAAGAGACTATAGAATGTGAAAGTAAACAGAGACCAGGTTCTCAGGTTTTTACCCCAGGTAAGTAAAAGAAATGAGCTCTAGACAATGAGGATTTACTTGAATGTCCAAACCTTTGCACTTTTGCACAACTACTATTTTCTTTATTACCATATTTTAAAGTTTGTGAAATAAAATATAACTGTGAATTATCAGTTGCAAATGTGTAGTTTTTAACACACTGATTCCTGCACTGCTTTTTACTTAAAGCGATTCTGTCATGATCTATGATGTAGATTTTATTACTAAAATAAATTGTGTACTTTGCAAGTCATTCATTCTACCATTTAAAATGTTATTCTTCAAAAATAAATGTATTTTTTAGTCGTAATACTGGTGTGTAGGCAGCCATCTCAGGTCATTGTGTCTGATCCTAAACTTTCACAGAAGATATTAGTTCTCCAACCTCATTGTAACTGGAGGAGTCATGACTTGGGTGAACTGGACTTGGATTTTTACTATTGAGTGCTATTCTCATATCTACCACTAGTTGGTAATGGTAGTGGTAATTTTTAGCAATGCGGGAGTGTCAGGAACTGTTATGTTCCTAACTACCTTTCCTTTGTTGTTGGGGTAGGGAGGGGTAACATTACTCCGACTTGCAGTGCAGCAGTAAAGAGTAACTGAAGTTTATTAAAGCACAAGTCACATGACTGAGGGCACCTGGACAAATATGAATATGGCTAGCCCCACATCAAATTTAAACATTAAATTAAAATGTGTGCTCTTTTGGAAAAGGAAATTTCAATGCAGGATTCTTCTGGAGGAGCACTATTAACTTATCCATTTTATAAAAAAAAATGTTTTCCTTTAAAAAAATAAACTAAATATGTAATTTAGTAAAAGCTGCCCAGACTTTTGCATTTCACTGTATACTTTTTTTAGGGGAGGAACTTATCACACTTACTAACTGCCATATAGTAAAAATGCTGTGTATATATATTATATATATATAAATTGTACAGTATACATTGTACATCTTTACAAATCTCCAATTCTATACATAACTCATCTCTAAAATGAAATTATAAACTTAGAAGGTGTCTACAATTGCAGTGTGTTAACAGGGAAAATAGATATCAAACAAAAGGGAAGAGCATGTTGTTATGGAACTTAGATCAATTAATAAAAATATCTGCGCCATTTGCATAATTTCTGCAGGTAGTCTGCTCATGTCTAAAACAGCAATTTAATTCTTGGTAGAGGGATTCCACCCCTTATGTCTTCTTGTAATTGGTAGATACTGTCCATGTAACAATTAATCTTCTTCTTTCTTAGCAATCTCTAGACTAGATTAAGTTTTAATGGCCAAGGCATCATTCATCTCTCTTGAAATGTGAAAGACAATCCAATTTGCCCAACTCTTATTTAACACTCCATCTATAATTAGCCAGCTTCTGCAGCTGAAGAACATTTTCAAGGAAAAGCAACTACAAGCCAGGATGTTTCCCCTTTCTAATATATCGATAAACTTTAAAGACATTGTGGTTCTGTTTGGATCTTCTTTTATACATAATGCAGTTGCTTCACGATTAATTCATTTTTGGATACAAACATAGAAAATATTCCAAATTTGGTAAGCACGTCCTCTTAATATAGATTCATGTTTTTTGAAACCATAACCACTGGTGATGAGGGACTTTTTTTGATGCATCATCGTCCATTTTGACGTGACTGCACCCATTTTGATACAATCGCACCAATTTTGACACGCGCAATTTGATGTGGATGTGCCCAATTTGATGTGCCCAACTGCACCTATTTTGATGTAACCACAAATTTTCCACTGTGAAATTTTGCATCCGTTTCATGCAAAAAAATCACTGATGGCGAAATGCAGAATTTTGCTGCGAATCCATGCCTGGTAAAAAAAAAAATTGCTCATCACTAATAACCACAATTTTAGCAATCCATACAGTGGCAGTATCCAGACTAGTGACTGTTCATCTAGAAAAAATACATACCCTGCAGTAAAAGAAACCTAGCCATGAATCCATTAGGTGGGGTTGTGTAGAGAGACAATTCTACACGTAGCAAGGTATTAAAAAGAGGAGGCTATATATGAGATATATATATATACTGTAATAATAGAAAGAGTGCGGCACACATAGGGACTTGATACAAAAGAAAAAGTGGTTTTATTGAAACAATATATATATACTGTATATATATGAGACAGAAAGAAGCAGCACTGGAACTGAAAATTCTGAGTACAGAGTACTGGAAAAATGATCTACTTGTGCTAATGCTCTTAGTTTAATTGATAAAAGAGCAGATCTCTATGGCTTGCATAAACATTTATATATATACCTGTATATATATATATATACTGCAGCACTCACAAAGCTAAACACTGTAAGGTACAGTCAACAAATAGGTATTCAACCGCACAGCCCTTAGATCAGGCTTGATGCATCAATCCTCGCAAGGCACACCGCTGAGCCATTCAATACAATCCAAATATAGAGGAGAGCACCATAAAGCAGATTTCTGCTAAAATGCTATTTATTTCAGACCAAAAAACACAACATGTTTCGGGCAGTGTGACGCCCTTTATCAAGTGTAAGGTACAGACCTATTCAGCCATCAGCATAGTATATGCAGATGAGACTGCTATTAAATAAAGAGTAATTGATCCTTACCATTGTTCTGATCCTAAGTGTATTTATAGAATCATGTCCATGCTGAAAAGCAGCCCTGCCATTTAATTGCCAAGGAGGAAGTAGTAGCTGTTACATGAATGGAAAAGCTGCAGCATTATTATATAAAGACTAGCAAAATGTTTTTAAAAAAATCACTTAGCATTTGATAAATGTTTAGTATGAGCATAGGGAACATAGCAAACTAAAAGGGGCCTATCAACAAGTTTTGCATTAGGGCCACTAACTACATCCCAGCACATCTTAAATCTTAATACGCTATGAAAAACTTCTCTTTCACTTTAGTTGGAAACACAGTGGCAATGAAATGCAAAGACCATGCAAGAGTTGGAAAATGATTTCCATGGGACCTTGTCAGAATGTTAACCTTCTTGCTTCATTACTTTGGGCATTCTTTTTCCTACTGTGCAGATATCTTAATGCTTGTTAAATCTAAGCACCGGAATACTGCACATCATATAGCAGGGTAGGAATCATCAATATTAACCAAGTAAAATATATAGAAAGAAATTACAGTGGCACACATGCCTGTGCAATTCAAATGATATTCCATCTCGAGGAGAAAAATACTCTTCTAAATTAATATCTGTTCTACATAATGCATGAACTCATATTCTTTCTATTAGTGACAATATTATATTACAGTTGTATCACTGACTGAAAGTCTTCCTTGGAAAAATAATGGATGACACCCCCACCCTCACATCTTATGCACTGTTAGATTCAATTGAAGGGATGGTTAGTACTGTGCTTATTACAGCATGGGCTGGGAATACATTTCCTACAATTGCTAGTTTGTATGTAACATTATGGATGTTATATGGATGCACGATGTGCATATTATGGATGTTGGTCGGTTCATTGATCAGTCCAGCTTGAAAATCTTATCTGCCAATGCACCACATCTCCAAGTACTTCAGCATGTGAGGAAGTGATAAGGCAGTTCTTCTTCACCCTCTGCTGGTCCAATCGTTCAGGCCTGTCAGTCTGCTTGAGGGGAACAATTAAAAATGGTAACCATGCTATGTATGGTCTTTCATGCAGGTGCCAGATGGCCAATTGGTCAGATACTATACCTGGTTGGCCTTTTATCTTATTTACCTTATCATTTTATGCCTATTTTTTTTGACCCCCTGTATGATAGAAAGTGTGGGTTGGAACTCCCATGGAGCCATGCATGAACTTCTATGTGTAAAAATGAAAAACACTTTTCCGTAAAGGACAAATAACACCAGGAAGTCAAAATGGCCCTAAGTTCACACTTTAATAAAGTCTGCAACATGGTCAAAGGTTTTCCTGACCCACATCATGCTAATGTTTTAACTAGTTACATCGAACAATGTCATACTGGGGCTTCTGGGGCTCACCAAATACAGCATGCAGGATCCACTCTCACCATTAGATGTAAAACATTTCACTACAGAACCATATAATCTATATGGTTGTATAGGGAAATAAAGGTCCCCATACACGGTAAGATCCGCTCGCTTGGCGAGATCGCCAAGCGAGCGGATCTTCCCCCGATATCCCCACCTATGGGTGGGCGATATCGGGGAGCTTGAAGTTAAAAAAAAAAATAATCCGATCGTTTGGCCCTGGGGCCAAACGACCGGATTATGTAGGCGGCAATGGGACAGTCGGTTCGGGGACTGCATCAACGAGCCAATGCGGCCCCCGATCTGACTGAATCTTTTAACCTGGCCGATCGATATCTGGCCAATTTCTGGCCAGATATCGGTTGGCCAGCCCGCTCGTTTCTGCCCCTACACGGGCAGATAAGCTGCCGAGTCGGTCCAAGGGACCGATATCGTCAGCTTCTATCGGCCCGTGTATGGGGGCCTTAAGAATACATTGATGGCTGTTGTCCTGCACTGTGGTCTAATAGGGCTGGACCCACCCAGACTGATATATAATTTTTTTTTGATAAATATACACTGCCGTTTTCTATGCCTTACTAAAATTCATAGTCTAGTAAACATGTTACATAGTGTAAAATTAGGCATAAATTAAGCTCTAAAGTTATGAACATGTGCGAGTGTACAACCCTATGTAAAAGTCTGGTGTAAGAGGAAAACCTAAACAAAGTCTGATGCTACTAATTTTTACACAGCATTTTACAAAACAGAAATTGTTGCTGCCTGTTTAGAGAACCTGACATAGAAGGTCCAGTGTCACAACTCTAAGATGCAAACAGTGTTACATGTAATAGGGGTTATATAGGGGACCTATAGTGAAAATTAAAAAGTGCTGATGAAAATTGTCCTTGGCTGGGACTACTGCCGGGGCCACCAGGAGATCCTCTAGTATTCTGGTGGGCCCCTGTGTGCAGTCAGTGGTTGGGAATGTTACATTATCCCTCCATCTAGCTCTATGCTGAAAGTACTTCAACAATTAAAGATTCATGTATACATGCTTACAATTTACACATGGAATAGTATTGTGTTAATTTGCATTATAAGATAGATAGAGTGAATTCAACCTTGTGCTTCTCCTTCAAGTATCAAGCATCTAAGAAGGGAACCAGATTTATGATATACAGACTTTTTAAGACCTCCATCACATGAATGAGACTGTAAAGCTAATATTAACCTTCCCCCACAGCAAAGTCAATGTCATCATTTGAGACTGAGTTTGATTTAAATCCTGAGAGCAAGTTTTGAGTTTTATTTTTAGAATCCAAATGTTAGCTTTAAACAGGCTTTGCTTTTTCTTATGTAGAACTACAGATACTTCTGCTGTGCAGGGAAAATAAACACATTATCACACAAAATAAAAAAGCTCATTAATATTATTGCTTGAGAAAATGTATGTTAAGGATCGCTGAAAGAAATGATATTGACTTGAATGCAAATAATATTTAAAAAAAAGAATATTTTGAGGTTGTGTGCAAATAATGTGTGCTATCAATAACTGAGGGTCTATTTATAAAGCTTTTTAAAAACACATCAATACACCACACATCACTGTGTGAATATAAAGCATTGTTTAATACCGTATTTTTCGCCATATAAGACGCTCCGGAATATAAGACGCACCCAATTTTAAAGGAGAAAAATCTAGAAAAAAAAGATTCTGAACTATATAATATACTAATTATCAAGTACTTGCCATCCTGCTGTGTGCTTTGCATGACTAGAGGTGCGCGCGCCAATGTCAGCAGTGTCAGTGCGCGCTGATTGGCACTGCAAGGGGAAGAGGACGCATGGTACGGACGTCCATGGGGGGGTAATATCCCCCCAAATATTACGAAAGTGCCCCCATACACAGTGCCCCAATTGCCCCATAGACAGTAGCCCCCACACACAGTGCCCCCAATAGAAAGTGCCCCCATACACAGTGCCCTAGTTGCCCCCATAAACAGTGCCCCCAATTGCCCCATAGACAGTAGCCCCCACACACAGGGCCCCAATAGAAAGTGCCCCCATACACAGTACCCCCATACACAGTACCCCAATTGCCCCCATAAACAGTGCCCCCATACACAGTGCCTCAATTGCGCCCATAAACAGTGCCCCCAATTGCCCCATAGACAATAGCCCCTACACACAGTGCCCCCAATAGAAAGTGCCCCAATTGCCCCCATAAACAGTAGCCCCCAATTTCCCCCATATAAAGTACCCGTGACAGACCATCGCCAGAGGCTCCTCTCTTATGCCGCTGCAATAGGCTCTTTTATAAGGTTGCGCCTCGTTGCTGACGTGTGACGTCATATGCACGGGCGCAACCTTATAAAAAGGCCTGACGCCGCCGCATAAGAGAGGAGCCTCTGGCGATGACTTGGCGGTGGGTGAGTATTCGCCGTATAAGACGCACAGGCTTTTCCCCCCCAGTTTGGGGGAAGAAAAAGTGCGTCTTATACGGCGAAAAATACGGTAATTTTAGGTGATTAATTGTTGGGTAAAACGCAGTGACTACTTGCAAAATGCTATGTAAAATCTGTATTTACCATTATCACTTTTTTTATCATTTTTATGATTAACATGTTGCTCACCAACCCCTTGGATGTTGCTCCCAGTGGCCTCAAAGCAGGTGCTTATTTTTGAATTTTTGGTAAGGAGGCAAGTTTTGGTTGCATAGAAATCACGTATAATGCCAAACAGAGCCTTCTGTAGGCTGTCAGTGCATATATTGTAATTGAACCCATTTTTAGTTTGAATAGCTCCCCATGGCTACACAGTAGCTTTGCTTATATAAACTATAGTAGGGTTTCTAAAGCAAAAACACAACTTTTACCAGTGCAAGGCAACACTACATTATATTTTATTTGCTTTGATACACTTTCATTTTTTTGTGTTACTGTTTCTTTCATTTGAACACCCCTTCTATGCTGTCTGTACATATAGGGCATCATTTTCAAATATTGTCAGCCACATGTCAAACAACAAGGGGCCAAAAATTGCATAAATAACTAAAATTGAATGTAAGATTAGGATTGTCTGCATTCTCAAGCATATTTCAGTTTCAGTTCTTTATGAAGTTATGTAACCTAAATATGTACCATATAATCTTTGTTTGTTTTTTGTTGATCCTTACTACTAATATGTTCAGTAGCCCATAAACTTATACTTAATAGTAAAAATGTATTAAAATTCAAGCTCAAGCAAACATTAATTTTTCTGTATTTGTGGTTTTTGAACTCAAACATTCAAGATTTATCAATCAAAATAATTTTAAAAATTCAAATGAAAAAAATTCATCTTCTGTTATATTCCACCATATTTATTTTGAACCTCTCAAAGATTCTTTGAAACTTGCAGACAAACAAAAACATGAATCATGAATCTGTATTCATTAATTACAAATAATTATACAGCAGTCTATTTTGGATATTTTGGATATTTTCATGTTTGCCATGACTTGAATGAATTGCCATGCCATGAATTTTTTCAACGCATTTTTGCGTCAGTTTTTATGCCTGGTGAAAAAATTTGCTTATCGAGAAAAAAAACTTGCTTGAGTTTAATTCTGATTATTTCGAATTCAAAAATTAAGAAATCTGCTTCTAAGAGCTCAAAATAACACAAGGGTCTTTCTTTTATGGACTGAACTCTATCATCCCATACAATACAACTGCATTTGACAGCATACTCCCACATAAGCACAATCAACAAATCTTATGATAAACAAGTGTAAGCCCCATCATTTATTGCAAGCTTTGGAAAATACTAGGGAAGGCACTGAATGACTCTTACTAGTGAAGGATTCTCCAGTGCCAAAGGCAAGCATTTTCCTACATACATGGGGTTGTCTCAGACATGTATAAAACTAACTACATACATTCTAGGGGACCCATCACCTTGAGAAATAATTTCAAATCATTTTCTATTGTGCTAGTCAGGCAAAATAAACTTTACGTATACTAGTATTTAAATCTTGTTTCCTTCAGCCTTGGAATTCCCAATCACAACAAGCAAGCAGCCACCATTTTGTGGACACTGTTATTAAGCCAAGCTTTGTATCATGCCAAAATCTTGTTTATGTGCCAGAATGGGGGACCTGATGCCCATGATACACAATTATGAACCCCAAGGGGGAAGGGGGAATGTGAGTAGCGCAGCTGAATCAAGTACTGAACTGAAGGTGAAAGTAACTGCCTGTCCAAGCTTTAGTCCTGAAGCATAGAGGTGGGGCTGGGCCAGAGATTTATAACTGACTGCTCATATTTTTAAATACCTTAACAGGAATGGATGTTTTAATAAAAACAGAATTTGGGTTTCATGTTTAATTTGAAAGGGACTTTGATTATACAGCTTTTTTGTCTGTGCAACAGGTCCCCTTTAATAAATGTTTGTTTGTAACACAAGGATTCGACATTTCTTTTAACATAAGCCAAACAGACTTACCGTATGTTAAACTAGGGTTTATATTTGTCTATATTTTCACTTAAAATCTTCAGTAGAGATGTTTATAAAACTATTGTTACTTTCCTTCTTGACATCACGTGTGCAGGGAATTGTGGGATTTGGAGGATGCAGGCTGAGGACAGTTGACTACTCTACATTTTTTTTTTTTTATTCTCAAAGTAGTCAGCCAGATCAGCAGAACAGGGGGCCAGGCTTAGGTAACCATGCCAAACCATATTATTACATTAAAATCATGAAAAGGCTGCATATTTTTTAACTGAAGAGCTGTCAAGCCCCCCTATTTTTTCAGGAGTTACCCCATACTTTCATTCCACAGTCTCCTGATTTTTCCTTCATCTCCCAAAGTTCTCCATTAAATTCCAAGCAGCAATTTTTTGGCTTTTGGCTCAATTGCGCATGTGCGTGATGTCACTTCCTGAAGCACATGTGCCCATATCGGCCTCACTTCCAGCTGGTGTGAAAAATATTCAGCAGTGGTCTGGCACGCACCGTGGGTCCCTGAATGTTTAACATCGAGTTCCCCTTTAATGTTTTGGCATTTTCTTTTATAAAGCAGTTATAAAGGAATAAAAGCTATGCAGTCTAGTTAAATTCACTCTAGGATTAACAAATCATTTCAGTCATCAAATCTGTCCCACTGTTGTAGAATTCTGTTTTATTCTGATTATCTCTCTGAGCAGAACTTTAATCTGAGCATTTAAATGGAGTATTATATTTAATAGACTGGAAAATATCCAAAATATACTGCTGTATAATTATTTGTAATTAATGAATACAGATTCATGATTAAGCGTTTTTGTTTGTCTGCAAGTTTCAAAGAATCTTTGAGAGGTTCAAAGTAAATATGGTGGAATATAACAGATAGTTCCCTCTTTCACATACACAAAGGCATTTCAGCTTCATCCACATTTCCATCAATCGCTCTTTGAATTACCAGCTAATGAGATCCCCTAAAGATGTAAACTGTATTCTTGTCTTTCAAATGATCTGAATAAGAAAGCCAAAATAATCACAGCACAGACTCATTTGTATCAAAGCTTTACAGAAAGTATGCTGTTACCCCTAAACTAATTAAATGTGCAAATTGTCAGCCAATATAAGGATTATTTTAGGAAATTAACTCAATCACCATTGCTGTGAGTAAAAGCTTTGCTAGTTAGCCTATTTTGTTTTAAAGCAGAACTAATTCCAAAAATCATTTGCTGTAAACTAACTCAGGGTGCTTTTATGAGCCACAAAATAATGACTAATTGCAATGTTCAGGGAGAGAGTTCTCAGAGACCAATGTCTCAACAAGGCAAAAACTGTCCCCTGTGTGCTACTTTTTGTTTATGAAACATCAGTCTTTCACTCACAGTTCTATTCAACTTCTATTCATTTTTCAATTCTATTCAATTTAATTTCAAGAAGGAGTTAAATGGATTTTTAGCAAGTAAGAAATACAGGGTTATGGGAGATAGCTCATAGTATACATTGATGCAGGGACTGGTCCATTTGCCATCTTGTCAGGAAGAATTTTTTTCCCCTCTGAGACAAATTGAAGAGCCTTCAGAAGGAGTTTTTCGTCTGGATCAACTAGCAGTTAGGCAGCTTATATATAGGCAGAAAAGGTTGAACCTGATGGTTTTTTCAACCTAACTTACAATGTTACTATGTTACTATTTCAGCATTCCACAGGGTATGACCAAATACAACACAACATATACATTACAACAGGTTTTTAGAGCCAAATTCTGCTATTTGTTTACCCGAAAATCACAGGCCTCCCCATTTCACCAATGAGATGTGCAATTCATACTTTCATAGAATGACTAAGCAGTGCATTGTGGTAAAGTACAAAGCATGATATCAAGGGGTTTCAAAGATGTTGATCTTAAATCTGCTACCAACTGACCCCAAAAACCAAACCTCCCATCTGGCCATTCACGTTTTGTAACTATATAGTTTTGGGAAGCTACTCAGCTGCACATTTTGGACATAACATTCACCCAGGGGTTTCAAAGGTGCCGAGGTTCAATCTGTAATCCATTTACTCCAAAATCACACAGCTGTCATTCTGATCAATGAGACCAAGCCATTTGCTAATATAACATAACTACCCAGAAGGGCAGTTATGCAAAAAAAGCAATCATATATAGGGCTTTTAAAGGACATTGAGCTGGGTTTACAGTGCATATACTGCATATATAGTTTTTTTTGGATATGTTTATATTCAGTAAGTGGACTTACCAAATTGGTTGGGGAAAGCCCAAAACAAGTCTGTGTGCAAAGCATTCTTATTACTTTATCTTAGTAAACTGAGATAATAAATAATTATAATAACAGTGGCTCAGTGCAGTCCTAGCTGTATAAGAAATGTAACCAATGGCTTTTGGTATCAAGCATGCATCACACTAGGAAGATGTCTGCCTACCGTTTCCTTGCTACAGGCTATGAGACTAGTAACAAACTTGCACCTGTTATTTCATTTTAATGTATTTTTAAAATATCTGTATATTTTTTAAATCAACAAAATATTTATAGGCACATTTTATTTAAGTTGAACTAAAGCTTAACCAAAGACGTAGGGTAGAAATGTTGTACATTATGTTTTTGGGTTCTGTACCGGACCAAGGCAACCGCAGCCCTTTAGCAGGGAAGATCTGTGCCCCCAAAGATGCACCAGTAGCTCCCCATCTTCTGATTCACTGCACTACTCTGTGCTGCTGTCACTTACTGAGCTTAGGGACCGATGTACAATATACTGTATGTATAGTATAAAAATGTCACAATTTAAGGCTGATTGTAAATAATACAGATTATTAGTGCATGGCAGCTCTGAAACCAGCAATTAGCAACAGAATGTAATAATCAGCCCTGTAGCATCAGCTTATATGACAGACACACTTTATTTTCTGTTTGAATTTGTGACAACCCCTAAGCTTAGCTTCTCAGCCCCTGCCCAGAGCATACTGAGCATGTCACTTCTGACAATGTTCAGTATGATGACCTCCTGTGACAACTTTGCAGACCTGGATCATTACTACTATAGAGATGCTGAACCTAGGCTGCTGCAATACGTTCAATATATAAAATATGTCCTTTCTATCCATATTAATTTTTAAGGTTTAGTAATTTGTAGACCAAATGCCTCATTTAAAAAGCTTTTTCACTTTGCCCTATACTTTGCACCAAATCCATTATTTTTGTATCTGGCTGAATACCACATTCACCACAAAAGAGTGGGCCAAATACCAAACCTAATCCAAACCATCTAGCATATTCCAATATGAGATAGATTTAAGAAACTGCATAAATTATAAACAAATTATTGTCAACATAGACGCAGTCGTGTCAAAAAAAGACGCAAGCTTACAATCTACAGTGGCTTGCAAAAGTATTCGGCCCCCTTGAACTTTTCCACATTTTGTCACATTACAGCCACAAACATGAATCAATTTTATTGGAATTCTACGTGAAAGACCAATACAAAGTGGTGTACATGTGAGAAGTGGAACAAAAATCATACATGATTCCAAACATTTTTTACAAATAAATAACTGCAAAGTGGGGTGTGCGTAATTATTCAGCCCCCTTTGGTCTGAGTGCAGTCAGTTGCCCATAGACATTGCCTGATGAGTGCTAATGACTAAATAGAGTGCAACTGTGAGTAATCTAATGTCGGTACAAATACAGCTGCTCTGTGATGGCCTCAGAGGTTGTCTAAGAGAATATTGGGAGCAACAACACCATGAAGTCCAAAGAACCCACCAGACAGGTCAGGGATAAAGTTATTGAGAAATTTAAAGCAGGCTTAGGCTACAAAAAGATTTCCAAAGCCTTGAACATCCCACGGAGCACTGTTCAAGCGATCATTCAGAAATGGAAGGAGTATGGCACAACTGTAAACCTACCAAGACAAGGCCGTCCACCTAAACTCACAGGCCGAACAAGGAGAGCGCTGATCAGAAATGCAACCAAGAGGCCCATGGTGACTCTGGACGAGCTGCAGAGATCTACAGCTCAGGTGGGGGAATCTGTCCATAGGACAACTATTAGTCGTGCACTGCCCAAAGTTGGCCTTTATGGAAGAGTGGCAAGAAGAAAGTCATTGTTAACAGAAAACCATAAGAAGTCCCGTTTGTAGTTTGCCACAAGCCATGTGGGGGACACAGCAAACATGTGGAAGAAGGTGCTCTGGTCAGGTGAGACCAAAATGGAACTTTTTGGCCAAAATTCAAAACACTATGTGTGGCGGAAAACTAACACTGCACATCACTCTGAACACACCATCCCCACTGTCAAATATGGTGGTGGCAGCATCATGCTCTGGGGGTGCTTCTCTTCAGCAGGGACAGGGAAGCGGGTCAGAGTTGATGGGAAGATGGATGGAGCCAAATACAGGGAAATCTTGGAAGAAAACCTCTTGGAGTCTGCAAAAGACTTGAGACTGGGGCGGAGGTTCACCTTCCAGCAGGACAACGACCCTAAACATAAAGCCAGGGCAACAATGGAATGGTTTAAAACAAAACATATCCATGTGTTAGAATGGCCCAGTCAAAGTCCAGATCTAAATCCAATCGAGAATCTGTGGCAAGATCTGAAAACTGCTGTTCACAAACGCTGTCCATCTAATCTGACTGAGCTGGAGCTGTTTTGCAAAGAAGAATGGGCAAGGATTTCAGTCTGTAGATGTGCAAAGCTGGTAGAGACATACCCTAACAGACTGGCAGCTGTAATTGCAGCAAAAGGTGGTTCTACAAAGTATTGACTCAGGGGGCTGAATAATTACGCACACCCCACTTCGCAGTTATTTATTTGTAAAAAATGTTTGGAATCATGTATGATTTTCATTCCACTTCTCACGTGTACACCACTTTGTATTGGTCTTTCACGTGGAATTCCAATAAAATTGATTCATGTTTGTGGCTGTAATGTGACAAAATGTGGAAAAGTTCAATACTTTTGCAAGCCACTGTAAATGGGTGGGTAATTTACAGACACAATTAGGAGAATAAAGTGCTGCAGGTTACAGTGGGAGACACTGCAATATACGTGCCAGTTCCCAGTTCAGGTGCTGTGCGAGTGCTCCAAGAGGTAGTGTTTGACTAAACTCTAGAGGAATTCCAGAGGAATTCAGTGATGGCATTTCAGATATAAGGAGCAGCAAGGTAGAAGGGTATTTCTTAGCTGTTAATAAAATATCTGGCTTTCCAATGCCAAATTGGATTAGGTTTTTTTTTTTCACTATGTTTATATTTTCCCCTTAAAGGGTGGAAAACGTAGGTGTGGCACATATTTCCCACCATTTTTGCTCTTCTTCTGGGCCCCCCCAACAAAACTATCTTCTGCTGCCCGTGATTATATATATATATATACACATATAAGCTTACAGCTACAGTACTTCATCCTAAAATATTGAAACTAATTTTTGCTTTCAATTTATACCAAAATCTGTCACAATACAAAATATTCTCATTATACATTATTATAACATAAATGTGAACTCATTATCTTTGATCGGGTTCAGTTTGTAAAAAGGACAGCAGATGGAGATAGAGTAACATAAATGTGTGTCGTACTGTTGCATTTCTTTTTCCATCTAAAATACCTATGTTTAGCAATGTAGCGAAGGCTATAATGTAAACAACCAAAAAAAAATTCCAAACATGTTTAGATTTCATTTTCTGCAAATATCTTTGTAATATCAATGCACTGTATTTGTTGTAAAATTAAATTCAACACTAAAAGGAGCTTTATACAATATGTATAACACAGAGTGTGAAAAGCTGAAGAGGTGTAATATGGTGGTTTCAATTAATAAAATATGGGTAATTTATGTTTTATAAAGAAAGAAAAAGCAGAATAAGAAATTCTGCTCCAAGTTCCTGAAGTGGTACTAGAAATCAGCAGATGACAAACCAAGCATCCCTGGAGATTTTTCAGTGGCTTTTCAACAAAAAATCATACATCCATACAGAATATAAAAGAAGAGCAGCAATAAAATAGGGAGCTGAAAAATAGCAGGCTGAATAATGATCAAACTATAAAGAATACTATATATTTGTCTAACAGGAGGTAACAATATTCCTGCTGAAAGGTTTTCCTTATGTAATGGAATTTCTACTCTGCTAAAAAAAACCTTCCTTACTTGTATGTATGTATGTACTGTATGTATAACTTTATTTATAAAGCGCCACAAGGGTACGCAGCGCTGTACAATCTTACAGAATACAAAATTACACACAGGGAGGACAAGTGATATAATAAATAAATACAATAAATATATATATATATATATAAGTGCCATGTGGCATGAGACACAGTAGGAAGGAGGTCCCTGCCCTGTAGAGCTTACAATCTAAGTTGGAAGGTAAGAGTGCATTAGGTATGGGCATTTGTCCTTAAGCGCAGGACTAGGCAAAATAATATTTTAGTGCTCCAGAAGGTAACAGCTGAGCTTTTTCTTATAGAGAGTTAGTGAGTGTTCCCTACGGAGGGATTCAGGGATAGAGTTCCAGAGGTAAGGAGCAGCGAGATAGAAAGGTTTAAGATGAGAGAGCGCAGTGGGTGTGGATGGTGTAAAAAGACAGAGACTCTGAGAGGAGCGGAGGAGACGACCAGGAACATGCAGGGAGACCAGTGAAGAAATGTAGTGAGGAGCAGAGGAGTGAAAGGCTTTGAATGTTAGTAGAAGGATTTTGGAAGCTATCCTTTGCTTAACAGGCAGCCATGCTTGAGAGCTTAAGTGAGGCTGAGCAGGTTCCCCCTTAGGAGAGAGCAGGAGGATCCTGGCAGCAGAGTTTAAAATTGATTGCAGGGGAGAGAGGTGGGAGTCTGGGAGGCCGGTTAGTAGGAGATTGCAGTAATCTAAGCGGGAAAGGATAAGGGCATGGATTAGTGTTTTAGCTGTTAGTTGTGAAATAAAGGGGCATATCTTGGCAATATTGTGGAGGAAAAAATTTTTAGGTTTTGGCAGTGTTATTAATATGGTTAGAGAAGGAGAGTGACTGGTCAAAGATAACCCCAAGGCAGCGTGCAGAATTAACAGGGTCGATGGTCATGCCATCAATAGTAATGGTGAAAGGAGGAGGAGGGCCAGGTTGGGACGGGAAGACCATGAGCTCTGTTTTAGCTAGGTTAAGTTTGAGCTGGCGTCGGTTCATCCAGGAGGAGATAGCCAGGAGGCAGTTACCAATCTGGGTTTGAACATCAGCAGTTAGTGCAGGGGTGTCTAAATATATCTAGATGTCATCTGAATATAGGTGGTATTTAAGACCAAAAGAAGAAATAAGGTCTCCTAAAGAGAGAGTGTACAGGGAGAACAGCAAAGGACCAAGCACAGAGCCCTGAGGCACCCCCACACTAAGCTGAGGGTAGAGGATTTGTTAGCAAGAGCAAGAGAAGGAGCGGTTAGAGAGATAGGAAGAGAACCAGGATACTGCTTGATCCCGGATACCCAGAGAATAGAGAATTTGCATAAGAATAGAATGGTCGACAGTATCAAAAGCAGAGGAAAGGTCTAGGAGAATGAGGACCGAGTAGCGTCCTTTGGCCTTGGCAGTCTGGAGATCATTTGCCACTCTACATAAGGCCGTCTCAGTGGAGTGCGCAGGCCGAAAACCAGACTGCATAGGGTCCAGCAGATTATGGCTGCAGAGGAAGTTAGTTACACGAGAAAAGACAAGATGTTCCAGGAGTTTAGAGGCTAGGGGCAGGAGAGAGATGGGACAGTAGTGAAAAAGGCAGGACAGGTCCAGTGTAGTCTTTTTAAGAATGGGTTTGACACATGCTTGTTTGAATAGAGAGGGAAAAGTACCAGAAGCCAGAGAGGAATTGAATATGTGGGTAAGGGCTGGAGTAAGGGCAGGGGCACACTGTTTTAGTAGGGATGAGGGCATAGGATCCAGTGAGCAGGTAGTAGGCGAAGAGGATCGGAGAAGCTGAGAAACTTCAGACTCTGTTACGAGATGGAAGGAGCTGAATACGGAGAGAGGAGATTTAGGAAGGGTGAGATTACCAGTATCTGAAGGTTGGGAAAATTGATTGCGGATAGAATCGACTTTGATTTTAAAAAGTCAGCAAAGTCCTGGGGGGTGTGTTCAGATATGATTGATTCATTAGGTGAAGGTTGAAGTAGTGAGTTAAATATGGAGAATAAGCGCCGCGGGTTTGATTTATTATTATTTTAAGTGTGTTATAGTATACTTGCTTGGCCTCCAATCTACTGTCTCTCTGTTTCTTTCACCAATTTTCTTTATCTCTTCCCTAAATATTAGCGTCAGACAAGAGAAAAGCTTGGGGGAAATAGCTTACTTATAGTTATAGTTATCCATTCTACTGTCTCTCTCTTTCTTTCACCAATTTTCTTTATCTCCTCCCTAAATATTAGCATCAGACAAAAGAACAGCTTGGGGGAAATAGCTTAGGGTGTGTTGAAAGCCATTAATGGCAGAGGGCATGTATTGTATTCTGCACAAAGGCCACATATTTAAAAGCTACTTTATAGATCCCCTGTACTTCACTAATTTCAGAAAAGAAAATGTAGGTTAAGTTTAGATAACTAGGAGACAATGTTTTAAATTAATAAACATAACTTTATTTTGCTTTGTTCTAAAGTTAATAACAGGTACAAACTGGCTCCCTTTCTAGTATCCCAGAACATCCAATGATCAGTGTATGATTGGTTACTGAGGGAAACTAAAGCTGGAGCAGTTACTGTGATTTTTATTGCTCAAGCCTCTTTTCTGAGAAGTGCTGAACCAGCTGGGCAAACATTCAGGTAAATGCATTAGTGGAAATGTGTCAGGTTTGCATTCTTACTCACACGGCACAATATTTATATCAGTAAGAGGGAGGAAATAGCAATGTATATGCCAGATGTCTACATAAGCTCTGCTGCATCTGTCGAATAAGATATACCAGTTGCATTAATGTTTTAAAGGTATAATTTGTTTGTCAGGAATACAGCCACTTACAGTAGGACTGGTTTATCAGAATGGCAAAGCTATCCAATATGTTATGGGAAAATAGTTGCATTAATAAATACTATTTATTGTTATACAGTTAATATATGGTGGTATTTAGTATACAGGTATAGTATCTGTTATCCGCCTGTTATCCATAAAGCTAAGAATTATGGGAAAGTCATCTGCCATAAACACCATTAAACAAAATAATTTAAAATGTTTAATTTTTTCCTCTGTAATAATTAGACAGTGCCATGTACTTAATCCCAGCTAACATATGATGAATCTTTATTGGAGGTAAAAAAATATGGCAATCCAAATAACAGAAAGATTTCCTATCTGGAAAACCCCAGGTCCCAAGCATTCTGGATACCAGGTCCCATACCTGTAGTTTAAAAGAAAGATCTGAATACAAAAGTAATAATCCTAAATAAAGGATGCTTAAGGCTAACAATAAAAATACATTGCAAGCTTTCGGAGCTCTAAGGCCCCTTCCTCAGGCAAAATATTTTATTAATAATAAAAATACATGGAACTTTTCACTATGTTGCTCTGTCAAGTAGCATAATCTACCCTAGCTGTTTAAATATGTCAGTAACAACCCTGGTTTAAGCACAACCAACCGGAGCATGGTGGCATCTCACCGTCCTTTCCTCTCAAAACCAAGCAATAATGGAACTTGTAAGCTTGTGGTAAGTTTTTTAGGACCCCTAATATGAACAGTGTGTGTTTTTCTTATTCCAACTAACTAATAGTACTTTCATGTTTTTGTTTTTTTTTAACTTACAAATTCCCCACTACATTTAATGAGACATCATTATGTATTCTCTGTAATCAACCAATAAGCACCCCACAGAGAATAACTGCTCAGGTAACAGATACCAAGACAAAGTGCCTGTCAGAACTGGTGTTCAAGGCTAGATCTCATTTACAGCCTGCCAATATCTAGAAGAGAAAGAATGTGACTGCATTTATAAAGTTTCAGTGCAATGTGCTGCTATATTTCAGCTCAAGCAGATTGTTTCCTCTGTTCCCATTCCCAAAAAGCAAATGCAGTTAGGAGATACATAATAGGAGGAGATAATAAGGAGATACATAATAAGGAAGACGTAGTAGCACAGGAAAAGTTATCAATAATAATAATAATAATAATAATAATAATCATAAATGTTGCACTTTAATGTGCAGGGTGAGAAAAGCCTGGGACTGCCAGTAGAAAGGTAAGTAAAATGGTGGCGTACCACTCTCTCCTAAAAGAAGCACCAGTCTGGAGAAACTAATAAGCATATTTATTATGCTGTGTAAAATGGACTCACTGACAAAACAGTGTAAAAAGCTGTGTAAAATAAATGGAGAACATCGCCTTCAGAACGCCAGATTTTACGGCGTTATTTTACATAAGTTCCGGTGGAAGAAAAATGAGTTAAAAAATTTTACCCCGTTTTTTTACACAGCCTGGCGATGTGTGGCGAATTTTCTCGCCGTTTGTTACACAGCATAATAAATATGCCCCTAAGCAATCTATTTCAGTGGGGGGTACCTAACATTTTGGCGCCCCCCCAAGCAAAACAGCCTTTAACAAAGGTTCATAGCAGGAAAATACAGAGCAAGAGAAGCTGTCAAGCACCTTTAAACAGAACCTCCTTTCCTGATCTGCAGTTGTAGATTAATGTCATTTTCTATAGAAGCAGTCGCTTTGCAGTTTCTTTGAATACACAGATGTGCATACGTGTCCACTCCTGTTTCCCAGAGGATAATGTGCAGAACATACGCAGTAATGAAAACTGAAATTCTGACACTGATCCAAAAATCTAACAGGCTGCATTTATGATATATTGTATCGGCATATTTGTTCTCACTTTTTATATTCAAAATTCTGTGCTACCATTACAGCATCCTCTGATAATAAAGCATATTACGTGCCTACATTCCACACAGCTGCCAAAACCTAGAACAAGTCAGCATTCCAATCTCAACAGAGATCAGAAGTAGAAATGATTTTTCTTTCTAATGCAAATCATAGCTGTTGAGCTTTAATTTCTGTTTTTATATAAACAATCAAATCTTTAAAATTTCATTAATATTTAAAATTAATGTTAAATACTATCATTTAATTGAAGCTCTTTGTATTTTAATACAGAGCACATTACAATGCAGTATTGTCTGCAATGTATATTTCACTTACAATATATTAGGGAAAAGAAGCTAAATCTAAGAATACAGTGACCCTTCAGATTCATCAAAGAACATCCTCTATGTTTGATGGATTAAGACTGTAAAAGCTAAAACATAATTGAAGACAGACAGTTGTATTCCATGTACCAATGCAGAATGATGACCCTGCGGTTCAGCCATGTACCTGTAATGGCAGTAACATACAACAAGAAAACAAGTTTTACCCATTAAAATGAAAAGGTATATTAACACCTCCTTAACCAGAAGACTGCAACAAAACAATTCCCTGGACCAGTTAATAAATAGTTACTCAGCCTGAAGACTGGTCAGGATGAGATTTAACGTGAATGCTTTTTTTTGCTGTCCTTAAATTATACCTGGTTTTTATAGACCTGCCCTGAATATTGTAGGAAATTAACCATGATGACTGACAGTGATGTTTTATATTTCTATTGCACTAGTATGAACTTTGGGCTCTGACTAAATGTTGGACCATCAATGAAGTTTTAACCTCAAGAATGGTGGTCATACAGTATATGCTCTAACACATTCTCTTGTGATTTTTATGCTGTTGTTTTTATTACTAAATTACACTATGTACATTGCAAATAATTCATTCTACCATTTAAAATTTTATTTTTGAACCAGTAAATGGATTTTTGTAGCTGTAATATTAGTGTGTAGGCAGCTCAGTGCATTGTGCTTGATCCCAAGCTTTTAGAAAGAGCCAGCACTGCACAATGCAACTGCTTTCATAAGCTATTGTTTCTCCTACTTAATGCAACTGAAGGAGTCATGGCCAGACTTGTGTGTTTGTTGTTTACTACATCAAGTGTGTACTCACACTGATATTGGCCTACATACCACTGATGGAATTAAAGCAAGAATACAAGACCCTGCAATCAATTTGGTACAGCAACGTGGTCTTACTTCCCTTATTACCACCCCTTCATATATAATAAGGCATTCCATTCAGCATTTCCATTCAGTTTTTTACCACATACAGCTATGGGATCTCTTATCCAGAAACCCATCACCCAGAAAGCTCTCAATTATGGGAGTCCATTTTAAGCAAATAATTCAAATTTTTAAAACATTATTTCCTTTTTCTCTGTAATAAAACAGATCCTTTAATTTATTCAGAAATGTAAATACGTTTCACAATGAAATTCTAACACGTATTGAATTTTTACGTCTGCAGTAGTTCTGACTGCTGAATCGGTATCTAATTCTGTTTCTTTTATTATAGTTTGATTAAAGGGTTGGTGCAGTGTTTCTTTTTTCCCTTTTTCCTGAAAACTCACATATAGGAGGACCAGTTTGGACTCTGTAGCCAAATTAAGAAGCTTTGTGGGCCCTCTAATGTTTAGCACTCTCTGGCAGAGGTCCACTTACCTGCTCTATATCCTAACCATTGCAAGCCTACTGACAACTCAATACTGACTACCTTGCTAAAAAGCCTGGCATATTTTGAGTTAAGTGTTGACGTTCCAAAGAAAAAAAAATACCCTTCAAATTAAAGTAATACTGACACTAAAAAAACTTCTCTTTAAAATTTGAATTTACATTAAAGTGGACCTGTCACCCAGACATAAAAAGCTGTATAATAAAAGCCCTTTTCAAATTAAACAAGAAACCCAAAATAATTTTTTTATTACCACATCCATACCTATTATAAAAGCATTTAAAAATCCCAACTGTCAGTCATATATTGCCTGCCCCGCCTCTATGCCTTAGGCATAGAGGTGGGGCAGACAGTTACTTTCACTTTCAATTCAGAACTTCTTAGATGTTGCTGCCCTCCTCACATTCCCCCTCCCTCCTCACCATGTAATTTTGTAACCAGTGCATGGACATGGGCATTAGGTCCCTCCATACTGGCACAGAAACAAGATTTTGGCAGGATGCAATGCCTGTTTTGATAACAGTGTCCACAAAATGGCCCCTGCCTGCTTGCTGCAATTGTGAATTCCAAGGCTGAAGAAACTAAGATTAAAATAATTTATATAGTGTAAGTAAAGTTTATTTTGCTTGAAAACCACAATAGAAAACATTTTGGAATTATTCCTTAAGGTGACAGGTCCGCTTTAAGGGGGACATTTACTAATGTTAAAATTCTTTTTTTATTGTTCTTTTTTGAGCAAAAATACGATTTTTGAAAAAAACATTTTATGTTATTTAAATAAAAAAAATGTGCCCTCTTAAAGCTGTCAAAAAAAGATCATCCTTTTTGCAACTGGAACATCTTTATTTGCTTTGTGGTTCTAGAGGTTTTGTGGGTTTCTTGGTGCTTTCATTTGTATGACAATATGACAAACTTGTGGTTTTTGTGTTTTTCATGGTCTTTTGTTTGTTTGTGCTTTTTCAATTCAGATCTTTTAATAAATCACTTGGCATTTATTGTTTTTGTGAAAAAGAGTTTGCCCATGGTTTCAAAAAACTGTAAAACCACAAAAATCCAAATGTTGGTAAATCTGCCCCCAAAAGTTGCTGCTTTGTAAGGAATTGTTAAACTTCCTTAACGTAACTGTGTTATCAACCTGACTGTCCCTTCTCAACCTGTCAGTTATAGCTTCTAATGCTAAAAGACTCCTGCTCCACATATATGGCAGCCCCCTCATTGAGGAACATGGGGGATCAGATAGGGAATGTAAAAGCATCAGGAAAATATTTTTAAGGCAAAATTATAAACAGCATAAAGACAATGTTAAGATAAATGTAAACAAAGGTTGAATTTCTGGAGTCAGTATCTCTTTAAAAACAAACATTTCAGTATACTATATGGTAGGATTGCAACCGTGATCAGTAGATTTCATGTTAATATTCATACTCTGAAATGTATTGTGCATTTTGTCTCTTGAAAACACTGCCATTTGAATTAAGCAACAATTTGATTTTTATCTTCTACTTTTTAACCTTTCATAAAATATACAGTTTATAGAGTATTATTATAAAGAAAATGAATTGCTCTTTGAGAATGATGTATTTGCCTTTGGCATCACATTTTCCAGTTAATGTGTTATTAAACAAGAAATGTCCAGCTCTTCCTCCAGAGCTTGTATGAAAATATAATTTATTTTATCAAATGTCTGTTGCAATGTCACATACATCTGCTCAGTATTCCTTCCATTCATCATTAGAAGTGTCATACTAAGAGACTGTGGCACTATAGTTTAATTCTGTATGTCTTCTGACGGGTAGAAAATTCACTTTCATATTCCTTTGATAATATCACACATTCTGAAAGCGGTGATGACTTTCCTTGTGCCAGATACTTACTGCTAACTGTCCAATCATAATTCTATTATATATGATTTGTATTATAGCACCTTGCTTTTTGAAAAAGATCTGAATGACATCAGATATGAAAGTTATACAGTCTATCCCTTTATTTAAAAAAATTCTCTCAGTCACTGCATAGTACGAAGGTTAGGGGTTCCCATAGTTTCTCCCATTATAATCACAATACCTCATGTAAAACCTATGGGGTTGGAGTAAGTTGCTAGGGCCTCTATCTGTACTCCAATTATTAGTTACAGAGTTTGCATTTCATTAACGTATGGCATAATCTTGCTAACAGTTCTTTTTTCCTTTTCTGTAAGGTGAGATGGAATGCAGAATTTAGATATAGAGCAAACAGATAAAAGGACCTTGCATTTAGTCAAAATGGTTAAACCCTTTAAAATGTTGGCTGTCGAATAAATATAAGAGATGTTCATTAATTTTCTGCACCACAACTTTGTATATGGAATTTAAAAGGTAAGAGGGAAAAACACAGTGTATGGTAAAAAGTGGTTGGCCAGTACATCCATCATACAAAAAACTTACAGTGCCAGTTCTATACTATAAGGCAGGGGTGCCCAACCTTTCTTACTCGGGAGCCACAGTCAAATGTAAAAAGATTTGGGGAGCAATACAAGCACCATAAAAGTTCAAATAAGGGCTAAGATTGGCTATTAGGCAGCCTCTATGCACACTATCAGCTTACAGGAGGCTTTATTTGGTAGTAAATCTTGTTTTTATTCAACCAAAACTTGCCCCCAAGTCAGGAATTCAAAAATAACTACCTGGTTTGGGGGCACTGAGAGCAACATCCAGGGGGCTGCAGAGCAACATGTTGCTCACGAGCCACTGGTTGGGGACAACTGCTCTAAGGGATTTTAATCAGTTTTGGCCAATGAACCAAAACAAATATTTATTCTTGAGCATCCAATGTTGTGGAAAGTCTAGACAAGCTTTTTAACTACATATTTTGCTGCACCTCTCTGCAAAGCCCTGCTATGGCTACTAATACATTCTTGCATCAAATTCCAAGACTTCACTAGAGCAGCTCCCTACGTATGGAAATCATTACCCCACCACCACCAGACACTCCCTACCATGCAGAGTTTCAAATGTTCTCTTAAACACATCTTAAGTGAAGCAAACTCACTTACCTGCTAACCAAACAGATATGGGACAGCCCATAGCGCATCAATTTCTTCACGTCACATTCTGCTGACTCATTACCTATTCACTAACACTGTCAATATTTTCCCACAACCACATCATTTTATACCTTGTGTACCAACTATGCCTGGAGATTGTAAGCCTGCAGGCCGGACCCCCATTACCTAATGTATCAACCTGTACAGAAATTATATACAACTTGTTTGGCTCCTTGCCACTGATACTGTTGCAAAAAGAAATTAAGGAGGTGCAGCATTTTCCATATTTGCTGATTTGATGTCTTTAAAACATACTCAATAATATTATTTCCAATCATTTTGATCTTGATGATAATAGTTTAATTATAATTAAACTATTATTATGATATATATTGACTCTGATATTCATTTTTAACATGTTGCTTGTTAGGCACTGGTTGGGGATCACTTATAAAAGCAGATGCATTGGTATCCAATTATCATAACTGCTGTCGTTGTAAAAGGGGCTGCCTCCAACTGACTAGGCTGCCTCATGAATGTGAGAGGAGAGAGGAGCTTTCCTCTGACCTAAAAGCCACAGTTTACCAAAAAGATGAATATTGCCTTTGTGTTATTTTACGCCAGGATTGGAATAGCTGACCGGTGTCTTAGAGTGGGAAAAATCCTGCGTTTAGTTTGCCTCCTGACAGGATTAGGTTTAGGATTTTATTTTGTTGCTTTATTTTTATGTGAACCTTTAAGGGGCGGCCTGTTGTTTCATGTACAAAAACTTGAATTTACGTAAAGCTGAACATTTTGCTGCAAGAACTAATGTCTAGTTCCTTTGCTGCCATATATATATATATATTGTGGGGATTTAGCTCTTTAGATAGAAGCGGCAGCTCCATTCACACAGATAAGAGACAGGTACACAGGGTTTCAAACTGAAATCTGGTGGGTGATTTTATTCAAAGTACATGTAAACCCCACACACAAAAATGTGATCAGTGAACAGCCTCTTTGAAATCTTTCAATACCTGCCACACTGGTTGTCCAGAGGTTAATAGTAAGGCTGCAGCATCACCTTAATCACTTAGATTTCCTTCTCCTCCTGTAACCCACTTGACCCCCTCCCCCTTCAGGAATTTGCTTTGACTTCTGGCTTGTGGGCATACTCAGTTGTCCTAAACTCAGATTACTAAACATGCCCCCAAACTAGCAGCCAGTGAAGAGATGGCATTGCTGGTTCCTATAGAAACTCAGCTCTCAGTTTTTTTCTCCTAACTTTCTCTCCTGAGCTCAAAATTTTTATCAGACTGTTCTGCCTGTGTGAGCCTGTACTCTTGATGAAATGTATGCTGTATACGGGTCTGTGTGAGTGTATGCTGTTTGCAGATTTAAATGTATCTGATTATGTATCAGAAGAAAAATGGCCACTGGGTGAAAGTTTCTCGCGAGTCTTTTCCGGCGATTCCAGGAAATCGCGCCGCCGCGTGTGCCATGTAAGAACATGTAAGTCGCCGGCGGGATGGCGGGTCATGGCAACTCGGGGAGATTAGTCGCCCGCGAACAGGGAGTTTTGTCGCGAGCGACTAATCTCCCCCGTGTGCCAGAGCCCTAAGACATTCTGTGCATTAAGCTACCAGGAAATGCCCTCCCCTTTAAGCAAAACAGGGATTGTTTGTCCAGCAAAAGCTGGCCAGTCCTACACTTAAGGTTGCTCTTTTATTGGCTCTTTTTTTTTTGCTATAGTATGTATATATATATTTATATTTATATATATATATATATATATATAAAATATTTGAGTATTTATTTCTGAAAGGGTCAGACACGTTCTGTACGTGGGTTAGCCTGATGGTAAAATATATTCTCTTTACTGAGATTATAATTCCATAAAAAGAAATCTCAATGTGGTTGGACTGGCAAGGGACAATATATATCAGGGCTGTGGCTAGACAAACATTGCTGTAACATCTCCTTTCGTTTCCTTATGTATTTTACAGAGAGGCACTGTATGTATATTAACACAGGCATTTCCCAATACTAAGCATGATTCTGCTGGAAATATTTAAGGTTATAGTGACCAGTGTAATATTTATTTTTATAATATTTATTTTTATGGCAAGAAAATAAGACGTGAAGGTAGTGTTGCCCTATAATAATCAACTCTATATATGAAATAAAAGTTACACTAAACTTGCACTCTATTTCTGACAGTTAAATTGCACTACTCTTTCGTTCCACTTCTTGTGTTTTTGGCTACAAGTCTATTCTAATTTTCTCCTTCAAATATACATGTCCCTTTCTCTGACTCAGTCAGACCCTAGCATGTTTTTCTTTTTTGCCACTTAATTTCCTTGAACCACCAGCTGAATTCTGTATCAATGCCTTTTTTATTATTCACAAAGCCTCTTTCCAGCTTTTACCTAGCTTGTCAGGAACAGACAAAATGGCAGTTGTCAGAGTCTTTTTGAAGTGTGCATTGTTATACATACAAACGAAAACCAAAGAGTGCAAGGAAAATAATAATATACAAGCGAAGACTGAGAATCACAAGCAACAGAATGCTATACTGCAGATTTTGAAGTAAATTTAATTTTCTACACTAGGCTTGCTCTGTTGGAATGAGGTTACCATAGAAACTAACAATAGGTATGGCACTGCTATCCAGTGGAGCACTATTTGTTTGCAATACCTTGTGGTCCATCTTTCACCATATCAGCGCTTTCTATAAAATGTACAGTTTATTTTGATAGCACCATTTATTCTGCAATGTAAAGATAACTTTTAAAGATGTGTTGCCTTCTGAAGAGTAGCTATCACATGTTTATTTCATTTTTAAAAAAAAGTTGACTCATTTTTCAAAGAAATATTACTGATGTCTAAAGAGTAACTCACATGCTTGAGTTGTTTTAAAACATGCCTGGTGTTAATTTGAAATTTAAATTTTAAGTTTGCAAATGCACTCTGAATTTATATAAAGTATACAGCTGACAATAACAATATTAGTATTCACAAAGCAGTTCCATTAACATATAAAAGTTCTTTGCTGCATTTATATTTAGGAAAGAGAGATCCAAAGTAGATTACAATGACTTAATATAAAAATCTATGCATTTTAGGAGTACAATATATTTGCCAATTTGTAAAGCAACAATATGATAAAGAGATAAAATATCCCAATTACATCTCTGGGAATACATGTGTCCAAAGGGTGTGGATTTCAAAGATATACTGTAGTATCAAAATGTAATATTTAGGCACTTCTCATTAGTGTTGTGTAGTGTTATGTATTAAAATATATATGAGTTTCTTAAAATTACATTTTTACAATTACCTTCCTTAACTTTGCTAAGGTTTCATAGCACAATAACTCTATCGCTAATGGTTTTTTATAGGCTTTAGTGATGCTAACAATGGGTTTCATTTAGGATCTTGGATTATAATGGTTTGAATAGTCTTTTGTAAAGGCAGCTAATATCTTGGTTGCAATGCCTTACATAACTGATGATTTGTGAAAAAAGGAGGAGACTTAATTTGATAAGCCTTTTTTATTCATAATCCCTATGCTCTCATAAAGTATGGGCAGCTAATAAGGCAGACACCTTTTGTTATTGCATTTGTATTACTCCAGGTTTCAATCTGTCAGCACATGTTAAATCTGCATTAATTCTGCATGTGCAGAAAACAACTACAAACAGTAATATCTTCCTTAAATAAGAATGTCAGTAATTGTATAGAATAGTCCCCTTCATTAGAACTCTGTGCAAATACATCATTCACAGTAATTCCCTTCTCAGCAAGTGAGCAGTCATAATAGCAAGGGAGTTGTTATTGCTGGTGCATCATTCACAAGTACCACCATGTTCAGATAAAGTATAAATCCCATGATGCACTGTAATGTGCTTGACTTCATTGGAGCTGTCAGTAGAGTGCATTGGGTGGCTTAGGTAAAATGGAGCATTGAGCCATTATATGTCATACATTTTTATCTGTTATACTTTAAGTTGTTTCGCTTTCAGAATAAAAAGGTCATATATCAAAGTAAATTATTTAAGCAATTAAATGTGTATTACAAGTCCACAAATATGTGTTCCTTCTACTCCCTGGTCCAAGGTGAGAAGTCATGTTTTACAATGATTGAATTACCTAGAGAACCCATACCTTTAGTAGTAATTTAACAGTCTATTTTAAAACAATTTTTAGTGAACAATTTGCTCCTTGAATAAACTTGAAAAAAGAAACAGATGCTGCTTTAGAAAACTGACATCTACTGGAGCAGCCCTTTGCCTGAGGTTGTCAGGAGCTCATGCCATTTTAGTTTTTTGGCTATTATACCTTTCCATTAGCCTAGAGAGAGAGCATTTATTTATATCCTAGAGTTTGTTTCACTTTTGTTTCTACATATACAGTACATGTGCTCTGAATTAGCAGTACAACTGAGCAACAATGCTCATGTAGCAGGAGATTTAACAGAAGGGTTTATAGTCATTCCTTGGGGCATTTGGGGGAAGTTGTAATTGATTGGCAGACCTTTACAGTGTAGAACAAGGTTTCGATTTCATTTTTATACCATAGTGTGATTTTATGTGTTTTTATTCCTTGGTTGCTAGTTTTTTTTTCTGACCGGAAATGGATGGTGGTTTTACTTTCCTATTGCCAATTTACATCAATTTGCACATTAACTCTGGGAATGTATTCATTTGTGGCACTCAGTGAAGTCTATTATTGATAAAGAAAATAAGTCATGAAAGAAATACATTTGCACAAACTGGATTATGTGGATAATCCAGTTTGTGCAAATTGATTTATTTCATGACTTATTTTCTTTATCTATTTTCTTTTCTGCTAAGTCATAGTAATATTGTCCGGTATAATTAATTAATTAATTAAATGCATTGCTTTCATGGTGTTGCATTAAATAGTTTGTAGCATTTTTATCCATAAAGCAAATGTTTGTTTTTCTTTCTGCCATTTAGGGTGGTGTGTTCCCATGGTTACTATTTGTAATATCTGCTTATCTCTTCTATTTTTTTTTATCTAGTATGTGTTCTCCATAAGGGTGAGTATGTACTGCTTGGGGAAAGGAATAAATAGTGCTAGCTAGTACAAACATTCAGCAGCATTCACTGGAGACAATATCAACGATAGTTGCACATACAAAATTGTGTGTGTATTTGTATTAACAAATCAAATTATTTTAGCTATATGTCCCTACTATAGACAATATGAATTGAAGCCTCAGGCAGTCTATATATTTTTTTCTTATCATTTGTTCACACATTCATTCCCATTTCTGAGTTAGAATACACATAAAGATATAAATTCCAGAAAAACTACAATGTTACCCAAAGTGTCAAATAATTCTAATGAAGCAAATCAATCATTCCTACGTGTCACAATATATTTCATATAGTTTTTTTATTAATAGATTATATAGATCACATAGAAAATTAAAAGCACAAACACTGCATTATAGCTTTCAATAAGTAAAAATGTATATTTATTCCCCTACAATTGATGTTGATTTCTGAAACCAGGTGGAAGACTTTTTGGTGGGCAAAGCCATGTTTTTGCAATGAAAAGCTCAAGATAATTATTGGCAAAGCAAATATAAGGGGGTGGGCACCATGGCACCAATGTTTTAAATCATGTATGTACGTACATGCCAGGTAAGTACATTTATTTTTATTTCCAGAAGTTCACATAGTGGTTATGAACATTTTCTACATAATCCTGACTGACGGAGCTCATGTTAAAGGAACAGTAACACCAAAAAATGAAAGCATATAAAAGTAATTACAATATATTGTACTGTTGCCCTGCATTGCTACAAGACTACTATAATTTATATAAATAAGCTGCTGTGTAGCCATGGAGGCAGCCATTCAAAGGAGAAAAGGCACAGGTTACTTAGCAGATAACAGATAAACCCCCCATTATATGGGGCTTATCTACTAGTTATCTGCTATGTAATCTGTGCCTTTTCTCCATTTTTACAGCTTGAATGGCTGCCCCCATGGCTGCACAGCAGCTTATTTATATAGTAGCTTTTCTGTAGCAAAAACACCATTTTTTTTTCAGAGCAACAGCAAATTATATTTTAATTACTTTAAAACACTTTAATTTTTTGATGTTACTGTTCCTTTAAAAAGGCAGTACTGCCAAACTTAGAATTTTTGGCACCAGCATAAAAAACATTTTACTGGTAAATTCCATCCTGACTTTAAAATATCCAGTCCCAAGATTAATTTAGTATAAGTCAACTTACTATTAATTAATTTTAATAATCCTGTATTTTCTCCCCTATTATGGCCATTAGATTAGAAGTCCTGAGGCTGCTAAAACAAATAACCTCCTGAGTCCAGCAGGGGAACCCTGCCAACACCCGTGTTTACCACTTTTGGGGCCTTGGCGCACACATACCAAAAATGGTGCTACTACAAGTTCAGGTAAAGGGTCTATGCAGGCCATGGCACTAATTGGTGCTGTCAGCACATTTGCAGCAAATGTCAGAGTGCATGCTTCCAGACACAGAGGAGCAACATGACATGCACCAGGCTCTGGGGTTGCCTAACAAACCCTTTCTTTAAGCTTTACAATGTATCTACCAATACAACCACTTCATGGCTTGAACTCCAGAATGTATGGTCCCCCTATATATTTATACACTGTTATTATATCTCCCCTTGAGAGATTCTTCACCAGTGTAAACATTTCCATCTTAGCCAGTTTTTCCTTATAACTGAGACCTTACATACCCTTTTCAAGCACTAGAGACTAAAACTGCACTCCATTTTCTAGACAAAGCGATACCAGTGTTTTGTAAATGTGAGGAACCAGCCTCTCTTGTTATGACTCTTTACAGGTCTATACCTTATTGGCCCTTCCTACTGCTAATATACAGAATCCAACATGTTTACATTTTATAAGCCTGTGTTTTCATAAATTCAGAAATCTTACAATCTGCATTTCTTAAGCAATCTGCTGCTTTTATTAGGAACAGAAAAAAATGTTAAATGAAATATTTGTGGTCTTGAATAGCAATTTGTGGTCTTGAAAAAAATTTGTCGTGCTGAATTTGTCGCGACAAAAAGTAGACACGGACGACAAAAAATTTTTCTTGCCATTTCACTAATTTTCTTGCCGTTTTGCGAATTTTATGGCAAAGCAGGACAAATTCGCTCATCACTAATCTTGACATGTTGGTTGGGACAGATCAGGATTATAGGAACCAAAAGTATACTCCAGGTCACAAAAATCCTAGTAATATATTTTATAATGAGAAGTCAGTCAATAACTGTCTTAGTTGCTGCATTAATTTGCTGCCAGTATTGCCGTAAAGTCAAACATATCACCTTTTCCACTGATCAGTGTTTCTGTTCCTTGATGTCTTATCATTTTGGGTAATGATAAAAGATTACCATGGTAAATGCAGCCTTGATAAATAGTACTGATGACAAATCAGTGTCATTAAATTATTTGCCTTTTCTATGCACTTTGCCTTTTTCTATGCACAGCGCTGCGTACCCCTGTAGCACTTTATAAATAAAGTTATACATACATACATACATACATAAGTAATGTAGGTGCCAAAAAATCACAGCTAACCTCAGTGACTATCAGTGACACTATGATAGAATTGCACGTGCAATAAACCTTGTGGTTTCACAATGAATTACAGTATGTTATATTTAGAACCATACTTCCAATTACTGCAAAAGTCTGATGGTCAATGTTGCCTGTTATGTATTACTATTAATTATTGCGTTAAAGCAGTCATCTCAATAAATTCACTTTTGTGCCTAGACAGGTTGCAGGCCACCCATCACAAGGTTAGTATATGCTCTCTACTATGTTTAATGGAAAACTATACCTCCAGAAAGAATACCTAACCAACAGATTGCACATACTACTAAAAAAGAAAATGTTTATAAAAATGGTTTATTTAGATGAAGCATGGTTTTATATATATATATATATATATATATATATATATATATATATAAGGTTGTTTATGCAATGTATTTTTATATAGAGACCGACATTGCTTGGAGATATAGTTTTACAGTGCCTATGTTATTAACAATGAAATGGTTTCTCTCCAGGAAACAAAGCAGTAACATTTTACCAAATATTAAAGGCTTAGTCATCAACTATATTTAATACTGATTATACTTATCAGCATGCACTAGTACCATATGAGACACAAACGTGTTTAACACTTTAAATGGAAAATATACTACCTCATTCATCATCATTTATTTTTATAGTACCAATTACACAGTGCTTTACATTAATTTGTAACAAACAGGGATCTTACAGTAATTTAACAAACAAGGGTTTATAGAGTAAGAACAAGATTAGAAGGCCCTAATCACAAGAGCTTTCACAGACTGACAGTAAACCATGATAGTTTGTTGCTGCTGCAGAAATCAGTTTTCAACCCCCATAGGTGCACAGAGTGATCCAACCCACTTCACTTTGTTCCATTGTGAAGAAATTGGCCAGATCTCGATTGGGCAGGTTTTTCCATTGGATCAGAGAACACATCGGCTCGTTGATGCAATCCTCAGGCCGATGTGTCTGTACCTGCTGCATTAATTCAATTCAATTCAATAATAAACTTTCTTATTGTCATGGTTTCAGAGGTTTTTGAAACCACTAAAAGCCTCATTTTCTCTAAAACCATGAATGCCAAGTGATTTATTAAAACATGAAATGTAGCAAAATGCGGGAAAAATGTGAAAACTATGAATTTTTTTGTTTTTCAGTAAAAAATCCAAAAACCTCTAATACCATGAATGAAAAGAAGATCTTCCAGTTGGAAACAGGACAGCTGCCCATTAACTTCTACATGACCTCCACAGCCATAAATGGCAAAAAAAATGATGTTTTTTTCTATCAAATTTAAGTTGAAAGCTTAATACATAAACTCACCCATGTTCTCTTCATTCCTATGGGATTTTTAAAAGCATAAAAGGGAAATAAAAAGCTTTTTGAATAAGTCTGTTAGTTTACATGGCAAAAAGCGGCATAATCCAAATGAGTCAACCTCAGCACTAAAAGTGTTAATAATAAGTGTTACTGAATAGAAAACCCCTTGGATTTCTCTCTATTCAGTCTATTCACCAGTGCCAAGCCTCCTCCTAGGTCCTGACCTCTGGCCACGAGGCCTTTCTGTAATGAGGAAACTTCATAAATTCAATGGAAATGGTCCATTATTTATTCATGAAGATGGAACCTTTCTTTCCACATTGCAGCTAAAAAGATTTCTTCGGAATTGTATAGTGTTTTATAATTACATATTATACTTGTCCATCATCAGACCATACTACACATGTCACTTTCTGGGCACTGCTTAAGTCTGTGATAAGGGCAGGGCAGACAGTGTACAGGCGAGTCAGACAGGCAAGGATAATTTTGAATCCAGATTTTATGCAAAAGGTGTGCTTACATCATACCCTGGAATTTAATGACAAAGCCCTGGTGTCCAAGCTATGTCATTTGAGTGATACCATTGATGAGCGCAAGACTGACATGCCTACCCTTACACTGAGTTTTATTTTTTAACTGCTATGTGCCAATCTGCATCCCCTATACAGGTAGGATATCAAAACTCCTTCCTAAACAGAGCCTAACCTGGTAGTCTAGTAGCTCACCCGTATATGGATTTTTATGAACCTATTTGTGAATTATTTCTTTCTCAGATTATAGCAGCTAGAACCTGCAGAACTTGAAGCTGTAATGAAATGTTTTACTGTTTTGTCCCCTTCATTTTTACTTAACAGAATTAAAATGAATAGAAATAAAAGACAATCTGGGGAGATACCAGCAGTCAATTATTTGGCTTGCACCACAGGGTACTGTTGATCATGTTAATGTATATTTTTCCTCTGCATTTAATTGTCATGTGAAAGTAGACCCTGTATGACCCTAAGATAAAGATTAATTGGATGTGTAGAAATAAACAAAAAATATTACTTGGCTTACTATTTTATAGACAACAGAAGCATAATGCGAGTCACATATTATTATAAAATATTTTGGTTATATATTTACTAGTGGTGTACCACAGGTACCTGTTTATTAATTACATTAAGGTTGGTGTTGTAAGTGTTGTAAGAGATCTGACTAAATAAAAAAACTGAGCAGCAAACAGGCAAATGAGGTTATGAACTCAGGTAGAAATACCATAAATGTAAGTTATACACTAAATAGTAGCATGAAGGATCTGGGTATTCTTGCGGATAACAAGCTGTGTAACTATAGGCAGTGTCACTCAATGGCTGATACAGCAAATAAAGAGCTTTCTTAATGTTGCCTTTTTTATCTGGTAAGGCCTCACCTTGAGTATGCAGTGCAGATTTGGGCTCCAGTCCTTAAGAAGCAGTTCAGAGATGTGCAATTATACTGGTAAAGTGATGAAATATTTAAAGTATAAGGAGAGACTGTGAAGGTTGGGGTTGTTACCTGGAGAAAAGGATCACTAAAAATAGAATTAAATGAATGCTAATGACTGAACTATGTTTTTTTAAAAGATGTTGTGCTTTTCAACCCAATCTGAATTATGGGTATGACACATTTGATGGCTGCATGGATTCAGCTACTGCAACTCTAGTGCTAATGAGCTAGCTTGAACTGTGATATTTTATTTGTCTTGAATAAAGGGCCCAGCTCAAAATCCCAAAATTGTTTGAGGTAATATACTGTAAGTATATACTATAAACTGCCTTGAGAAACACAGTAATCCAACTGACCAGTGACAATACAGAAACAGATACAATTGTTTAATCGATTAACACAGTTGTTAAGCTATGGTGTCTGGTTCAAAGTAAATGAATATAGGCAGTTGGAGGTCACATATACCAAACAATTACAGGTGGGTTTTAAGTGCAGAATTTTGTATAAATGAAAAAGATTGTTCAGCGACTTACTCCAGGGATCAATACTCAACTCAGTACAACACTTTATTAAAAGGACACCACAGTTTAAATAAAAAGTATTGGTTTTGTCAGAAAACAATGTACATGATTAAGTGAACAAGAGTAGTGTTATAAACATATCCCAAGGCTGCTTTCAATAAACCAGATTTTATCTGTATCTTTGTATATGTGTTTTAATATTTACAAGTTGTTAGAAAATATATCTAACCTTTTTATCAAAATGGATCTTCAAAGATTATCAGAGAAAGGTTTCTTTAACTTAATCCTATCAAAGCATCATACCGCCTATCAGGAGAGGATTATATGGTGGCTTTAAAGTTAGCTGGGCTCAATCTACCACCAACGGTCATATACTGTAAAGTTATTGTTAATCAGAAATTAATATTGGAAGTTATCAGATATTTTAGTTACAGTAGAACTGTTTAAAGACATTTTACTGTAATAGACAAACAAAATGGACAGATGTGGAAGTCAGTGATTAGTATAAAATCCAGATGTGTTTGTCTTTTCCTATATTATTATAGGACCAATTCATCAATTGCTTGTGCAGTCTAACCAGTTGCATAAATTGAAAGGTCATTGGTTAATTTTTCTCTTGCAATGGACTATCTAAACAGTCTCAGCGTATCTTTTTGCAGCACTCTGTCACAGACACAGGAAGCAAAGTCAGACTGACAGGAGACACAGCCAATAGGCGTTTAGTCTGCTGCCAGTACTATGTGTGACATCATATAAGGAAGTAAAAAAGCAACTATAGTGTTTATTGGGGTCACTGCCCCACCCCCCAGCACGGGGTCTGTGCAGAAGTTAAGGATCAGCAGAGTGATGATTCTGGGGTGCATATCTCTTTAGCTGCACATTTTTTGTTAACTATGTATATGGCAAAGATTGTTCTATTAATGTGAATATTGTACAAAGGTGAACAACCCCAAAAAGTACATAGAATGGAAACAGTCAGATGGATACTTTACATTTACAAATAACTTTAAAACTATTGAAAATGTGTTTAATGTGTATTGGAAAGTTGCTTAAAATGACATTTCTTTATTATGCAAAGCTGGAGGACTCATTAAAGTTTTGCTCAGATATAAATGTAGCAAAATGTAAGAGCGCACACCTTCTATTGTAATAAAAAATGGAGGTGCAAAAACACTGGAGAAAACCCATTTCATAACTCCCAAAAAAATCCAAGAAAGCAAAAAATATCTGCACACTCAAAACCAATAAGTAAAAAAAGAAATATTTTATTCAATACAAAAACGCATCATAACAAGTATAGCCCAACACGTTTCAACCCATAAAGGGTCTTCATCAGGGGAAAAAATTAACAAAAGGGGCAGAAAGTGCAAAAACACTGCAAAGGTCATTTACAACCAGGTGCAGTGTGCAAAGTGCAATTTTGGATGCAACTATCCATGTTTCTCTTCAGAATTCAGCACTCTTTCCCACATTCTTTTGCAACTGCAATTGTTCATTCACGTTTTAATGAATCAGATGGAATTGTTTCAGAGATAGGATTGTGTCACTCAGGATGGACAAACTGGTGGTGAGTGCAACAAAGTAGAAGTGCAAGGCATGTGGTTGGTTGCAATGAATGCAATGTGCGCAATGACCACATCTATTTTTCTTTTATGGCACTAAGATGTGATACTGTCAGGGAAGTATTTAGGTCCGGTGTCACCCTAGGCACCCAAGTACACCCCCAAGATGGTGGAAGTGAAATCACAGGAGAAAATGTGCCATCTCCTCACCCCCTATCAAACAAATAAAGGTTACAAGGAAACTGCACATTAAAAGCAGAAGGAAAGGCATTTTAGCATTTTATTGCCAATAGATTAGTCACAATAGTGCAAGCTAGAACGCTATATTTAATCTGTAGAATACTTTACCATACCCAAGTAAACAGTCCTAAAAGCTCCCTCTGTTTGTTTAAGATAGCAGCTGCCATTTTAGCTTGGTATAAGTAACTTCTGTGCTGCAGCTCTGGCTGCTGGTAGCTCAGATTACACAGCACAGTTGGGAGGGGGAGAGACAGATGATTGGAGGGGGAGGAGGCAAAGGGAGGGGGAGAGAGGAGTAAACGGAGCAGATGCGTGCCCTGAAGGATTTTTCTGAGAGCAGGACACAAAAGAACACATATACACAAAAGAAGAAAAGAAATCCAGTGTTTCTTTTAATAGAGGACTCAGTGCAGCATTTCTGGGAATGCTTATGGCTGTATTTACATAGACCTTTCTGATAAAGCTTACTTAATTTTTACCTTTCCTTTAAATATTTTTGTAAATGGAAACAAATACAAAATAGAATTTTTAAGAGGAAGCTAAAAACCCATCTATATGTAATGGTCTATGTTACAAAACTGTTACAGCTTTGTGTACGATGTATAAGTTGAGGGTGTAAAATTCACAGCTATCTTTTTTATAAATAGGTTTGACTGAAACAAACGGTGAAAGTTCCATTACTTAAGAATTTAATATGTTGGAAAATCCAGTAAGTGCACCATGCATTCAAGAGAGCATGTTTAATTGGAGAGGATAGGAGCAGATGAGACACTTCAGACTGCAAAGGAATTAAAGCAGAGGTGAAATGAGCAGAAAAAAAGCAGCTCTGTTCTGTTTCTTGGATGTGAAATAGCTATGAGGTTGCAGCCTCTGGCACTATGAAGAGTGAAAGATAGATGGGAAAGCTCTTGTTAGAAAAAAAAAAAAGAAAAACAGGCCTCTGAAATAAAAACCTAGAAAATGTTTGTATCTATTGATCTAGAACCTACATTTAATTATTTAATGGCAACAAATGGCTTTTTGTTATATAAGAGAGGGATTCATTATAAAGTTTGACCCCTGTTTATCTTCCAGTGTAAGAACTAAACCCATTGTATTCTATGGAGAGTTTGTGAGGTCTTTCCTCTTTTATCAGATTGAATGACTGACTGGCCCCATGGCTACACAGCAGCTTATTTATATAAACCATAGTAGTGCTTCTGAAGCAAGCACAGTTTTTACCAACAGAGCATTATATTTGTATACACTTTCATTTTTTGGTGTTAATGTTCCTTTAAAATAATTAAAAAAAAACTATTGAGGTTTTTGTTCTAAAGTCACAAAATCAGATTGTATAGGTTAGAGTATTTAAAAGACCAGAAAAACATTAATAAAAATGTCTACTTGTATTTTAAAGTTTTTATTGTCTAGTACCTTGATATACAGTATATACTGTATATATATATATATATATATATATATTACTGCTACTAAAAACGCTGTCTTTTAAATAGCTCTTCTGTTATCTTCTGTGCAAATACGGCAACCTTAGATGAGCTTGAATGGGAGCCACCAAGTCTGCATTGTAGTGTTATATTGTAGCATTCATATGAATTATAAGAAGGCATTGTCTGTCATTTAATTTAATAGCAGGGCCAATTACAGCTGAATAGTTATGTTCATTCTGTTGTTGTTGCCTATTCTTTCCTTGTACTGTTGGCCTAATAACTTTTTTATTGTGGGAAAACGTATTCTTTGGCCTGATGAGAGTGCCTTTAATTTTTCTAATTATATTATAGTTCAAAGAACTCTTGCTTTTCAGATTTCATTGTACTACTGGCTAAACAGCACGGCTATTCTAATTCAAATGCATATTTATCTGAAGAGAGACTTTGGTTTGCTTTCAAGCCTGTATTGCTGGTGTTATCAAAAGTTATTAAAGTATATGGCCACGGAACGGATCTAGATCAGCTATAAACAACATTTTTTGGAATTTTCATTTTCAAGTCAGTTCCTTCCCAAGCTGCAATTGGCCATTTTTTTCTATTTTGAACACTACATGTTCAAATGTGACATCTGTACTTCTTTTCAGACGCAGACCTGCAACATTCCCCATGGATTGAGGGGTGAGCAGATGCGCATAGGCACCCTTCCCACCTGCCCCCTATCTGCCCCTAACTTGAATGTTATTTAAATAAAGGAGCATCAGGATTTTTGGATTTGCTTATTGTGGAGACTGACAACCCCAGGGGTGCAAGTGATCTATAAGTGAGCACTAAGGGGCATGCTTTGGCCCTAAGCAGTCTTGCACTAGTGGCCCCAGGGTAAGTGGGTTATACACTATTTCAATAATGGTCTTTTTGAAGGAAGTAAATATATTTGTACAGTTTTTTTTTGTATCATGACTACAAATATTGCTGCAATTTTGCTTTAATGTATCTTATAGAAATAAAAAAAACAATATTTTTCTACATAAAAATTTGACTGTGCAATGGTAGTGTATGGTACTGTGGTATAGGTTAGCGCTATAAGAAATTGTTAGACCCACAACAATACACACCTGTTTGTGGTTATCAGGCCTTTCACAAGGATGTTACTAAAATTGTACAGCAATGCATAACCTAGCAGCACTTTATAATTAAAATTAAACTTACATAATGTATTGCATATACAGGTATGGGACCTGTTATCCAGAAAGTCCTTAATTATGGGAAAACCATGTCCAATTTTAATTAAACAATTCTATTTTTTAAAAATAATTTCCTTTTTCTCTATTATAATAAAACAGTAACTTGTACTTGAGCCCAACTACAATTTAATTTTTATTGGAGGCAAAACAATCCTTTTGGAGTTTTTTTAATGTTAAATGATTTTTTAGCAGACTTAAATGAGAAGGAAAGGCAATTTGACTTAGTCACAGTAGTGTCACAGTAGTTTTTATTCTGTAGAAAACTTTATCATACCTGAGTAAAAAGCCATTGAAGCTCCCTCTGTTTGTTAAAGATAGCAGCTGCCATTTTAGCTTGATCTCAGTAGCTTCTGTGCTGCAGCTCTAGCTGCTGGTAGCTCAAATTACATAGAGTTGGGAAAGGGGAGCAAATTATTATGGGAGGGGGAGTGAATTCTGATGGGAAGGGGAGGAAGAAAAGGGAGGGAGAGAGAAGCAAACTGAGCAGACTCGTGCTCCTGCCCTAAAGGTTTTTTTCTGAGAGCAGGAAGTCTGACACAGAAGAACATGTGTACAAAGAAGGAGACAGTAAATCCTGTGTTTCTTTTAAAAGAGGACTCAATGCAGCTTTTTCTGTGAGTGCTTATGGCGGTATTTACATAGACATAAGTTTGGAGATTTAAATTACAGAAAGACCCCTTATCGAGGCCAAAAAACCAAAGACTGTCCATTGATAGGTTTCATTGTATTAATAGGACTCTGTGGATTACTGTAAATACTGTACATCTGGTTTGCTCTGTGCATTTATCACATACTTTATACCACCTTTTATTATACCACCTGTCATTACATACCATTACACTATTTGTGCTATGTATATGCAATATTTATGACATACATAAATTAAAGGATAACTACATCTTACAATATAAAGTATATATGTCATATAAAATTCACAATAGAAGGTTTACATCAGATTCACATTACATGACAGCTTAGCAACCAGTGCAATGTGCATCAGAACTGATTAACTAAAAATCTAATGAAGCAGTGGTTGTTTATCTCTTTCTTTTCTCGGGTTTTGACTTAAAACAATGTAACAGGAGTCAGGTCTACTCTATGGTGCCAATTCATTAAAACATGAGTTTGAATCCCAAATGGGAAAAATTCGGATTGGATACGATAATTTCTGAAGATCGCAAATATCACGAAAATGCTTACGAAAAAAATCTTATTAGTCACGATAATATCGTATTGATGATCTGAAAGTCCTTTCCGATTTTTTTGTGCAAGCGAAAAAAAACAACCAGAGATTCCTTTCAATAGAAATTACATTTTCAAACACATTTTTTACCACTGAACATTTTTAATTAAAGGAGGAGAAGAGGTGTAATCACTGGGCTGTGCCAATAATCTCTCACCCAGGGCCATGCTCCTATTTCTAACATATTTCCACATCCTAGTGATTATGCCTTTTCTTCTCCTTTGATGTATATTGGAAAGTTGCGTAGATTTGGGGAGTGGACCCCATTAATCAACTATGTAGCTTTATGATAGCTATAACCTCCAATAAGCCCCAAAAATTGGTTATCACCAGCAGCCCAGAACACACTGAGCATGTGCAGTGTCCCTGACCCTCAAAAGATGGTCTAACAAGATCAAACAGAGGGAAGTTTCTGTAAACAACTTTGAAGTGATCATTACTGTTATAGGGCTGCTGGATCTCTGGGCTGGTGTAGTAAGTGCAGCATGTTAAACACAGATTTTTTTTTTTTGCCATATTGTCTTACACCTTTTTGGCATAGTGGAATATTTTATAAATTTGTCATTGAAAAATGTTCTCTCCTATTTAACCATATTTTGCAGCAACTGTAGCTACAAATACTACTTTGTGTTTTACCTTTCGTGCCCTTTATCAAGTTGATAAAGGGCACGAAAGGGGCCCGAAACATGTCGTGTATGGCATAAAAATAAAACCACTTTTTTTGCAGAAATTTTGCATTTTGTCTCGTGCTCCCCCCTATATATATTTTTCGATTGGACATTGGCTGAGAGTGCGGCTCTATTGCTGGGGGTTTGATGCATGAAGTCTGGAAGGCTGAGCGCAGAGGATTTATCTATTTGAACTTAGCTGCCATCATAGTATATTACTAATGCCAAGTTCCCCATAATTTGTTACTAATGACTGTTTCATGTACCATGATAATGTCCTTATTTCCAGTCTCTAGAGATTTCCCTGAATCCAAAAGTGCTCTATTCCCTTTGTCTTGGCCTCATTTAAGTCCTAAATTCATTCTGAATAGTCTTGATTGGTGTATCCATGGTGACCAAGTGGTATATAAATTGGAAGAACTGCTAGTGGTACATCTATGCATTGTCAGAGGGACTGCAAGATACAGATCCTTTTTCCTTGTTATGGGTTAAAGAATACAGAGTGACACATGGCATGCACTGACTTAAGCAACTGTGACAACATTCCCAAGGAGAAGCTTTTATACAGACAAATACAAGCAGCACATCTGGCAAAAATTACAGATATAATGATTTCATTACTTTTTCCTTCTTTAATTTTCCTTATTCCACTAAAACATTACAGTCTAACAAGCTGTAAAAACAACAATCTTTTTAATATTGTACTAAATCAAATCTTTTGACGATACTGTTGCTGACATAAGATTATTAAACATGAATACATAGACAAATATATGCTACCATATTTTAATATAAACTAGAATTCTTGCAAAAACAGAAATGATGTTGTCATGCATCTTAAATAAAGTTTAAAGCCTTTAATGGCGTGCATTGCTACAGGATTCCCTTGGGAAATCACTGCTTAATTGACATAGCAACATGCAAAATATAGGCAGCACGGATCATTTAAAAATCAAAGCTGAATACACATTTAATTTCATGCATCATTCTAGGTCGTAAATAAGCACTTACCCAGTTCATTAATATTAAAGGTTGCAGATGGCCAGATGTGAGATGTGCAGCAAATCACTTTACAGGTATGGGACCTGTCATCCAGAATGCTCTGGACCTGGGGTCTTCTGGATAAGGAATCTTTCCATAATATCGATCTTTATATTTTACATCTACTACAAAATTATTTAAAAATAATTAAACCCAATAGGATCTCTTTTTTGGCTCCAATAAGGATTAATTACATCTTAGAAGAGATCAAATAAAAGGGACTGTCTTATTATTAGTGAGAAAAAGGAAATTTTAAAAAACTATAATTATTTGATTAAATTGGAGTCTATGGGAGATGGTCATCCCATAATTCAGAACTTTCTGGATAGTAGGTTTCTGGATAAAGGATTCCATACCTGTATATCATTCGCTCAGCATAGAATTTGCTTATAAATTTGCTTATGAAAAACCAAAGCATTTGTGCTCACATTTCATTGTGTGCATTGTATACATAACTGCCATTGAGGAATCATCGGGTAAATGGGGGCAATTGGTTGGTGAGTTTGGGATGGTTAAAATTTATGAAACAAACTTAACTTATAAAATGACTAAACAAAAGGGGTAATTCATGGTAATTTTTACACTTTGCACACTGCCTTGTGCTGCTGCATAAATGCCAGAGGCCTCAGTGCTCCTTTAGGCAGTGCTCTATCCAAGAGGGACAAATGAAGGGAGACATGTAGGCCAGTGCTTGTTAGATGAGTACTGAGGGAGTAAATGACCCATAAGATCTTTATCTTTTACACAGATATTGATCACATAAGCATAGGACTGATAGGTGCATACGACTGTGTTGTATTTCTCCATGCAAAACTCACCAATTGTCTGTCTGATAAATTACAGAAATAAATGCTACATAGTTGAATAACCATTGTTCAAAATAATCCCACTTGACTCCATTTTAATCAGATAAATCAAATTTTTAAAAAATATTTTCTTTTTCTCTATAATAATAAAGCAATATCTTGTAATAGATCCCAACTAAGATATAATGAATCCTTCTTATTAGGTTTATTTAATGTTTAAATGATTATTTAGTAAATTTAAAATATAGAGATCCAAATTACAGAAAGAGCTCTTATTTGGAAAACCCCAGGTCCTGAGCATTCTGAATAACAGGACCCATATCTGAATATATTCACAGCTTTCCAGAATGTTAAGTACAGGTATGGGACCTGCTATCCAGAATGCTTGGGACCTGGGGTTTTCTCGACAATGGACCTTTCTGTAATTTGGATTTTCATATCCTTCATATCATATGTCTTCATAAAAATCATTTAAAGGGGTAGTTCAAGTTAACTTTTGTTATGTTCTAGAATGGCAGATTCTAAGCAACTTTGCAATTAGTCTCCATTATTTATCTTTTAATTATTTGCCTTCTTCTTCTAACTCTTTGCAGGTTTCAAACAGGGGCCACCCAGCAACCAAAAAAAACTATTACTATGTTAGGCTACAGTTTTATTGTTTATGTTACTTTTTATTATGTATCTTTCTATTCATACAAGACTCATTCAAAGAACTCCCTGGTTGCTAAGGTAATTTGGACCCTAGCAAAAAGATAGCTGCTGAAACTCCAAACTGGAAAGCTACTAAACAAAAATTTAAATCATTAAAACACTGCAATTAATAAAAAATGAAGACTAATTGCAAATTGTCACAGAATATTATTCACTATATTATTCACTATATCACACTAAGGTAACTTAAAGGTGAACAACCCCATTAACATTAAATAAACCAAATAAGATTATTTTGCCTCCAATAAGGATTAATTATATCTTAACTGGGATCAAGTACAAGGTACTGTACTGTTTTATTATTACAAAAAAAGGAAATCATTTGTAAAACTTTGAATTATTTGATTGAATTTAAGTCTATGGCAGATGACCTCATGATATTTTGGAGTTTTCTTGATAACAGGTTTCCGGATAAGGGATATTATACCTATATAATTGTTTATAACGTGCTTAGAGTAAAGTATTAGACAATAGCCAATTAATAAGTAAAATATATGTGCAAATCAGCTGCTTTAAATGTAAAATTAAAACACCTAATGTTTAGGCCATGACATAGAAAAGGCCCTTTATACAATTCTGTTTTCTGCTTAGATTTATGAATTTATTTGGAGTCACTCAACTTTGGGTTTTAATATCCTGCATCCCATCGTATGAGTTCCAGAATATGTTGAAGGGAATGTCAGACACCAAAACGACAGTGTTGGCTGAGTAATTTACTGAAGCAGAGAAAATGAATGCTGTCAGCTTGGAGAGCAGAGGAACAAAAGCTGTCAAAGAATGTGTAAAAGTAATATATCACTTAGGACAGTCTAATCTAGTACATAAGACCTAGGCTGTCTGTTTGTTAATAGATTAACTGCCCTGTGTATTTGCTTTTCCTCTGTAAGGTATGTAACATTCTTGAAAATTTTTGCATTATTTTACTATTTGCACAAAGAAAATATAATTACATTTTGCATTTCACAGTTAAACTGAATAGACGTGGGGTGAAGTTCCGCTTTACTCCAGAGGAAGTCTCCGTTCCCTATAGTGGGTTGGTGCACATCAAAATTATAAGGGTCTTCTTATAGTACATTGCCCAGAGCACATGTATAATCATCAAAGGGCATGCTGTATCTGAATGAGTTACACAGAAAGGATATCTCAATTCACTTTTTGGGAATACTGCTGCTGGAGCCTATAGTTTTCCTTAAATGCCTAAATTAGACTGGTCAAAGCCTGTATTACAACTAATATCTTAGTTAGTCCAATTACAACTTTAAGGGGTTGTAAACTCAACTACAACACTGTCCTACTGCGCCCCCTAGTTTTGCTACAGAAATTGCTGGAAAACTTAATTATAGATGCAAGAAAATTCCCCAGTCAGAATCAAAAATCTTCATTATAAATGCAAGAGAATCCACCAATGAGAATGCTGATTTCCTGCACTATGTCAGGCATCCTGCTGCTATCTTACATATAGAGATGATTACACCATTTTTATATTCTTTTTATTCATTATATATATTATATATATATTATAACAGTGAAATCAAACATGGGGATACGAACAGATTTGTTTAGTGCTGGGAAACTGAGCTTAATTCTTCCAACTCCAACTGTAGACAAAAAACAGGGATCCATATTTATACAGATCACCTGGGTTTCTCATTGGAGGATTTTTTTGCATTTTAAAGCTTGCTGTGGGGATTTGGGGAATAGTTTTGGAAAAGTTTTATTATGCAATATTGCTTTAAGAATACAACCTTAATATTGGTGGATTACAGCTCCCAGTATGCCCCCCCTTCATTGTATGCTACATAATTCTGGGATTTGTAGTCCAGCAACAACTGAATAAAGTTTGGCTGAGCAGTGCAGTGCAGCAGGGTTTATAACTCTTTTAAACCCATATATATCATAAAAGGCACAATGTATGCAAAGGACAGGAGCAGTAACTCATAGCAACCAATAAGATGCTTGCTTTTAAATAGGTGACTAGCAAATGCTACCTGATTGGTTGTTATAGTTGATTAGACCATAATAAATCTTGCACTTTTTATTACATTTTCTGAAAGCTTCCTATTACGAGGTGTCTATTGTAGCTACTGAACTTTCCCTGAGGATTTTGCTCTGAGTGCATTCTATCTAGCAACAAGGGTTCTCTTGCTATCGCTATGTAGGTACAGAGTATTGATTCATCTGAAAAAATCATAAAAGCCAAAAAAAAACCTTATCAATTACAGGAAGTACAAGTGGTACAAGCTTTGTAAAGAAAAATTATCATGGTATTTTATAGGGTTAATTGGCTAAAAATTCTCTATTTTTTGCTGAGTGGTAAAGATGGTTCAATAACAAAAATACTAATCCTATTAGATTTACCAAGCTCTGCTTGTGTGTTTTTTATGTATGCGTGTACTGTTTTTATTGGGGAGAGAAGCTTCTGGTTGGTCCATCTCTATGGTTACACATTGGCCTCGCTACATTCATTTATTGTTGTTAATGCATATGAATAGCCATGTCACGCTGTTAGAATTATATCTATCTATGATATATCCAGCACCAATGCATTATGCAAATTACATTCACAGGAACAGGCAATCAAGAGAAGCAGCAGCTGTGAGGTCACCATATATCTGAGTGTTTTTAAAGGTAAAGTGAGGGTGATAATGAGAATATTTCTTCTGAACAAGCATGGTGGTCACATAAAATGCATTAAGGATTAGGATCACTAGCAACAAATATGTTGTTATTGTAACTGTTCTCTATTTTCTGTTATTTTGTGAGTATACCCATTTGTATATGTCTTCACTATTGTGTGCTTTTTTCCCTTTCATTATCATACATATTCCATGAATACTTGAAAACATCATGGACCTAGCATAAACTGTGCTGGGTTTACTTGGTTTACTTTCAACCCTATGTAACTTTAGGCAATTTTGCCACTGGGTGCCTGATCTATCACCCACGGTCTAATTTACCTAAAGGTCTTAAGTATATGTCAAGTAACACAACATGGTACAGTTTTTTGCACTTGCCACTTTATTAAGGGTGCTGCGCTATTTGCGCCAAATTTGTTTTGTGTAAAATAAAATATGTTTCTGTATCCCTATATTGTATATAAAAATACAATGTTTTTTTGGAATTTGTAGACATAACTTATTACAGAAATTGAATAACACAAAAACTCATATAGAAAGCTCTGGTTGTCCAAAAAAATTATAGTTTCTTAGTTAAATAAAAGTTCCACCATCACCCAAAAAAGCCCCTAAAATAAGAGCACCAAAAATTTCAATAAACATTTGCCCCTGTTTGTAATAAAAGGCACTAAGTTTGCCCAGGAACAGTAACCCATAGAAACCAATAAAATGTTTGCTATTAAACAGGTGACCAATAAATGCTAGCTGCTGATTGGTTGCTATGGGTCACTGCTCCTGGGCAAACTTAGTGCCTTTTATTACATAACCCCTTTAGAATGCATATAAAGCAGGGATCCCCAACCTTTTGTACCTGTGAGCCACATTTAAATGGAAAAAGTGTTGGGGAGCAACACAAGCCTGTGGACTGGCAGCCTATAGAAGGCTCTGTTTGGCAGTAAAACTGGTTTTTATTCAACCAAAACTTGCCCCCAAGTCAGGAATTCAAAAATAACTCCCTCGTTTGGGGGCACTGAGAGCAACATCCATGGGGTTGGGGAGCAACATGTTGCTCACGAGCCACTGGTTGGGGAACACTGATATAAAGGATAATCTAAGGCTATTAGCATGTGGTAACCAGTGTTTTCTTGTTATTGAATTATTTAACTACTACTGTATCAGATCAGAGGCTCCTCTGAACAGATCCTGACAACGTAACTGCTTATTTTAGTTACAGAACAAAATGGTACTCTAAATAATATACGGAAAAATAATCAGCTGAAAAAAAGAGTATCATGTCCGACCTATGAGCTAAACAAAGGATTTATTTTGAAAAGCCATTTCACCAAACCAAGCAGAACCTCAGAAGACACGACATCATTAAGCTCAGATTTCAGCAGAGAAGGCATCCCAGAGGGGAAAAGATAGCTGCTGCTGTCCATGAATTTAAAATTAGCAATCAATGAAGAACTGATAAACACATTACACTAATTCCACTGATTTCATACAGGTTTATAACATCTTTTTACTGTTGCAATAATACGACTAAAAAAGGCTAATAAAAATAGTTTAAGTGTAGCTTTGAAAATTGGGCGATTTTAAAACCTACACTGCAATAAAAAGGGATTGAACAAAAACAGTACTCTATTGGGGTGATGTAATAAAAAACCTGAAGTATGCCAAGGTGCAGCAACCCATAGCAATCAATCAGCAGGAAGCATTTACTGGCCTGTTTCAAAGCACACATCTTATTGGTTGCCATGAGTTGCTGCTTCAGGGCAAACTTAGTAACTTTTATTACATATAGGGGTATATAGGTTGTAACATATTAAGTTTTAGTAAAGGTAAAATAAAGGCATGTGTCTTTTCTAAAGATCCTAAGGCAGTGGTGTCAAAACTACAAGTTTGCCCCAAGGGTACTCCACTGTCCTGCATTGGGCCCCAGTTCAGTTATTCAAGGTTATATTTGGGACATTTTGTTTATTTACTCTTTTGGATATCCTTGAAACTATATCAGGGTAATTGGATGACAACAGTTTCATATTACGTAAACATTTCTATAAGTGAATGTTATTAGACAAAGGAAAGGCTAATAAAGAGTTAATCTCAAGCTGCAGGCATACCTTTAGTTCTCTCAATAGTGCCCTTAAGTCTCCCCATATTTTACCTGTTCAGATAATTAGAAGCCAAACAGGAAGAAAAAATGCTGAGCTGTGTAAAGAAAGTTCCCATAATGCCTCACTCCTGCACAGACACCCAGACTAAGTGAACATGCTCAGTTAGTTAGACTGTGAGTTAGCTTTCTGCTGATTGGATCAGATCCACATTCCTAAGGGGGAGTGAGTTCTTAGCATTCTTGAGGAAGGGGGGAGCAGGAGAGGGACAGAGCAGAGAGCTGCGTGTCTCTGGCAGAAGAAAACAAACAGACAAGAAATCCCGTGTTTCTTTTTAACAGAAGTCAGTGCAGCATTTCTGTGAGTGCTTATGGGCTGTATTTACATAGACCTTTCTGATAAAGCTTACTTTACCTTTCTTTCTCCTTTAACAAAAGCAATTAACTTTTGCAACTGCGTATATAAATGTAGAAGAAAATCTAATTTATCTAAAGCAGTGATCCCCAACCAGTGACTCTTGAGTAACATGTTGTTCAGCAACCCTTTGGATGTTGCTCCCAGGGGCCTCAAAGTAGGTGCTTATTTTTGAATTCTTTGTTTAGAGGCACATTTTGGTTGCTTAAAAACAAGGTTTACTGCTTAACAGAGCCTACTGTAGGCTTCCAGTCCATACTGGGAATACCAATTAACCAATAACCACCCTTATTTGGCACCCCATGAAGTTTTTTTTTTTATGTTTGTGTTGCTCTCCAACTATTATTACATTTGAGTGTAGCTCACAGGTAAAAAAAAGGTTGGGGATCCCTGATCTAAAGTGTTACTTCAGCATAAGTTAACTGCATCCACAAAACTCACAGTAAGCAACTGCATTTAGTGTTCCTCTATACAGCCCTACAATGATGTTTCATTTCTACCATTCAGACACATTTTGAGCTAAGGAGCAAGTTAGCAGACTCTCTCTCTCTCTTTAAGTAGTGTCATTAAGGACATTGATTCCCAAGCTATATAGATTGTCCTCCTCAGTACGATAATCAAAGTATTGTTAATTATTCAAGAAGGATCTCTGCCAAGAATTAATAAAACTGTTAGTTTGATGTCTGTAGTAGGAAAAGGTTTTAAAAGGGTAAATGGGTAAAAAAAATTGAAATACATTTCAAATCACATTTTAAGCATATTGAAACATGGACCTAGACCTTGGAGATGCATTGTAAACTTGTAGATAGCACAGAATTCACAATGCTATCTGGTGGCTCCAGGTGCAAATGCCCCAGACAGGAATTTAGGATGAAAAATAGATATACTAAATCAGATGGTTCCATAGATTGCATAAACAACTTAATCACAAAAGATTTCTATTAGTTTGATCTAAAGGAGTTCATTGCCACATAAATCACAGTTGCAAAAGGTTATGGGGTGAATTAAAACATTACATTTACTACATTTCTAAATCCCAGTTCATAACCAATATTCATACCCAATGATATTATGATATTGGTAGAGTGAGACAGAATAATATACAGTAGATTGCAATACTGTTGGCTTAGTTGATCAAAGAATTGTTTCTGTGCTCTAGTGTTACACCCAGGGCCACCATAATGGGTGTACTCCAGTAATGGGTCCTGTGGCAGAGGTCAAACCAGAGACACAAACACTTGCTTGGTGTACCATAAAGGGGCAGGATATGTGAGAAAATGGGCAGGGTTTTAGTTAATTGCAAAAAAATGTATTATTTTCCATCCATCAAGTCATGGAATAACATCAACGCACATTCAATTTTGCATCAAAACTAGGTATTTGTGCTTGCTCTTGCATTCATAAATGAGGCGTTTGGACAGAAGATTTATTTACAGACAAATGGCAATCCATATGGGCATCCAGCTCACAATGTTAAACATTGAAAAGTAAGATTTAAGACAGCGTTACATAAGAATACTCAGTATTACTGAACTGAATGCAGGACTTACTCTAAGGGGCACATTTACTTATCCACGAACGCTCCGAGCGTTTGTTCGATTGGTCCAATCATATCTTCCCCAACTTTTTCGTACCTTGCACGACTTTTTCGTATTTTTAGCGCGAATAAATTGGATTAGTTTTGCCGCTGTTTACAATTGTTCGATATGAAAAATTTGTG